>NC_044324.1:107047481-107350511 GCF_007399415.2 Gopherus evgoodei
ACTCTCCTGCCAGCTACTGCCTTTTCTTGGGGGTGGTTTTATTTTGTCCACAGAAGAGCTCTCTCCTGCTGACAAAGAGTGGCTACACTGAGTACCTTACAGGGTCAGCTTACAGCTGTAAGGGGTACAGTGTGGAATAAACTACACAAGTGATCACTTTATAACTGATGTCTCAGTCCTCATACTCTAAGGAAACCATCACAACACTTTCAAAAGATGAACCTGGGGGTTTAACTCATAACTTTGCTAAACACTAATTATCACAGACTGAGTAGCCACTGGCTTTATGATTTATTACAACAATCTGTAATCAACTATCAACTCCCCAACTGCTTCCCATCCCCCTTTCCTCCCTGTGACTGGAGAGGTGATAAGGGGCCACTTCACCTTGAATAGTCCCTTGTCATATGTGTTAACTAGTTATGCTAAGTAATCTGTTCAAACCTTGTATTTAGCAGTGAAACTTTGTGTTAGAACTTGTCTACACTGGCTTGTGTAGTCGCAGTGCTCTAAAAAACCCACCCTCCTGAGGGGAATAGCTCCCAGCACTGGTGCACTGTCTACACTGGCACTTTACAATGCTGAAACTTGCAGCACTTGGGGGTGTTTTTTCAAACCCCTGATCGAGAAAGTTGCAGTGCTGTAAAGTGCCAGTGCAGACAAGCTCTTGGTTTCCCAGCGCATAAGAAGAGCTTTGTGTACACTCAAAAGCTTGTCCCTCTCCCCAGTAGAAGTCAGCCCAATATACCTCACCCATCTTCTCTCTCTAATATCCTGGGACCAACATGGCTACAACAACATTGCATACAACTGTCTGATTGTTGTCATACTGACTGCTTTGCTGGTTTTTCCACACTCGAGAGCCAATATTCTGGTCAAAGATTCTAGATTTTTTTAATGCCTTGTCTTTTTGTCATTTATTGCTTGTTTACAGAGCAAAATGTGCAGTACATTCCTGCCATCATGTGTTACTTCATACTAATGCTACTGGGTTTTAACCCATTGGGCTATTATGTTTCAAAAAGGGAGAAACATGCACACAGCAAATAAATGCTGTCAGTCAGAATGAATACATTCCTTCCCCACTTCTGCCCCCAAAATGGGTAGGCAGAGAGAAAATATAGGCAGAATCAGTAGAGGATATACTTCAGAGTCTTATGAGCTCCACTGACATTACTACTACTAGGTTTTGGGGAATAGATCATCTGAGCACCTTACTCTAGACAGGCAACAACAATGACGTTTTCTATCTTCCCCCAATTATGGGTCTGGCCAGAGACTGCTTTAACTTATGTCAGCTGGAATGGTGTCCTGGGGCCATTCCACTGGCTGATGCTCACCAGAGCAGAGTCTGTTCGGTTACCCATTGCACATCTTCCTCCAGGCACCCTCAGACATAAGGATGGGATGGGAAAACACAGGTGCCATGGAGGCAGTGTGGTCTAGTGGCTTGAGCACTGGACTGCACTAAAGAGGTATGGAATTTGTTTTCCTGATTTTACCATGGATATTCTGAGTGGCTTTTGGTGAAGGGACTTGATCTTCCCGGACTTCTTTCCCTTCACGACCCCTTGTCTATTTGAACTGAAAACTCTTCAGGACAGGCACTGTGTCTTACTATAGGTACGTCTACACTATGGGATTATTCTGATTTTACATAAACCGGTTGTATAAAACAGATTGTATAAAGTCGAGTGCACACGGCCACACTAAGCACATTAATTCAGCAGTGTGCGTCCATGGTCCGAGGCTAGCATCGATTTCTGGAGCATTGCACTGTGGGTAGCTATTCCGTAGCTATCTCATAGTTCCCGCACTCTCCCCCGCCCCTTAGAATTCTGGGTTGATAGCCCAGTGGCTGATGGGGCAAAAATCATTGTCGCGGGTGGTTCTAGGTAAATGTCATCAGTCATTCCTTCCTCCGGGAAAGCAACGGCAGACAATCATTTCACACCCTTTTTCCCTGGATTGCCCTGGCAGATGCCATAGCACAGCAACCATGGAGCCCGTTCAGCTTTCTTTTTTTACAGTCACCGTATGTGTACTGGATGCCGCGGACAGAGGTGGTACTCCAGCGCTACACAGCAGCATTCATTTGCTTTTGCATGATAGCAGAGACGGTTACTAGTTGTTCTGTACTGTCTGCTGCCGGTGTAAATTGGCAATGAGATGATGGTTATCTGTCCTTCTGTACTGTCTGCTGCTATCATGGGTGCCCCGGCTGAGATCGGCCAGGGGCGCAAAGGCAAAACTGGGAATGACTCCCCGAGTCAATCCCTCCTTTATGGTTTCTAAAAATAGTCAGTAGAATATGGGGCAAGTGTACTAGAATATGGGGCAAGTGTACTAGAGCGCCAGTGTATCAGAGAGCACAGCTGCTCTGTGTCAGATCCCACAGAAATGATGAGCTACATGCCATTCACGGGGGGTGCCTCTGCAACAACCCCATCTGTTGCTTCCCTCCTCCCCCAACCTTCCTGGGCTACCGTGGCAGTGTCCCCCCCATTTGTGTCATGAAGTTATAAAGAATGCAGGAATAAGAAACACTGACTTGTTAGTGAGATAAAATGAGGGGGAGGCAGCCTCCCTGTGCTATGACAGTCCAGGCAGGACATTAAGCGGTGCGGGGGAGAGGAGCCCAGCATGCCGCTGTTCTGATAGTACAGGCAAGACAGAATCTTTTCTTTACACAGGAAAGGGAGGGGGCTGATGGAGCTCAGCCCCCAGTTGCTATGATGAGGACGGTTACCAGCCGTTCTGTACCATCTACTGGGAATGACCGAGAATCATTCCTATTTTCACCCAGGCGCCCCCGGCCAGCCTCACCTGAAGCCGGCCAGGAGCACTCATGGGTTGATAACAAGGATGGCTACCAGTCCTACTGCACCATCTGCCACTGGGCAGGGGAGAGGAGTGGATACTGCTCTTCACTGCTGCAGCATCGCGTCTACCAGCAGCATTCAGTAGACATAGGGTGACATTGAAAGAAGTCAAGAAATGATTTCTTTCCCTTTTCTTTCACGGGGGGGGGAGTAAATTGACGAGCTATTCCCTGAACCACACCGGACAATGTGTTTGAACCTACAGGCATTGGGAGCTCAGCCAAGAATGCAAATGCTTTTCAGAGACTGCTGGGGACTCTGGGATAGCTGGAGTCCTCAGTACCCACTCCCTCCCTCCATGAGCTTCCATTTGAGTCTCTGGCTTCCCGTTACACTTGTCACGCAGCACTGGGTAGCCTGTAGATTTTTTTTTCAAACGCTTTGGCATTTCGTCTTCTGTAACGAAGCTTTGATAGAATAGATTTGTTTCCCCATACAGCGATCAGATCCACTATCTCCTGTACGGTCCATGCTGGACTCTTTTTGGATTTGGAACTGCATTGCCACCTGTGCTGATCAGAGCTCCACGCTGGGCAAACAGGAAATGAAAATCAAAATTTCGCAGGGCTTTTCCTGTTTACCTGGCCACTGCATCCGAGTTGAGATTGCTGTCCAGAGCGGTCACAGTGGTGCACCGCCCGGAGGCCAATACCGTCGATTTGCAGCTGCACTAACTCTAATCCCATATGGTAATACCGATTTTAGCACTACTCCCCTCGTTGGGGAGGAGTACAGAAACCGATTTAAACAGCCCTTTATATCGATATAAAGGGCCTCGTAGTGTGGACGAGTACAGAGTTAAATCGGTTTAACGCTGCTAAAATTGGTTTAAACGCGTAGTATAGACCAAGCCTTGGTGTGTATGTAACCCACTGGTAAGTATATCATAGACCTCCCCCAAATAGCAGCCATCAGACTTTTACAGTGCCTTAATGAGGCTGTGCTCCTGATTTCAGATGGCACCTGTAGGTTCTTCTGTAGCACAAATAACTAATATGTGACTTGCTCCAGGAAATAAGCAGATTGAAATAGTGGGGCATATTCCCCCTGTACACCTAAGAACTCCCAGAGAGATTGTGTCTTGGACTCTGGCTCTGCACAATTTCTGGTATTGCCTGTCAGACCTGATCCAATGCCCACTGAAAGTCATTACACTGATTTCAGTGACACTGGCACAAGCTTTCCAGGCACAACTGAGCCCTGAAGATGTAGTATACAAGTTAAAGGCCTATAAGGCCTGGTCTACACTATGCGTTTAAACCGAATTTAGCAGAGTTAAACCTATTTAATCCTGCACCCGTCCACACAATGAGGCCCTTAATATCAATATAAAGGGCTCTTTAAACCCGTTCATGTACTCCACGCTGACGAGAGGAGTAGCGCTGAAATCGGTATTGCCATGTCGGATTAGGGTTAGTGTGGCCGCAAATCGACGGTATTGGCCTCCAGGCAGTATCCCACAGTAAACCATTGTGACCGCTCTGGAAAGCAATCTGAACTCAGATGCACTGGCCAGGTAGACAGGAAAAGCCCCGCGAACTTTTGATTTTCATTTCCTGTTTGCCCAGCGTGGAGCTCTGATCAGCACGGGTGGTGATGCAGTCCCAAATCCAAAAAGAGCTCCAGCATGGACTGTACAGGAGATACTAGATCTGATCGCTGTATTGGGAGACAAATCTGTTCTATCTGAGCTCCGTTACAGAAGACGAAATGCCAAAGCATTTGAAAAAAATCTCCAGGCTATGATACAGAGTCCACGGCACAGTGCTGTGTGACAAGCGTAATGGAAAGGTAAAGAATCAAATGGACTCTCATGGAGGGAGGGAGGGGGGACTGAGGACTCCAGCTATCCCACAGTCTCCGAAAAGTATTTACATTCTTGACTGAGCTCCCAATGCCTGTAGGGTCAAACACATTGTCCGAGGTGGTTCAGGGTATATCTCATCAATTTACCCCCGCTTCCCCCTCATGAAAGAAAATGGAAAAAAATTGTTTCTTGACTTTTTTCAATGTCACCCTATGTCTACTGCATGCTGCTGGTAAACTAGGTGCTGCAGCACTGAACAGCAGCATTCTCTCCCCTCCCCTCCCCAGTGACAGACAGTACAGTACAAAAGGACTGATAGCCATCCTTGTCATCATCCCGTGAGTGCTCCTGGCTGGCCTCGGTGAGGTCAGCCGAGGGCGCTTGGGTAAAAATAGAAATGACTCCCAGTCATTCCCGGCAAATGGCACAGAACAGTTGGTAACCGTCCTCATCATAGCAACTGGGGGCTGATCTCCATCAGCCCCCTCTTTTCATGTCTACAGAAAAGATTCTGTACTGCCTGGGCTATCATATCAGGGGCATGCAGGGCTCCTCTCCCCTCCACTATTTAATGTCCTGCCTGGACTATCATAGCAGCTGGACACTAGCTCCCCCTCATTTTATCTCACTAAAAACTCAGTGTTTCTTATTAGTGCATTCTTTATTACTTCATCACACAAATGAGGGGACACTGCCATGGTAGCCCAGGAGGGTTGGAGGAGAAGGGAAGCAATGGGTGAGGTTGTTGCAGGGGCACTCCCTTGAATGGCATGCAGCTCATCATTTCTGCGGGATCTGACACGGAGCGGCTGTGCTCTCTGGTTCTCTGATACACTGGCGCTCTAGTACACTTGCCCCATATTCTAGGCAGCACTGACTCTATTTTTAGATAAAACATAAAGGAGGGAATGTCCCAGGGAGTCATTCCCATTTTTGTCTTTGCGCCCCTGGCCGACCTCAGCGAAGACCAGCCAGGAGCACTCATGACAGCAGCAGACGGTACAGAACGACTGATAACTGTCATCTCATCTCCAATTTACAATGGAATAGCAGACGGTATAGAATGACTGATAACCATCTCTGCTATCTTGCAAAGGCAAATGAATGCTGCTGTGGAGCACTGCAGTACCGCCTCTGTCAGTGGAATCCAGTACACATACAATGACAGTGACAAAAGGCAAAACAGGCTCCATGGTTGCCATGCTATGGTGTCTGTCAGGGCAATCCAGGGAAAAAGGGTGTGAAATGATTGTCTGCTGTTGCTTTCACAGAGGAAGGAATGAGTGATGACATTTACCCAGAATCACCTGTGACTGTTTTTGCACCATCATGCATTGGGATCTCAACCCAGAATTCCAGTGGGTGGGGGAGACTGCAGGAACTATGGGATAGCTACCCACAGTGCAATGCTCCAGAAATTGAAGCTAGCCTCAGTACACGGATGCACACTGCTGAATTATTGTGCTTTGTGTGGCTGCATGCACTTGACTTTATCATAGATTATTTGGGTTGGAAGGGACCTCAAGAGATCATCTAGTCCAACCCCCTGCTCAAAGCAGGACCAATCCCCAAATAGCCCCCTCAAGGATTGAATTCACAACCCTGGATTTAGCAGGCCAATGCTCAAACCACTGAGCTATTCCTCCCCCCCCATCTGTTTTACAAAACCAGTTTGTGTAAAATTGGAATAATCCTGTAGTGTAGACGTACCCTAAATTACAAAGCTAAATATACCAACCAGTGACCAGCTCAAATGAAATTCACATTTTCCTTGGAAAGCTGTTGAAATGGGAACTGCTTCTGTCTTTAATTATGAGGCACTGTTGTCTAATGGTTAGAGTCGGTAGCTAAGGCAAGACTCCTGACTACTGTTTTGGCTTTGACAGGCTCGCAAGTCACTTAATTTCTGTTTATCCGTATGGGAAATGTGTTACAATCTACCTCACAGGAAGTGCTTTACAGGCATTAATTAATTAAGCCTCAGCATGTCTTAATAGCCTTGGGTGAAAAACACTATATAAAAGTTATTACTACCTGTCATGTGAATAAATAGAGGATCTGAGCTCTAAAATTACTTTTAAAAATATCTTTTAATGTATTGGAGTTCAAAAAATAAACCAAGTTTGACCATGCATAATAAACTGTTTTTGAATATTAGACAGACTTACTTTTTTTGCAGATTTGTTTTAAAAATATATTTGCTGTCAAGTTAGGACTTGGTGTGCCAAGTTACACCCAGGAAACACTTTTTACAGCCAAGTTACAGACACCTCAAACAGAGTGTACAATATAGAAACTGATAGAACCTTAAGTATAATGGTGCCAGCTAGGTCTCTTATAATGCTACCCTTATAATCTCCCGTCCTCCTCTGCCAGTTTCAGTTTGAAGCTTCATGAAAGCTGGGTTAGAAGGTGAATTTTAAACTTAATTTTGGATGTAGTTATTGAATAGGACAGTAGAACTCTTAAACACACTGTATATACTTGGAAAACACTGCACAAAGACAAATATTTCACTTGGACTAAAAGGAGATATAAATTGCCCACAAAATGCCTGTCAGCAAATTTAGTTAACGTATTAATTGTCTAAGGAGTGGATTGATAGACTATTCCATTTAAAGACATTGATATGGAAAAACATATAGTGGTCTTGTACTGTGAATTTTATTAGATTCCTATCACTCCTGATTACTTTATTTTATTTTAGATGAATCACAGAAAGGAATGATCCTAGTACTAAAATTTATTCAGTATTTGTAAAGGAATAATTTATCAATAATATTTCTTAGCACAGTTCTAATATCTCTTGTTTTGGTTCACTGGCTGAGCTATAAATTTTCATTTTTGGGTTGACCCAAAGCATTGTTTTTTTTCAAATTATTTGTCAAACCAAAAAGATAACTTTGGGTCAAATGAAATGTTTCATCCAACCCAAAATGAAACATTCCATTTATTGAGGGTTTTTTAAAACATTTAAATAAGTGATGTAAATCTCAAAAGAAAGTTGTTTCAAATAAAAAAAAAGGAACATTGTTTTGGTAAAATAAATAAGTCAAATTCATTTGAAAAAATTCACCCAGCTCTAGTGTCATAGAAATGTAGGGCTGGAAGGGACTTTGAGAGGCCATAGTGCAGGGGGCTGGACTCTGAGGCAGGCCCAAGTAAATCTAGTTCACCCCTGACCAGGTATTTGTCCAACCTGTTCTTTAAAACCTACAATGATGGGCTTTCCACAACCTCACTTGGAAGTCTATTCCAGAGCTTCACTATCTTTATAGTTTTTCTTAATATCTAACCTAAATCTTCTTTGCTGCAGCTTAAGCACATTACTACTGGTCCTACTTTCAGTAGACATGGAGAACAATTGATTGCTGTCATCTTTATAACAATCCTTAACGTGTTTGAAGATTAACATGTCCCCTCCAACCCACAGACCTTGGGGTACAGTCCTCTTTTCTCAAGACTAAACATGCCCAGTTTTTTTTAATCTTCATAGGTCACTTTGGTGCTATATTTTGGTGTTTCTCCAGTTTGTCCACATCTTTCCCAAAGTATGGTGCCCAGAACTTGACACAGTACTCCATTCAAGCAGAGCCAGATAATTACCTCCTGTGTCTTGGATATGACTCTCCTGTCAATACACCCCAGAATATTAGCTTTTATAGCAACAATATCATATTGACTCCTATTTAGTTTGTAATCCACCATAACCCCCCAAATCCCTTTCTACAGTACTACCTCCTAGGCCAGTTTATTCCCATTTTGTAGTTGTGTAAGTGGTTTTTTTCCCCTTATTAAATGAAATACTTTGCATTTGTCTTTATTGAATTTCATCTTGTTGATTTCTGACCAATTCGCCAATTTGTCAAGGTCATTTTAAATTCTAATCCTGTCCTCCAAAGTGCTTGCAATCCCCCGCTCCCGGCTAGGTGTCATCTGCAACTGTTATATGCATACTCTCCACTCCATTATGTAAGTCACTAATGAAACTATTGAATAGTACTGGATGCAGGATAGACCTCTGGGGGACCCCACTAGGTAAGTACTGTATGTTTGATAGTGAACCAAGGGTGGCAGAACTGGGCGGAGAGTGGCTAACACCCCCACAATGGAAATATTGGTGGATCTGTTTCCACGTACCCTGTATTTTCTGTCTCTACAAAACCTTATTGAGGTGAGAGCCAAATGACACCTGGCTATGTCTTGCCCCTGTTCACGTGTGTGTATGTGGCGGGGGGGAGTAGGGGAGGTGGCTGTGTTATCTTGTGTATTCATAACAAGACTGCACAGTTCTGGACTCCTAGAAGTAAGGCTTTATTAGAACTAAAACAGAGTTCCATGAGGCAAAGGAGAGCCACATGCACCTAGCTGTGTATCTGGTGAAGCTAGACTGCCTCCAACCAGTTCTTCCTAGCATGTTCTCTGTTCATAAAGGCACAGTACATACTTCTAACAGCAGCAATGAGAGTGGGACCTAGCAGTGGGGGGCCTGGGCCTTTGGCACATGAGATAGGCTGGCTGCCAGGTAGCAGGTATGACTTGCCAGCCCCATCTGGTCCTGCCTTCCATACACTGGGTAGTATCAGGCACATGTGCACTAGCTGTCATGGTGAGGTGGGGGATGGGACAAAGCACCAACACCTAGGCAGGGGAAAAGGGGATGCACAGGGTGCCAGCTACTGAGGAGAGGTTGGGGAGCACAGGGCACCAGACTCAGTAGCCTCGCTCTCCCTCCTATCCCTCCATGACCCCCCGCTCCCCCATTCACAGGGAGCTTCTGCATCCCACCTGTCCCAGCCTCTCTCCCCCGCTAGAAAATGATTGATAACTACTCCTTGAGTACGGTCCTTCAACCAGTTTTGTTAACCACCTTATAGTAACTTCATGTAGACCACATTTCTCTAGCTTGCTTATGAGAATGTCATGTGGGGACTATGTCAAAAGCCTTGCTAAAATCAAAATATATCGTGTCTTCTTCTTTCCCCTTCTCTTCACTAGGTCTGTAACTGTTAAAGAGGGAAATTAAGTTAGCTTAGCATGATTTGTTCTTGACCAGTCCACGCTGACTATTACTTATAACCCTATTATCCTCTAGTTCAGTGGTGGGCAGCCTGCAGCCCGTGCAGCTTTCTGCAGCTCCCATTGTCTGGGAACAGCGAACCATGGCTAGTGGGAGCTGCGGGGGCTGGAGGGTGGGGGCGTGCTTGCAGATGGTCAACGTCAGCAAAATGTCTTGTGGTCTGCAATCAGATTACCCTTATTGGCTGCATGTGGCCCACAGGCCGCACGTTGCCCACCACTGCTCTAGTTGCTTATTGGAACAAATGATTAAACACTGAATTTGAATCTTTCAAGGTATCGAAGTTAGGCTGACTGATCTATAATTTCCTGGGTCCTCTTTATGTTAAAAAGGGAATATAGGTATTCTGTTTGCCCTGCTTCAGTCTTCTGGGACCTTATCCATCCTCCATGAGTTCTCAGGAGCGGTTTCAGCTGATTACTTAAGTACCTTAGGGTGCATTTCATCAGAGTCTATGGACTTTAATATATCTAACTTATCTAAACAGTCTTTATCCTGTTCTGTCTCTATTTTGGTTGCAGTTCCTTCACTCTTGTTAGTATTGTGTTATGTTGTGTATGGTCACAATTTACCTTCTTAGTTAAGACTAGAGCTGTTGGTTAATCGCAGTAATTCATGCAATTAACTCAAAAAATTAATCATGATTTAAAAATGGCTTGTACTAGGGCCAGTGTTGTTCAACATGTTCATAAATTATCTGCAAAAAGGGGTAAACAGCGAAGTGGCAAAATTTGCAGAGGATACAAAATTACTCAAGATAGTTAAGTCCAAAGCAGACTGAGAAGAGTTACAAAGGGATCTCACAAAACTGGGTGACTTGGCAACAAAATGGTAGATGAAATTCAGGTAAAAACTGGAAATCCTGTCTGTCAGAGTGGCAGCTACAGTGAGACGTTAGTGAAGACAGCTTGTAGGTGATTGCAATGATTTTAATATATTGTAATTCATGATAATGTAATTATGTAGTTCATAATTTAATCATTATTAAAATAGTAAAGATACCAATGATAGACACATTCAATAACTAAAATACGAAAGAAGTGTATAAATATGCTGAAAATAGCCTCCTGCCAAAATTGGCAGAATACCCCTCCTCTTCCCCCCATCCCCAACACACCCCTCTTCAGAAGCACCCACCGGCAAAAACAAAAGTCAGTGCCTATGAAGGGAGACTTCCTTTTTTTAGACTATAAGGTCACTACTAAGGTACAGTGAATACTGCAGGGTCTATTTACAGGAGTGGTGGTGAACCCTTTCCTGCTCGTTTATTTGGAAGCAAGGACTCCACCAAAGGCTAGGAAATATGTAGCAATTGCGTGCTAAATGCTATGAGGTGTTCTCTTTGACGAGGTACTTGCTGTCTAGCTGCCTTTTGCAAATGGAGGGCTGTTTTTCTTCTAATACTCCCTCTTGGAGGCAGGTCAGGCTACTTCTTGACCTATGGATGACCCCATTGACTGAAGGAGTATCTTGACTACTTGAAGAAAGAAGGAGGAGGTGCTGTGATTTAGGATGGAGTAGGGTTCAAGACACTGTTATCTCCCAAAAGAAGTGGAGAAAGGTGTGACCAAGGGAAAGCCCCCTCCGAGGGGAGGCAGGGAGAAAGCTAGGGCTGCACAAAATGCTATAGCAGCTGTGCAGAGCGAATTCCTATGTGTAAGGGGACTGTTGCCTCCTTACTAACATTCAGTAGGGGTGTTTTGGTTGGCTAGCTCCCTGCACTAAAAGATTGGGGAGAGGCCAATGCTCCAGGTCAGCCTCAGCCTCTGAGCCTGATTGACAGGGTAAGCAGGCTAATCAGAGAGTAAGGAGGCCAGGAGGGTCCCATCCTCCATGTGAGTTGGAATTGCCTGGGTCAGATAGAGTGGGGCTGAGCTAAGGAGAAAGCAGGGGCCCAAGCTGAGCTGGGGAGCAGAGCTGAAAAGCAGCCACAGAGCCAGAGACAAGGCCCAGGAAGAGCAGATCCTATGCTGGGAGCAGAGCTGCAGCCACAGAGCCAGAGACAGCCCAGGAAGAGCCAGTCCTGTGCTGGGAGCAGAGCTACAGCCACAGACCCAGGAGTGATGAGCAACTGGGGCCAGCCAAGGGGGGACCTTGGGCAAAGGGCTCAGTGCAGAAAGATACCCCTAGCTAAGGGTCCTTGCAGGCCAAACTGGGAGGAGGATCTTAACCTGACGGGGTGCTGACGCTGGGAAGAAGGGTCCCACCACCCAAAGCCCGGATGTGCATGGCCACCACCATTGCAATTGTCCAACCTGCAGCATCCCTGCAGCACAGTCAGGGCCTGAGAAGGAGATCTGGGACCTACAGGGAACAGACTGTGAAGTGCCCTGTTGTCCAGAGACACTCTTTGTCATGTTCCCTGCCACAGAGCGGGGTTATGTATTTTCCTTTAACCTTTCCCATTTTTCCTTATTCTTTTTTAAAATTAATTGTTAATTAAACAACTTGTATTTGCTTTAAATTGTATGAAATGATCAGTGGGTTAGGGAGGTGCCCAGTGCAGACAGAGTACCCCAGAGTAGGGACACACCCTAGCCCCTGTCCCAGGTGACCACAGCAGGGTCGGGGATTGAGCCCCCTCGGAATCCTGGGCCCAGCCTTGTTGGGGTTACGAGGACTCTGCCAGACAGGAGAGTGGAAGGGGAGTCCTCGAGGGCAGGGAGGTCTCTGGGTAAGAAAGTTGGAGTGAGGACTCAGATCCTTTCGCTAGCCCACTTCACCGGGGTAGTGCAGAAGCCAGGAAAGTTCCCCACAATAGCAGGACTATTCCCCATCTTACATATGTTCTGGCAATCCCTTGCTGTCAGAATGCCTTTGTGGGGAAAGGTGGCTTGTGATGTGGCTGTAGTGCTAGGTTTGCTATTTACTATAATACCCACTCTTGAATTACTATGTCTATTTTGTGTTATATTTTTGGCCCAATGGTTGAATTGTAAATGAACTTTATTCTCTTTTAAGCTTTAAAACTTGTCAGGACTGAAGTCGAAGTGAGGAGCACTGTGCTAATCACATGCCAAATGCTTCAGAAGCAAATTCTGCATTGCATCAGAGACACTCCCAGGCAGTGTCTTGCGAGCACGTCTTTGAAGTCTTTTTGCTGCAGGATGGCTACCTTTAAATCTGCTAATATCAGATATTAGGAATGGCAATATACAAAAACCTGTAGGAGAACACTTCAGCCTCCCTGGACACAATAGCTGATTTAAAGGTAGCCTCTTGCAGCAAAAAAAACCTCAAGACCAGACTCCAAAGAGAAACTGCTGAACTTCAGTTCATTTGCAAATTTGACACCATCAGCTCAGGATTAAACAAAGGCTGTCAATGGCTAGCCATCTACAAAAGCAGTTTCTCCTCCCTAGGTGTCCACACCTCAACTGCTAGAAGTGGGCTTCATCCTCCCTGATTGAACTAACCTCGTTATCTCTAGATTGATTCATGCCTGCGTATTTATACCTGCCTGTGGAAATTTCCACCACATGAGTCTAACGAAGTGGGTATTTACCCATGAAAGCTTATGCTCCAATACTTCTGCTAGTCTATAAGGTGCCACTGGACTCTTTGTCGCTTCTATTAAGAAGTGGATCCACATTATGGAAATACTTGCTCAAAGCTGTCATTTATCATACAGGTGCAAAGACTAGCCCACTGTATGCATATTAAAGTTATCAAAAATACACTGCAGATGTTCTTTAGGTCTCCTACTTCTCTTCCAACTCTTTGGGCCTGACTCCAAAGAAATCAGTGGGTTTTGGATCAGGCTCAAAAAGTCTGGTTGATATAAGGCTGAGCACAATGGTGGCATGCTATAAATTATGTAAATATGCAATGTGGGTGAGTTAATGCTGCAATTAAAAGTTTAATATTTTCCTGATGATAGCTGAATGTGTAGACTTAATATTGCAATAACATAAGATTGTTTGCATTAATTTTCTTTTTTTTAAACGATGGGAAGAAAAGCCTTTGTTGCCACCCAAAAGAGTTTCGTAATTAGTTTGCACAACTTCTCTCACACTGATAATAATTAAAATTATTAGCTACAACAAATAGTTGTGGAAAAAAATGCATAATTCCATAAGGCTGTAGGAAATGGACATCTTTAAAAGTGAAGGTCCCAATCCTGCAAACGCTTAAGCATGTGCTTAACTTTCTTCATCTAAGAAATTTCACTGAGGTCAGTGGGAGTTTGACTGTTCATGTGCAAAAAACATTTTCAATTGGATACACATTTATCATTCAAAATATTTTTCAAGCTGACAGTGACTGTCCCTCCATGAAATAGTTATATGTAAAGTTAGAAAACTTAAATCTGCTGTTTTCTGAGATCTGTCTGCAAAAGAGTCAAATACTTCTGGGAAGTTTTTTTTAATAAAGAAATGAAAATAGGAGGGTTGTAAATGAGTCTTGCAACCTTAGCTCTATTTGCCATGGTTCAGATATTAAAATGAACCATGAACCTTAATTGAAACCACATCCAAATTTCAGTTCTTCTGAATTACAGATGACTTGTAGCTATATGCGTGTGGTTGAAAAGTTGTCTTGATGGATTATTCAAATGGATGATGATTTTTTTTCTTTAGTATACATCAAAATGAACAGCTCAGATAGTCAATGTCCAATCCTTTTTGTTACTTCTATTGTTCTGGATTGAAATGGAAAAGCGATAGCACACGGGTGCTCTAAAACTTTATTAGATATTTATGATCTTCATGTTTGTAGTAATCTGTCATTGGACCGGTCAGGGAGTTACATGAGACAGTACAGTTAAGTTTACAATATTTTGCACTTCCAGAAAGTGAATTCAGCACAACCAAATGTGAACAGAGTAAATGTATAATATTAAAATAGGCCAAAAAGGTTAAGGAAAAATCACTCACACTTTGGCTAACTGACTGATGTGTTGGCAACTTGCACAAAGCTGAAGATATCCATCTGATATGCATAAAATGGAGCAGATTGTAATTGATCTTCTTTAATATGAATGGATGTCCTGCAGGGGCTGCTACTCCCAGTCTACAGTTGTAAAATTGCATTGATCTCTGACACCCTTTAGTTGCACAGCTTAAGATCATGATATATTCTTTGGAATTAAATAATGGCTCATCCATACACTGTTTCAGGGACTGATGGGAGTTACATCTATGTATGTGTAAAGTAGCTTGCAGAGACTTGAAATTATATCAATGAATAGCTTTGCCTCATTGCATGTTTTTAAATTTGGTTGATGCTCATTCTGGTTATTGAGCTATGATACTGCGAGTGAGAGATTTATTATAACAGTACAGAAATTAATCAACCGAGAAAGTTTTATTTTCATTTTTGGCAGGGAGCTTGTTACAATAAAATATATACTCAAAAATAGAGAGAAAATAGGCCAGGGCTATGATTAAAAAATGAGAAAAAGGCGATGTTTTCAAACACATTAAAGCATTTGACAAGAAAAACATAAAATGCATATGGACTAGTCTCCAGTAATTAAACTAAAACTAATAAACAGGTAAGGTGTGATTTTTATTTATTTTTTAAAAGTTGTGTAGCTTGCATCACCTCAAACATTGTGCTGTCTGTTAAGGCCCCAAACCTGCAAAGAGAACTTGATGGATGGATCCCAGTGCTTGCATGGAATCCTGCTGACTTCAGCAGGGCTGCATGTGGGCACAAGGGATTGCTTATGTCGTTCTTTTTCCAGGATAAGGACCTTACATTTCTAGTGGCAGAGACTGGTTTAACTTGGATGCTGAAAGTGCAGCCCCTAAATGCATATTTAGATGCCTGTATATGAAATGAGTAAGTACACCTATATATTCCCAGTTTTCATCTAGGAATAAAGTTTGAGTGTATGTATCAGTAGTGATTTAGCAAAAATACATCATAGGGATGTTGTAATTAACTCTAAAACAAGCAGCATAAACCTAGAAAGTCTAGTTATTACACTTGGGGGAGGGGAAATACAAACATGTTAATGTATGAAAATGCAGTTAGAGCAACCAATTAACTCTAATTCTGCCCAGAAGTGACCTTGTGTCATAACTATATTTAAGGCATTTTATGGTTTGTAGTCCCAGATTATATTAAACTGACTGCTAAAGACATAAAATATTTCCTCCTCATGATGCCATTGTAGGGCAAAGTTAATGTTCGTGTGTCTTAAGTGTGCAGTTCCATTCTTTAACATGGCTGGATTTTAATTGTAACCTTTTACTATGTATTCCTTGGGTTAAAAGGTTTGTCCTGGGGATAATTATATCCTTGCAATGTATTTTACCCTAAATTACAGAAAGAATTCTTAGCTTTAGCTCACTTCCACAGAACTTTTTGTCAAGGATTTTTTTATTGCATTTTTATATATGATTACTGAACATGAAACCCTAAGAGAATGTTACCATGTGGTTTTTCTAATGATTTGAAAATATTTGTTATTAAACTTAAATTTCATTTTAGCTTTTAGGGCCAGATTCAGCAGTGCACTCTAGCTGCTTTATGCTTCTCTGGAGTGCACAGCAGCCAGAGTGCACTGGCCACTTAATATGGGTTTATGGCTGCTGCGCATTGCCAGAACAGCACAAAAACAGCTGAAGTGTACATTCCAGTTTACCACTCCTGTCTGTCCTTCACATTCATGTGTGTGCACATAGCCCATATTCCTTTTCCCTTCTGCACCCTTCCATGCTTCCCCCGTGCAACACATCTCAGATTCTTGCTGCCCTCTCTGCTGTGTTGATTGGGTGCACAGATCACTCTTGAACTTTAATCCTAAATATTTCATTTAGCTTCTTGAGTTTCATAACTGAAAGTTTATCAGAAGAGGCTAGCACATGAAAATTCATAGAGAACTGTCTATGATGAGGGAGACAAGCTTCCACACAAGGTTGGAAGTGGTTAATGGGCTATTGAAGCTCAAATTGAGACACCTGGAGAGGAGACAGGCTTCTTGGGAGGTGCTTAAAAAGGAGAGCCTGCCCCTCTCTGTTGGAGGAGAGTAGATAGACTGTAGATGTGGAGTTCTTGCTGTGGAAGAGAAGGCTGGCTGGGGCCAGTGTTGGGGGGAAAGACTGGTATCTTGCAGCTATCCTGGAGGAAAGAGAGGAGTGCCCAGGGAGGCAATCAGTCCCCAGCACTGGAGCAGCCCCTCCCCCAGCAAGGGTCCCCCTGATCAGTGAGACACCAGAAGTAGAGTTTTAGTCATGGGTATTTTTCATAAAAGTCATAAGCAGGTCATGGGCTGTGAATTTTTATTTATTGTCTGTGACCTGTCCATGACTTTTACCAAAAATACCTGTGACTAAATCTTAGCCTTAGCGATGACCCTTCATAATAAATGTCCTGATTCTGAGATGCTATACCTGTTCAGCTACTATTAACTTCTCTGGGAGCTGGGGGTGCTTAGCACCACTGAGAATGAGGACATATTTTACATATAGGTACCTGAATACATCTCTGATCCTAACTTTAAGCATCCATGTTTTAAATATTAAATATTTGGCTTGTGTAGAATGAATTCTATTGCAGTACAAATAATGATACAGATAAATGCTCTGAAGGAGTTTATAATTATAGTAATGAATGACTATCTCTAAAACTGAATTTTTTATCTCTATGTTCAAGAAATCTGTATTCTATTATCAATCTCTTTAAACTGGCCACTCCTATACCTACATGGATATTGGATGATGGTAAATATCACACAGACAATGCAACAAGCTGGCAATGGAGAAGTACTTTGCTATTGCATTATCCTGTTTGAATTCTGTAATCTTAAAGTCCAGTTTTCAATCGTGCCTAAAACTGACATCTAGATCCATACTTAGATGCCAAAAATGGATATTTTAGGCTCTTTAGTGCTGATTTGGAAACCTAAATAGTCTTCTGAAACTGATATTCAGGTGACTAAATACAGATTTATTCATGCAGTTCTAAGCATTCAATTTGGAAAATGTTCTTGTTACTGTTTGGGACCAAATTCAGCCCTGGTGTAACTCCATTGATTTAATTGGGAGTTAACACAAGATTGAAATTTGGCCCATTAAGCCTGTGTTTGCAAGGAAATGGTAGACTTGTTATACAAGTGCCTGAGTGAAACTGATTACAAGGTGATTCTGTGTATAGGCTTTTGGGGAAAACTGGAGTGAAAGAGGATGAAGATGAAATTAAACACAGGTGGTACCTGTAGAGGTGTAACAAGGTAGTTTGCATGCACCTTAAGGACAGTACTGCCTAATGGTCAGTCCACCTCAGCACCTGGCAGGGCTCTCTAAGGAGTTGAATATTGGGAGACTGGAAGTGATCCCAGGAGTAAGAACAGTTTGGGAGGAGCTCCTGTTACTGTTTCTTTAAGGGCTCAGGCCAGGAGCCTTGCAGGAGAGGATAGGCAAGACTCCCCTCTCACCCCGTCAATGGGGGATGAGCTGGGAGGGGATCAGTATAAATGCTGCTTCCTGCCTAATATCAGGGCAGACACCTGCAGAAGGAGGCTGTAAAGTCCTCTGAGGACTAAATGGGGCCAGCTGAGGAAGAAGCTGGATGAGACCCTACAGTGGGCTGAATTGCAGCCCAGCTCCAGGAGGAAAGCTGAGGACTCTTGGTAAGTAGAGGGATAATAATTGCTTGATTTCCCCAGTTCTAGGAGGAGAACTGTGGCTCCTGCCATAAGGAGAAAGACAGAGACTGACGGAGAACCCTGAGGGTACTGGGAACAGAGCTTGGAGGGAAGGCTTCAGAGGAGTATTCAAAGCCAGAAGCAAATCTTGTTTCTATGGGACATTTTGTTATGGACCCTTTTGCATGAGTTTTTATAATAAACTAGCCCCAAGGAGAGGATTAGAGAGTCACATATCAACAGTCTCTGAAGGGGAGTTACTGGCTTTCTGAGGAGAGAAACTGAGACAGGGAGTACATGCAGCACCTCACTAACTCAGCAGGGGGGTGCTATGGGGAGGCATGCACTGTCATACCCACTGTGACAAGTGGGTTATATAAATGGGTGTTACTATGGATATTTTAAAGCCTTGATTAATCCTTAAGTATAAAAAGTAGATTAATTGTGTATAATCCTCTGCTGGTCATTTCAAATACTGAAATTGACTCTTTGGCATGCTAGGATGTATACTAGTGCTGCCCAAGTCGGTACATCAAGTCGTACAGCAGGTCTCATAATGGTGCTTATCACTGGCTGAGTAATAGAAATTTTTTTCCAGTATTTATGGGATTCAAAAGTAACTTTTTTTGACTTAACTGTATTTGCTGTCCTTCATTTTTTCCAGGAAGACTAATATGCTCTGGTTTTGTTGGTGCAACTATTTGTGAGAAGTGAATTTATGGGTGTGTGTGTTTTGTGTTTTTGGTTTTTTTTGGAATATTTCTTAAAAGTTAACTTTAAGTTGAGGATTGGCTACCAGGCTGGAAGTGAAGAGACTTGAGTTCTAATCTTGGCTCTGCCACTGACTATGCACCTGGGTTTCACATCCTTTTAAAAGGGGAAAATAATCTTCTGTTTAATCCTCCCTCCCTCCCTCAAATAGCAATATATAAAATCAATGTGCTACATGTTAAATGGAGTAAAAACTAACTGGTAAGTGATGAATCATTACTGGCTGTTGGAGGCATTTTAGTAGGATCCTTCAGGGATCTGTTCTTGGCCCAAAGCAATTCAATATCTCTCTCAGTGATCTGGAAGAAAATTCAAAATGATGATAGCTGGTAAAATTAGCAGACCCCCAAATGATCAGAATGGTAAATGATGATATGGACAGGTCAGTATACAGACTGAACTAGATCACTGGTGAGGTGAACTCACCTGTGTCTTCAGCATGTGTTTTCAGTACCAAATGCAAGGTTGTACATCAAAGAACAAAGAATGTCAGTCATACTTATAAAACTGGAATGCAGTGATACTGAAAGGACTTTAGGGTCATGATAGATAACAACAAACTTGAAAATAAGCTCCCAGTGAGATGCTGTAGCTAACAAGGGGAACCTGAGCCTTGGCTGCATAAGCAGGGGAATATCAAATAGGAAGGAGATAAAATATTACCTCAGTATTTGGCATTAGTGCAAGGTCATTAGTATAATACTTTGTCCAGCTCTGGTTTTCATATACCCAAAAGTATATTGACAACTTGAATCAGTTTTTTAAATCTCATTTCTAAACCAATTTCCAAGTTCTAGAAAACAAGACATAGTGAGATTCTTAAGAAGCTGAAACTATTTAGATCATTCAGGAAAAGATTAAGATGTGACTTGATCAGTCTGCAAGTACCTGGATGGGGAAAAGATTTCAGGCTCTCTTTAATCTAGCAGAAGGAGGCATATCTTTGTATAGCTCAAATGGACATTGTAGGCTTGATGCAAAAAATGCTGAGTAAGGATTATGTGGGAAATTAAATTTAAAGATGCTGTTATGATCTTTTATTATTTTATTACTAGTATGGTGAGTGACAAAAAACCACTATTACCTTCTTGTTTTGGTGAATATCAAGACTTTAAGGGAAGGTAGAGGTCAACTTAGCCTATACCCTAATCAGTATTTACGTTCTTATGCTCAAAACTTGATGCCTCAAAAGAAGGCAGTAACCATTAGTAGAACTGTCTGCTTTTTCCACTGTTGGCAGGTTAGTACCAATCATAAGCCTGTTTCTGAAGTCTTTCCTTTAGTAAGAGAAAGCATGGGACAAAACCTGTTTTGACTCTGGTCTGTACTTGCATCTCCAGCCAGCAGTTCAGGACCATTTAAAACTTTAGTCTCACCACCAGATGCTATAGTTTAAATTTAGCACAGTATGGGCCTGGCTCTAAGAGGTGCTGAGCATGTGCAACCTCCATTAAAGTAACTGGGTGTCCATCGCCTCTTGCAGGCCTCAGTTCAGGAAAGCACTTAAGAACAGATTTCATGCTTTCATAAATAGGAATAGTTTATTGAGCTAGAGCCATAGTCATGCCATATTTAAGGTATTTCCCATTGTAAACATAAGGAAGATTGATAAAGGTTCAGTAGTGTCCATTTTTAATGGTACCCATTCAATAAACTATGGAATTTAAAAATGACACTTTTAATTGGAAGAGTAGAAAATACATTTAATTGGAACTTAGTCCAAGGGCAGAGGCAATGCCTGATGGGATTGCAAAATGCCAATTAACTTTCTGCCCCCTTTGTGGATTAAAAACACAAGGTGTGGAAATCCTGGCCCAATTATTGTAGCCAATGGCAAAATTTCCTTTGACTTCAGTGGGCTCAGGATTTTACCTAAGGAAGCTTACCTGCAATTTCTAATTTGATTCTGAAAAACGCTCTTCATTGCAGTTTAGTCAGCCAGCTTTTCAGTACTGAGTTCAAAGTGCAAATGTTTACCTATGTGCTGTTACAATGAGTTATAAAACAAGCTGCACTTTCAGCTACATCAAAGCTCTAAAGTAGGCTATCTTTACAGTAGACCAGAAGGCAATTTCTCTTGCCCACAGGAACCAAATTGAAATGCTACCAGTAAAACCTTTTATTTATTGACCTTTCTTTTGTTGCTCTTATTTCAATGACTATATGCAATAGCTTAAAATACAACTTCAGCTCTTCTGACATCTGCATGGACTAAATAAATGAGTTGTTGAAGGATTTGAACAGTTTTTCAGAATGTATTAAGTTTTTCATGACTTCTGCATGCACATGCACATTAACTTTGTTACACATAGGACATTCAGAGCCAACAGTACCTTTGGGATTTATTAAAAGCAGGTCACAGTTTTAATGGGAAAATATTTTTATGCTACAAGTAGTAATGACTCTTAACACAACTTGTTAGACTCAAAAGAAGATTCTTGAGATTGGTGGTGGATTTTGCAGATCCTGATTCTTTTTCTACTGGTGGAACAAAACTTTTTGTAATGGCTGCAACACTTATTTGAGTAACAGATGAATTGGAACATTTTAACTTTCAAAATATGGAAATCATTCTGCAAAAAACTAGAGATGAGCAAGTATCATAGAATATCATGGTTGGAAGGGACCTCAGGAGGTCATCTAGTCCAAACCCCTGCTCAAAGCAGGACCAACCCCAACTAAATCAAAAACTGGCTTCCCTGACCAGGAATGAAACCCAGGCCACAGCAGTGAGTGCACCAACTCCTGACCACCAGGAAGCTCATAGATACCTTGAAATTGCCCACTTCTCATAGAATCAGTGACTGCCAAGATGTTGGTAACATGAAATTATTAGCTGAACCAGTGGTGGGCTCATACCTTGTTAGTTGGGCAACTGTAGGGGTTCCTGAAGCAACCTTTTCCCCCCCTTGATATCCTGTTCTAGTGCAATTGGAAACTTTTTACTGAAGTTTGTAATACAACTCTATTTGGGCCAACTGCTGTTAACCTCTTTTTGAGAACAGATCTCTCCCATACTGTTCAGCTGAGCAGAGTAATGGGGATAGTAGCTACTACTGACCCATCTATGTAAGAACAGAGAAACTTAATGGAAATATCATGGCTGTCACAATATATACTCAAGTATAAATCACTGTTGATGCTACAGTTGATTCCACACCAACTTACAAAGCTTTGTAAAGAAAAGAATCTCACAGCAAAGCTAGAGTCTAAGTTCTGCCAAGGGTTTTGGCTAAATACTGTCATTTATGTCAAAATATGGTGTTCTCATTTCTTGCAAAACTGGAGGGATTATTTGTGTAATAAACTCCACCTACCTAGCTGTTAACTGTACCAGTACCTATGATATTTGGGTTACAATGAGGCAAACTTTGTTCAATTTTCCCTGGCTCACTTGCTCTGCTTTCTGCTACCTCTGTTACTGTATTGGTAATATGGCTGGGAGGGAGTGGTAGTGTGAAAATATGTTTAAGGTCACGTAGTTGATTTTCTCATACCTATTAAGAATAAAGGTGTGGAAATTGGGAGAGACTCAAATTGTGATTAGGGCAGACCTGCATAACATGCAGCCTGCGTGAGCTCATTGTGCGGCTCACGGGGGGTGAGTAGGCAAGTGGTGGGTGAGGGAGGGGGGGCTGCAGAGGCAGGTAATGGGGATGAAGAGGTGAGCCAGGGGGTGAGGAGGCAAGCGGGGGGGGGGGGCAGTGGCGGGGGATGAGTAGGCAAGCCAGAGGAGTAAGGGGCTGAGGAGGTAAGCGAGGAGTCGGTGGCTGACCTGATCTGGTCTGGCTCCCATCCCCTTTCCAAGGGTTGCAGCTGTCTGGGAGGTGCCTGCCTTCGATGCCTTCCTCATTCATTGAACAGGGCAATTGATTACAAAGTTGGGGGAAGAGCTTATTCTACTTCTAGCAAAAAGACATTTTTTGTTTACGTTAATTATACTACCTTAGGGGCCCACTATAACATATTTCCAAGGTTCAATACCACTGTTTCTATGAGGCAGCGCTGGGGAAGGAGGGTTTGTTTCTGTGGGGCGGACGGTGCTGGGGGGGGAGTTGTAGGGGCGGTGTTCAGCCCTCAGATGTTTCCTTTGGAGTAATGTGGCGAGGGCCATTTTACAAGTAGTGCAGGCCTGGATTAGGGGCTGTTACTTTATTGCGTTCTGTGTCCCCTACACCTTCCCCTAACATGATTATTATGAGTCTGAAAACCCCCTTGCAATTTCTCCTTCTTTCTTTAGTATAAGTATTGCCCCTCCTCCAACCATGGCTGTTGTATACCCCATCCTGTGTCTCTCCTCTGACACATTACTTCTATGTGTGGCTTCCTATTCAAACACTCTCCTCACTTCCTGGAATCAACTGATTTTTGCCATGCCCCTCTGCACGTCCATTTATGTTGCAACATTGACACAACTGTCAACAATGTTTCCTCTTGATGTTACTAGGATTGGTGTGTGGGTAAATTGAGACAGATATGTTCCCCCGCCCCCCACATATCTAGGGCCTGAATGGACCAATGTGGTCTTGCCCAAAAGCTTTGGCACCCACTGATACATCTAAGTGCCCAATGGGGTTTTCCTCCCAACTGTCCCTTCCCCATTCAAGACGCATTCTTCCTTTCAGCTTTACCCTTCCATCCTGTCATCTCACCACCTTCCCTTGGATCACTCCTACATATCTGTCAACATTTGGGCCTGGCCACGTGAGAACTCCCTGCCCCCACACCCCCAACTCCATCTTAGCCCTTCCCTCAATTTTCATTGAGATGGAAATGATATAACCTGGCACCATGGTAAGTGTGCCTGTGACCCCCTAATGTTTGCTTGATGCTGATAAGCAATAAGCAAACAACCCTCTGTACTCACAGCCATAGGAAAAAGCATGATGCAGAGAACCACACTGGGTGGCATGCTACCTGTCAAAACTGGCTGAAGAACTTAGAACTTACTATTAACCTCTTTCTAAATATTACTATAGGCCCTATTTCTACTGTAGTGGCTCTGTGGGTTAACACACTTCATTAGCAATTGGTCTGGGAAACAGTACTATCAGCTCTTGGGCTATTTTCAATAAGACCTACTCCAACTTCTCAGCGGAGCTAAGAAAAACTACAAATGCATAGTGGTTGCTATGCACGTTGGCTTTGGTTGCATCAGGTAAAGGGCAGATTTGTAACCTGAAATCTAGGAGAGCTTTTTGAACAAGTAAAGATGGATCATGCTGCTCATAAAATCCCCCTTGACTACTTAACTGCTATAGCATGTAGCTTATGTCTTCATCTTCTGAGCAGATAATAAATACTGTGGTCACCGTTTGAACAGTCACCACTTTCCAATAGTTACCTCACAGTGACATGTGAGATACCAGTTATATTCCATTATAAATATGGAGAAATATTGTACTATCTTGGATACCAAAGTGCAATAATGTGACACTTTAATTGGGGACCACTATATGACATCACAAATAATTGTTTACATATGATCCTCCAATTCTTCCTATTTTCCCTTTCCATCTGTGGATAGAAGTGGTTAACATATGAATTGCTGACCAACAGAGACCAGGGCAGTGTTACATTGGGGGTCTAATACTAAATGTAAATGTTTTACTCCCAGTATTTCACCTCTGCATATCAAAGTATCAGAAAATTTGGTGCAATTCAGCAAGATTCTCAATTTCCATTGAGCAGAGAGGCATGAAGTCTACTGTCTGGGAGAAGCTTGCACTTCCCCACACTACATCTGTCTCAGGCCACGTCCAGACTAGGGTATTAAAATCTATTTTAGATACGCAACTTCAGCTACGTGAGTAACGTAGCTGAAGTCGAATTTCTAAAATTGAGGTACTCACCCGTCCAGACGGCGTGGCATCGATGTCCGCAGCTCTCCGTGTCGATTCCGGAACTCCGTTCGGGTTGATGGAGTTCCGGAATCAATGTAAGCGCGCTCGGGGATCGATACATCGCGTCCAGACTAGACGCGATATATTGATCCCCGAGCAATCTATTTTAACCCGCCGATGCCGCGGGTTAGTCTGGACGTGGGCTAAGGCTAGTGCTACTAGCCTGTTGGGTCATATTTTAAAAGGTATTTAGGTGTTTAAAAGATGCAGATTGGCCCCTAGTGGCACTCTTCAAAAGCATCTAGGCACCCAATTTGCCATGCAACAGACTCTGCTTCTGCAGCTGCTCCTGCCAGCTGGAATCTTTATCTTCACAGGTACCCTGGGAAGTAGAAGAATGTTGTTCTCATTTTACAGATGGGAAAATGAAGTACTTAGTTTTTCTTACCTGAGATAAAAATATGAATACAACAAATGTCTTTTGAAAAATCTTCTTTCAAATCTGGCATCACAAAAACTAAAATGCATTAGTCATAATTGTATATTGCATCACAAAGCTACAGGGTAGAATTAAGGTTAATTAGGTGCCTTACCGCATTTACATTCAGAGAGAGGCCTGGTCTACACTATGCATGTAAACCGATTTTTAGCAGCGTTAAACCGATTTAACGCTGTACCCATCCACACAATGAGGTCCTTTATATCAATATAAAGGGGTCTTTAAATCGGTTTCTGTACCCCTCCCCAATGAGAGGAGTAGCGCTAAAATCGGTATTACCATATCAGATTACAGTTAGTGTGTCTGCAAATCGACGGTATTTGCCTCCGGGCAGTATCCCACAGTGCACCATTGTGACCGCTCTGGACAGCAATCTCAACTCTGATTCACTGGCCAGGTAGACAGGAAAAGCCCCACGAACTTTTGAATTTCACTTCCTGTTTGGCCAGCATGGTGCTCTGATCAGCACAGGTGACAATGCAGTCTCCTGAGAATCAGAAAAGAGCTCTAGCATGGACCGCACAGGAGGTACTGGATCTGATTGCTATATAGGGAGAGGATTCTGTGCTAACAGAACTCCGTTCCAAAAGACAAAATGAGAAAATATTTGAGAAAATTTCCAAGGCTATGATGGAGAAAGGCCGCACCAGGGACTCAGTGCAGTTCAGAGTGAAAGTTAAGGAGCTCAGACAAGCCTACCAGAAAATCAAAGGTGCAAACGGAAGGTCCGGGGCAGGACTGAAAACATGCTGCTTCTACGCTGAGCTGCACGCAATTCTAGGGGGTGTCTGCTGCCACCACCACCCCACCCCTGTCTGTGGATTCCGAGGTGGGGTTGGTAATCTCGGCCACGCCTGAGGATTCTGTGGATGGGGAAGATGAGAGGAGGAGGATGAGCTTTCAGAGAGCACGCAGCACTCCGTTCTTCCCAACAGCCAGGAGCTTTTTCTCACCCAGACAGAATTACCCTCCCAAGCCACTAGCCCAGACAATGAAGCCATGGAAGCGACCTCTGGTGAGTGTACCTTTGTAAATACAAAACATGGTTTAAAAGCAAGCGTTTTTTAATGATTGGTTTGCCCGGAGGACTTGGGATGCATTCGCGGCCAGTACAGTTCTTGGAAAAGTTTGTTAACATGTCTGGGGAGGGAGCGGAAATCCTCCAGGGACATCTTCATGAAGCGCTCCTGGAGGTACTCCAAAAGCCTTTGCAGAAGGTTTCTGGGCAAGGCAGCCTTATTCCATCCACCATGGTAGGACACTTTACCATGCCATGCATGTAGCAAGTAATCGGGTATCATTGCATGACAAAGCCTAGCTGCGTATGGTCCCGGTGATTGCTGGCATTCAAGAAACATCCGTTCTTTATCTCGCTGTGTTATCCTCAGCAGAGTGATATCGTTCATGGTAACCTGGTTGAAATTCAGGAATTTAATTAAGGAGACAGATGGCCATTCTTACTGGGCTGTTTGCCTGTTGCTTAAAAGAAATCCTTCCTTGCATGTAGCCAAGTGGGGAGAGGGGAATAGCGCTGAGCTTTTTCACATTTGGCTATCAGATCTTCCCTGCTACCAGCCACGTGGTGGGGGGGCGAAGGGGGTGATCTTCCATGATACCAGCCGTGGGGAAAGGGGTAAAGCAATCATCCCACAGAATTGGAGGCAGGGGGTGCCTTCTGTTGCTGGTGGCTTCTGTTGCTGCATGTTAACAGGAAAGAAGCAGCACTGAACGGGATTTGCTTCGTATTTGGGAAAGGAGGGCACTGTGTATATGAAGGCTGCAGAAGCCGAAAGACAATGGCTTACCATGGCCGCATGCAAGCTGAATTCTGATGCCCGGGCCTGCATCTGTGAGATCTGTAACACCAGAGTCGCAGGCACTCAATATTAAGATGCAAAATGCGACCTTGCAAAATCACATGTGCTATGTAAGGTGAATAGTGTTGTTCACTGTGAAAGAGTATAACCATTGTTCTGTAAAATGTATCTTCTCTCCCCTTTTTTTTTTTTTCCCTCCCTCATGCAGCTGCACATTTTTCAAGCCTCCCTACTCCATCCCGAAGGCTCTCTCAGATAAGGCAGAGGAAAAAGAAGACGTGAGACTAAATGTTCTCGGAAATCGTGGAAGTGACCCGCAATGAAGGAGCTCATCTGAATGAGTGGAAGGACGTGGTATCAAGTTACAGGAAAGATGCCAGTGAACGTCAGGATAGGAGGGACACTCGATAAGAGGTGGCGGCAGGAAGATCAGCGGTGGCGGGATGCAATGCTGGGGCTGCTGCGTGATCAAACTGATATCCTCCAATGTCTCGTGGAGCTTCAGGAAGAGCAGCGGGGTCACAGAGTGCTGCTGCAGCCCCTGGGTAACCACCCTCGCCACTCACCATGTTCCATGTCTTCCTCACCCAGAGGTGTAAGAACGCGTGGGGGAAGGCTTCGTGCACCTGCCCACTCCACCCTCATGGATAGCCCAACCAAAAGGCTGTCATTACATTGAAATATTTTTAGTAGCCTTTTCCTTCCCTCCTATCTTCCTCCCAAACCACACCCGGGGTACCTTGTCATTTCTCTCCCTCTTTTTATAATGACTTTTTAGTAAAGAATACATGACTTTTAAAACAATAGTGACTTTATTTCCTTAAGCAAGCTGTAATCGAAGGGGGAGGGTGGGTTGCTTACAGGGAATGAGTCAATCAAGGGGAGGGGGCTCATCAAGAGGAAACAAACACAACAGTTACACCGTACCCTGGCCTGTGATGAAACTCGTTTTCAAAGCTTCTCTGATGTGCACCACTTCCTGGTGTGCTCTTTTAATTGCCCTGGTCTCTGGCTGCACGTAATCAGCAGCCAGGTGATTTGCCTCAGCCTCCCACCCTGCCATAAAGATCTCCCTCTTACTCTCTCAGAAATTGCTGTGTGCTCCACAATAACAATGGGGACATTGGTTTGGCTGAGGTCTGATCAAGTCAGTAATGTGCGCCAGCGTGCCTTTAAATGTCCAAATGCACATTCTACCACCATCCTGCACTTGCTCAGCCTGTAGTTGAACAGCTCCTGACCACTGTCCAGGATGCCTGTGTATGGCTTCATGAGCCATGGCATCAAGGGGTAGGCTGGGTCCCCCAGGATAATTACAGGCATTTCAACATCCCCAACTGTTATTTTCAGGTCTGGGAAATAATTCCCTTGCTGCATCTGTTTAAACAGAGTAGTGTTCCTGAAGATGCGAGCGTCATGAACCCTTCCTGGCCATCCCACGTGGATGTTGGTGAAATGTCCCTTGTGATCCACCAGTGCTTGCAGCACCATGGAAAAGTACCCCTTGTGGTTTATGTACTGGGTGCCCTGGTGCTCCAGTGCCAAGATAGGGATATGGGTTCCACCTATCATCCCCCCACAGTTAGGGAATCCCATTGCAGCAAAGCCATCCACTATGACCTGCACGTTTCCCAGAGTCACAACCTTTTGTAGCATCAGCCTAATGATTGCTTTGGCTACTTGCATCACAGCAGCCCCCACAGTAGATTTGCCCACTCCAAACTGATTCCCGACTGACTGGTAGCTGTCTGGCGTTGCAAGCTTCCAGAGGGCTACTGCCACTCGCTTCTGAACTGTGAGGGCTGCTCTCATCTTGGTATTATGGCGTTTCAGGGCAGGGAAAGCAAGTCTCACAGTTCCATGAAAGTGCTCTTTCACATGCGAAAGTTGCGCAGCCACTTCAAATTGTCCCACACCCGCAAAACTATGCAGTCCCACCACTCTGTGCTCGTTTCCCGGGCCCAAAATTGGCGTTCAATGGCTAGAACCTGCTCCATTACCAGCAGGATCTCCAAAGCGCAGGGGCCCACGGTTTGAGAGAACTCTGTGTCCATGCCCTCATCACTCTTATTGCCACGCTGCCGTAGCCACCACCTCCTCACCTGGCTTTGCAGGTCCTGGTTCAGCATAGACTGCGCGAGGTGTTTACAACGTCCACGATTGCGGTATTGATCTCATCAGGGTCCATGCTTGCCGTGCTATGGCGTCTGCACAGTTCACCCAGGAAAAAAGGGCATGAAATGTTTGTCTGCTGCTTTCAGGGAGGGAGGAGTAAGGCTGTATGTAGAACCACCCGTGACAATGATTTTTGCCCCATCAGGCACTGGGTTCTCAACCCAGAATTCCAAGGGGCGGGGGAGACTGCGGGAACTATGGGATAGCTACCCACAATGCAACGCTCCAGAAATCAACGCTAGCCTCTGACCATGGATACACACCACCGAATTAATGTGCCTAGTGTGGCCACGTGCACTTGACTTTATACAATGTTTTACAAAACCGGTTTATGTAAAATCAGAATAATCCCGTAGTGTGGATGTACCCAGAGACAAGGTGTGTGAAGTTATTGGACCAACTTCTGTTGATGAGAGAGACAAGTCTTTGAGCCACACCAAGCTCTTCCCTAGGTCTGGGAAAGGTACTCAGCGTGTCAGTTAAGTGTTCCAGCATATTTTTAGCTGTAACATCCGGAGTACTTTTCCTAGACCTGAGGAAGAGCTCGCTGTGGATTGAAAGTTCTTTCACTAATAGAAGTTGGTTCAATGAAGATATTACTTCACCCACTTTGTCCCTCTAATAATCTGGGACCAACATGGCTACAACTATACTGCATTTTCGTTCATAAAAAATGTTTGGATTTCTTAAATTTTAACCTTAATTTTTAATTCCTCAGGTTTATATATTTGTGGAATAATTGCAACATCCCTATAGTTATTTTAATCTAAATTACCGATGTATACTTCCTCCCTTAACTCCCTTGTAACATTCTGTATGTGCTCTCCTACAAAAAACTTACATTCCCAGGTGATATACTATATTAAAATGGAGTTCAGCTTGGGAGTACATATGAATAAATATAAAATATGTACTATTTTTTTTTTTGATCATAACACTTTTAAATCCTAGTAAAGAACTGTTGCCAGAGCCTGGAGTTTGAACCTCTAGGGAGGTGTAGAGAAACTGTTGGCTCTTGATTGAGACTAAGGCTTAGTAAAAGTTAAGTCATGGAAACCCACAGAGCAACTACTGCCAAACCCACAAAAATTGGACTTTGTGCTAGATAGAGCTCATTAAAAGCAGCCTTTCGCTCTGAGTTTAGAGTACAGCAAATATTTAATTCCAAGCAAGCTCAAACTTTGCTTTGTGCACTTTGCATCTTTTAATCACTTTAAAACCACATCAGCTAGAATATTTGTCAGTCTTCTACATGGACTTGATTTTTTTTGTGTACTCTTTTCTACTATTGGCAAATAGGTATGTCACATACAACACATCCGTGGTCCAATTTGCAGTAAAGTACTTCCTCTACCTCAATGGGTCTCAAACTTTTTTTACTGGTGACTCCTTTCACATAACAAGCCCCTGAGTGCGACTCCCCCCCCCAAATTAAAAACACTTTAATATATTAAACACCATTATAAATGCTGAAGGCAAAGCAGGATTTGAGGTGGAGGTTGACAGCTTGCAACCCCCCCCCCACCATGTAATAACTTGTGACCCCCTGAGGGGTCCTGACCCCCAGTTTGAGAACCCCTGCTCTACCTCCATGCAAACATGCATATGCACATAGTTCAGTATGAGGATCTTAGCCAACAGAAATGTCGTAGAAACCAGAAGTCAGCCCCAAACAGAATGATCTTTAGTAACTTGAACAAACCTTTTTACAGGAGCCCTCTGAAGATACTCATCCATCCAGCTCTCTCCTTTTTTTCTTAATGTCTCTGTCTAATTTAATAAATGCTTTCTTGCTGGTTCTTGACATCTTCTTGAACAAGGAATGTAAACTGAAAAGGGTGTATAGATTATTCATTATGGAATCTTGTGCCAGCATTAATCTATCAGACACAGACTAGCTCAGCGGTCCAGAATCTAGTGCCACAGTCTGTACTAGGATAAATGTCTCTCTTGCTGTTTGGGAAAGGAACTTATTATACTACACTTTGACAAATAGTCAGAGGAAAATAGCTCAGTCCAGTCAACTACTGCAACTAATAAATGTAAGACATTATCACTTTTTCATGTTGTTTAACCCCCCTCCCCCCTTTTTAGTGCAGGACAATCACAGATCTTAAAGAATTATTGGTATTTTTATCACAATTTCTTTCATCTAGGTAGAATATGCAGTAGCTGTTGTATAAATAACACTTGTTTGTTCACGTCACAATCTATTGTCTAAATGGCTGTAAGAAACGTTACATTGTCAGTGTTTCTCTTGTGTGAGTATCTCCACTGTCTAATCCAAAGTGTTTAAAAAGGAACTGTCTTAACTTTAAACAGTGGATCTCAAACATTTTGTTAGAAAGTGTACCTCAAAATTTGTGATGTGGACTTTCCAGAGGTTTTTATAGGATTTATTTTCTCATCAAGCATGGAAGAGCCATTGTTGTAGATACTTGTGAACAGGTACACTAAAAGAAGCCTTTTTAATGCTGCTTATGGATAACTGGATAGGTAATCTAAGAGGTGTCTTCAAACTCATTTCATATAGATTTGTCCTTCAAAACATTGCTTGTTGTTTTGAAAGTATATATCCATTTGCACATGCTAGCATCTTGGAGCCTTAAAATATCACTTCTTTTGCAGGAAGTGTTTCTTTAATGTGAACTCAGTATTAATGGGCCACTCTACTTGAAATGGTCCTTTACAATATATGCTAACTATTTATGCTGAATAATCTGTTCCACCTCACATTTTGCTGTGATGCTGGGAGTTCTTTTCCCAGAAGAAGACCTCTGTGTAGCTTGAAAAGATAAGTAAAGGATAATACCTTACCCACCTGGTCTTTGTGGTGAATGTCGCTCATCAGGGTGAGACAGGAAATCCTCTACAGTAAAGGAGAAAATTTAAATGGAAGTTAGTGTGGTGTAACAGAGCGCTGGACTGGGACTCAGTAGACCTGCCTTCTATTTCTAGCTCTGCCAATGATCTGTTGGGTGACCTCAAGCAAGTCACTTTAATCTCTGTGCCTCTTCCCATCTGTAAAATGGGATTGATATTGATCTTCTTTGTAAAGACCTTTGAATTCTATTGAGGGGAAAATGCTATGTAAGAGCTGTGTGTGTGTGTAGAGATGCACAGCATTTGATATTTATGTAACTGAATAAATGAGAACTTTTTAAGCTCGCTCGCTCTCTCTCTTCTCCCTCCCCCTGGTATCAGTTGGGTATGGCAGCATTTCTGCTGAAAAGGAGATCTCTGAAAAGTCGTTCATTTTCAGACCTTCACTAAACTTCCAAAATTCCGCACAAATTTGATGTCTCTCCAACTCCTCATTTCTATTGTTGAAAATTATTTATATTTGGGAGTGAAGTGTCATGAAAGTGAGGCTAGAGAGAGTTGACATTCTTTTAGTGTATTCCATGGCATTTAAAGACCACTTTTTTTTTCTTTACCACTTTTTGGGCAATGTGCGATAAGAACTCTATATCTTATCACGTCACGCTGCCATGGATTCTGTATGTGCCAAGCTACAGAATCTATTTTAGGACTGTTGGCGTTTTCAGAAATGATACTGGACTATCTTTTGTTTCCCTCCATCTTTAAAACCAGATGCCTTAGCTGAGTTGAACACAACTGTACAAGGCTTGGTGGGAGCCATGAAACCCTCTAAAAAGAGTGTGTGTGTGTGTGTGTGTGTGTGTGTGCTATTTAAAACAACTTTATCTCAGGATCTTTCAGGGTTATAAGCATAGTGATTCTAATGCATTGTTTCTAGTCCTGCAGGCCTGTGCAATAATTGGACTGTGTTGATAATTTTGGCTTAGAAAAGATCAAAGTCCATGACTGAATCTGTCCTTTTTTGGACACTGACTGAAAGGTGGGGAAGAAAGAAGATTCTTTTTCTGAGGCAGAATTTGTGTTTGCGGGTTATGTGTGGGGGGGTGGGGTGGTTGTTCTTGTAGGAGGTTTTTTTTCATGATGGTTGTTTTTGAGTGGTTTAGGCCTTTGTCATGCTGGAATAAGTCTGTCATGTGACAATAGTTTAAAAAAAATCAGTTTTCTTCCAACACCATTCAAGTAATTTTATATTAAGAGATAAAAGAAAACAGTAATGCTTGCTTTCTACTTCAAATTAAAGCCTCTGTGTAGAACTTTCTCTACTTCCTCTTTACTTTTACAATGTAGACACTGTCAAAAGGGAACGGGATAGATCTTGATATTTCTGAACTCTTCTTACATTATCTGAGTACTAGACACAAGATACGGACATTTCAAAACTGTAATGGTATTTTTAGAAGCTTGCATCACAAGCCCATATTCCGTCAACCACACACCATCACATTCTAAGTGTATGGTACATTAATTCAAGTTTTTTCTTGAAACTGTTTATGAATTATAGTGCATATCATGAATGAGGATTTGGCAATAGATTCCATCATGTGTTAACAGCTGTTCTAAACCACTGTCTTTGAAGTAGATCTGGTTAAATTAATTGTTGTGAATCAAGTATCTAAAGAACTTAGCCTTTTCCTCTGTTTACAAAATGTTCTTGAACTGATGCTTACTTCTAAGAATGTGTTCATTTTTTGTATTCACTGAAAAGTACATATGAGTGACCCCAGAGGAAGAAATTTGTACATAATTTGCCATGCATTATTTGTTGCAGGCGATTGGTCATCTATAAGTTGCATGGTATTACTTAAAAAAAAAATTATGGTTCATCAGCACTTTAAAACATAAAATTTAATCATTGTAATACTTACAAAGGAGTAATAATTCTATAAATAATAGCAGAGGAAATTGTCTCATTCACTAATCACCACTTACTGTATTACTACTCCATCTCTATATACAGTACAAAGCATATTTAGTGAATATTAAAAGCACTCCACTGAAAAAGTGATTAGGATATAGAGTAGCATGCTATGGGGAGTAATGGAAGCTACAAGCATCAAATAACTAAAGATGGAATAGTTGATTTCTCACTGTGCTTCTGTATATAGCTATGGAAAGGTGGATTGATAAGAACCCCTAAACTTTCCATTGAAACTTCATTTCAGAAGGATCAATTCAATTTCCCATACTCATGTGCTACCAAAACTATGTGATCATTCCATATTGTAACACCCATGTATTTTGGAGGGGCATATATCTGTTAATAGGCTACTGACATAGAACAGAGTTCCCAGCCCTGATGAAATAGGGAAATCATAAGAAGAAAGCTAATGAACACTGACAGGTCCAACTCTTACCACCTGTTGCACCAGCCAGATGTGTAGCAGTAATCAAACCTGATTCTGGAAATATGCCTTACTGTTTCTGCTCTAAGCACCGTTACTGCGGCATGTTCCAGAAAACCATTGCCTATTACTGTGCTGGCTGAAACACAAAGAAAAATAGTAACATTACTGAATAGCACTAATGGCATGCTCTTAATACCTCCGCCTCCACCTGTACTGAATAAACCAATCAAAGTAATGGAGACAGAATTTCATCCCAGGTGTTTTAAAGTCCCTGGGAGTTTTACCACTGACATCAATGAGGCCAGGATTTCACTATTATCATTGTATATGAAGGGAGAATGGTCTTGTGGCTAAAGCACAGATTTGGGAGGTCTGGCTTCTGCTTACAGTTCAGCCAGAGGCTGTCTCTCATCTTTGGCTGGACGTTTAGGCCAAGACTGTCAAACTTGTATCCCTAAATCTAACCTACTGAGAACTTGACTGGAAGCAGCATGTAATCTAAATATGGATTTACAAGTCTAACTTTAGGAACCCGGGTTTGAAAGTGTTTTTCTGTAAAATAAACAGCTGCAACTATTAGTACTCCATGGTAGACAACCCTAAACATATCTTGTCTGACTCAAGAAGAGTGTCATGAGGCCAAATAACTGAATGAAGAAAATTGGTGTAGAGTCCTCTCCTATAAATAAGTGGACTTCATCAGTTGTGACTAGTTTGAGATGGAGGCTTTAAAGTAGCTATTAATCACTTTCTAGGTGTTGACCGGAAGTACTGTGTACTAAGGGATCAAGACTGGATTGTCTTCCAGCCTGAAGACAAGCATTTTGATACAATAGATTGAATATTGCAGATTCTTCTGCAAGATGAATCAAAGCAGCTTCTGAAAATAAACACACACACGCACAAGGTCTGCATTGCTACAACTGCTTACCTCTTGGCATTGCATCTGCTTTTGCTGTATATCAGAGGTCAATGGAAGAAATTCTACATGGCCTGCCAGAGAAATAATGCTACCTGGATGACCTCTGAGTTGCTGGAACAAATGACCAAGAGTTTTTAAGGCACTTGGAAACGTTTGCTAAAAGATGACAGCTTGCATGTCTTGAAAGATCACATTTAGTTTTCTGGACATCTATGAAATACTTGGGACATTGTTATGATGGCTACATATATTGGACCAGATTTTCAGCTCTGGCTCAGGAGTGCTGAGGAGGGATTGCAAATGTAACCTTTTCCATACCTTTTGTTCAGTGGCTCTTGCGTTTGGGCTGTTCTTTGCCTCCATATTGGAACAGATAAAATAAAAGGTGCTGTACTGTTGTGCCAATTGCTATGGTAAGTTGCTCAAATACAGGGCTACAGCTCCTTCCCAAGGACGTACTCTTATCCCAGGGTACTTTAAGAGAGTGGCGGAAATAGCTTTTAAAGAGTCTCTTATGCCACACCAGTATTCCTCTATTAAGGAAAGAGCTTCCAGGGGTCAGACCCCTAAAGTTTGAGACACAAAGTAGACACAGTATGACCCCATATTGAGGGCCCCAATATACAGATTGTTATTGCAGCAAGCCCACAAAATGTGACTCTGCTTCATTCATTCAGCTACTCAATGTTAATGGAAGGTTTGCAAGCATCTGTTTAGGAGCAACCAAAAACAGAGTTGGATGGTAAAAATGGTACCTTCGAGAACACACATGTAACCCTTCTGCCAGCTGGAGCCAGCAACAAACAGAATTGGGTTCAATATCTAGGGGCCCTGCTGGCCACTCACTGTGCCTCTCCACTTCATAGACTCTAGGACTGGAAGGGACCTCGAGAGGTAATCGAGTCCAGTCCCCTGCCCTCACGGCAGGACCAAATACCGTCTAGACCATCCCTAAAAGACATTTATTTAACCTACTCTTAAATATCTCCAGAGATGGAGATTCCACAACTTCCCTCGGCAATCTATTCCAGTGTTTAACTACCCTGACAGTTAGGAACTTTTTCCTAACGTCCAACCTAAATCTCCCTTGCTGCAGTTTAAGCCCATTGCTTCTTGTTCTATCATTGGAGGCTAAGGTGAACAAGTTTTCTCCCTCCTCCTGATGACACCCTTTTAGATACCTGAAAACTGCTATCATGTCCCCTATCAGTCTTCTTTTTTCCAAACTAAACAAACCCAATTCCTTCAGCCTTCCTTCATAGGTCATGTTCTCAAGACCTTTAATCATTCTTGTTGCTCTTCTCTGCATCCTCTCCAATTTCTCCACATCTTTCTTGAAATGCGGTGCCCAGAACTGGACACAATACTCCAGTTGAGGCCTAACCAACGCAGAGTAAAGCGGAAGAATGACTTCTCGTGTCTTGTTTACAACACACCTGTTAATGCATCCCAGAATCACGTTTGCTTTTTTTGCAACAGTATCACACTGTTGACTCATATTAAGCTTGTGGTCCACTATGACCCCTAGATCTCTTTCTGCCATACTCCTTCCTAGACAGTCTCTTCCCATTCTGTATGTGTGAAACTGATTGTTCCTTCCTAAGTGGAGCACTTTGCATTTATCTTTATTGAACTTCGTCCTGTTTACATCAGACCATTTCTCCAATTTGTCCAGATCATTTTGAATTTTGACCCTGTCCTCCAAAGCAGTTGCAATCCCTCCTAGTTTGGTATCGTCCGCAAACTTAATAAGCCTACTTTCTATGCCAACATCTAAATCGTTGATGAAGATATTGAACAGAGCCGGTCCCAAAACAGACCCCTGCGGAACCCCACTTGTTATACCTTTCCAGCAGGATTGGGAGCCATTAATAACTACTCTCCGAGTACGGTTATCCAGCCAGTTATGCACCCACCTTATAGTAGCCCCATCTAAATTGTACTTTCCTAGTTTATCTATAAGAATATCATGCGAGACCATACCAAATGCCTTACTAAAGTCTAGGTATATCACATCCACCGCTTCTCCCTTATCCACAAGGATAACAAGCCATTTATTTGCCAGCCCACTGTCAGTCACCTTCTGCTGCCACTTGCCTCTGCTGTGACCTCTGCGCATTAGTCTCTTAGGGTATGGCTACACTTGAAATTTCAAAGTGCTGCAGCGGGAGTGCTTTGAAGTGCGAGTGTGGTCGGAGCGCCAGTGCTGGGAGAGAGCTCTCCCAGTGCTGCACATACTCCACATCTTGATGGGGTTTAGCTTGCTGCGCTGGGAGCCGTGCTGCAGCACTGATTGCACTGAGGCTTTACAGCACTGTATCTTGCAGCGCTCAGGGGGGTGTTTTTTCACACCCCTGAGCGCGAAAAGTTGCAGCGCTGTAAAGTGCCAGTGTAGCCAAGGCCTTAGTAATTTTCAGCTCTTTGCAGGCAGGGCAGAAAAACAGCCCTATCTCAAGTGATTTCAGCTCTGATTGAGCATTTAAAATAACAAAGAGATTCTATATGAAGCCTATTTAGATCTTTGAACTGCGTGTGTGTGTGTGTGTGTGTGTGTGTGTGTGTGTGTGTGTGTGTGTGTGTGGATCCTTGGAGGATTCACACCACCTGGCTGGGACACCTGTCCCCCACCCCTCATACTTTCACAGGGCTCTGACATTTGAGCACCTGGCTTAACAAGCACTTTCCACTGAGGGTGATCTCCCTCATTTGGGACAGGTCAAGCACAGCCCTCCCTCCCTGCACCCACACAACAATGCCAACATCATCAACTGTACCCAATCATCCCTGCACTCAGCACCAAAGTGCCTGGTGTTTGGGTTACAAGTCAAAGTTGATTAATTTGAGTAGCCCCACTCTCTCTCTGCTAGATATCTAAGCAGAGTAGGTGTGTTCATGTAAATCAGTTTGCTGCGGAAGTCTCTCTTGCCCTGTCCCAGCTAGCTGTCAGGGAATAATTCATTCAAACCCTGCTTGCACATAATATATACTTGTTCAAAGGAAAAATTAATCATAATATACCAAATATATTGCTGTAAAGTAATCTTGTAGTGCAACCCAACATAGTTTAGGAGTTGTGATAATTTCTGTGATGCTTGCGAGGGTGGGAGGAGAGAGAGAGACCAGCCACATTTGCCTCACAAACATTAAAGTTGCACGGAACTCTGGTCTCCTCAAACTGCTCAGGACACTTTTTAAAGTGGGGGGGAAAATTCCATCATGACACATGATCACAAAATACTCTAATTTACAAAACTGAGGCAGGAGGAGACCTGAGAACAATTTTCCTTATGGCACGTCTCTTTTATAGAAAACTTTCTTTTGGGAAGAGGCTGCACTAGAGCAATCAGGAACCTGCTAGAACCAATTATGACAGGCAGGATAATTGACACCTGGAGCCAATCAAGAAACTGCTAGAATCAATTAGGACAGGCCAGCTAATCAGGGCACCTGAGTTTAAAAAGGACCTCACTTCAGTTTGTGGCACGTATGCAAGCAGCTGGGAGCCAGAGGAGCTGACAAGTGAGAAGACATACTGCTGGAAGACTGAGGAGTACAAGCATTATCAGGCACCAGGAGAAAGGTTCTATGGTGAGGTTAAAGAAGGTGTTGGGAGGATGCCATGGGGAAGTAGCCCAGGGAGTTGTAGCTGTCATGCAGCTGTACCAAGAGGCACTCTAGAGGGCTGTAGTCCACAGGGCCCTGGGCTGGAACATGGAGTAGAGGGTGTGTCTGGGTTTCCCCCCCACCAAACCTCCCAACTCCTGATCAGACACAGGAGGAATTGACCTGGCTGTGGCTTCTACCAGAGGGGAAGGTCTCTGGGCTGTTTCCCCACCCACATGATGAATCTGTGAGGCAAGCAAATCCGCAAATAAATGCAGGACCCACCAAGGTAGAGGAGGAACTTTGTCACAGCACCTAAGTGGGCAAATTTCTGTAAGTGCTGAATACCTAGCAGCTCCCATTGTCCTTACTAGGGCACTTCTGAAAATCAAGTAGATGCTTAAATATGGATTTAAGTGCCTAACTTCAGGTACTCATTTTTGAGAACTTAGGTTCTCTAAATAAAAATGAAGCCCTTTGTTGCATTCTCATGAGTAAATATCCACCTGCTGTGAAATTGTTGTTGCAAAATTATTGTAAATAAACTACTTGTACAAAAACTAACCACAGACACATACAGCTATAGCAAAACACAATTGAAACTGACTTTTTTAAAAAACTGTGATAGCTAAATTCTTGAATGTGCCATGATCTCTATTACTATGCTGCATTTGTTATTCTTGAGTGTGCTCTGCACCTAAAAATTCTGTGCATGGTATTTTAAATTTCTGCACATCTTATTTGTCAAATAAATGTGGAGGCTGCAGCATGGCACTGGGGAGCACAGTGGCACAGGCCACTGGCTGCACAAAGTGGAAGATCACTGTGCAGGTTGCCCATGGGATACGGACTCAGTGATGAGACTGCATCTAACCCTGACACAGCGCAAGGACCGGGCCTGCCCCAGAAACCTCTCAGGGCCCTGCCTCTCCATGCCTGGTGCAACAGATATGGGCATGCAGGCTGAGCAATGCAGGAACTAATTGTGGAGGGGCTTAGCATGGGGGGATCCAGGTGTGGAATGAGAGGTACTTTGTGGAGCAATCTGTGTGCAGACAGCTCAATGGGGGACCAGCTGTGGTGGTGGTGGGGATCTGGATGCACAGAGGCTTGTTGGGGTGGTTCTAGGTGCAACAGTAATAGGACTCTGCACTGGGGCCCAGGTGAAAGTGGTTGGAGCTCCCCAGGGGTAAGTCTGGGTGTAGGGGGATAGAGCTAAGCAGGGGAGTCTAGGTGTGGGGAGGTCCAGATGCTGGGGGGGGGAGAGGTGGGGCTCAGCAGGAGGATCTGGGTGTGAGGGGGTCTGGATGCATTGAGGTTGGGCAGCTGAGGGAGCAGCTCCCTGGTCCATGATCTCTCCCCTTGCAACTGAGGAGCAATGGGCACAGGAAGTAGAGGGGTGGGGAGGAATATGCAGAGCTTCCTACAGCTGAGGGAGAAATCTGGGGGTGGATCTGATACAGCCTCGGATGCTGTGCAGGGGAAGAGGAAGTTCAGTCCTCCCCACCCAGCCAAGAATAGCAGCTGAGCCTGGTGCAGGGTAGAAGCCACCAGCCGGGTCTTCCCCCGTCCCACCCTCTGCCCCACAGGATTTACCTCTCTGCCAGCTGCCCTGGGCACCCAAAACACACTGCTGGGGAAAGTCATAGGACGGCTCTTGTGGCTCCCCTTTGTTTCCCTGTCAGTCATTTTTCTGAAGGGAAGCAAAGAAATCTGCAGGGATGTAAATTCTGTACATGTGCAGAATTCCCCCAGGAGTAAAAATTTACTGTTGTACAACTAAGATTCCTGAAAACTCACTGATGGACTTAGTGAACTTGCTGATTTTTTCTTTCCTTCAAATGTATCCAAGTCCCAATTTGTATAAGACTGCGTGTTTTCATTTGTTCATTGGAAGAGCTTAGAACAATATCAGCAGAATCTGATAAAGTGAAGGTTTTACAGGTAAGGAAAGGCCATAGCATTGTTCCTTACTAGAGCTGGGTGAAATTTCTGGACAAACAGCTAATTTCCAAATAAATGCAGTTTTGAATGACCTGAAACAATTTGCATATTTAATGTAAAATTGCCCAATAGTCTTTGCAAAAAGCCCTACATGTTTTAGGGCCATTCACAAGGGGAAGGAAAAAATGCTGGTGGCTCCCTTACAGCCTTTAGCTTAGTGGTTAGGGCACTTCCCCCCTGCCCCCCCAGGACATGGAAGACCTAGGTTAATTTCCTTCCTCTGACTGATGTGGAGAAGGGATTTGATCTTTGAGTCTCCCACCTCTCAGGAGAGTGCCCTAACCTCTGGTACAAGTCTCTCTCAATCAATCTTGCTGATGTTGTTCCACTGTGTACAAAATAATTACTCATTAGAGTGAGGACTTGAACTTGGTTTCCCATCTCCCAGGTGAGTGCCAGAAGCACCAGGCTATAGAATCATTCTCCCTCTTGCTCATTGGTGCAATGACTATTCAAACATTTCTTTACTGCTAGTGAACTGAAAAATCAAGTATGCGCCCAGCTCTGTGTATTAACAAGGCCCCATGTACAAAGCTGCTAATTGTAAATGTAGAAAGAATTAAATGTAGCAAATTGTTGTCCCCTCCTCCCAATTCTGAGTTCTGTGGCAAATCTGGGATTGCTTATTGGCTACAAAATCATTCAGTAGCCTTTAATTTTACTATAATAACTCCTGAATACCACACCAATGTACTATCACTAATGCATATAGTTTCTTTGCGCTCTGTCAATGGAATGCTGTTCACAAAGGTTCCAAGCTCCACAAAGGGAGGCTTTTTTTGGCTCTGGTTAGGTGGGAGGCATTTGCTTGAGCAACAGCCTGAAGCAGAGGGTTTGTGTGTGTAGCACTGTTTTAGGTGGGAATAAGGGTTAGGTTGGGGTTTGACCCAAAGCCCACTGAAATCAGTGGAAAAACTCCATAGGCTTTAGATCAGGTCCTCTAAATATTGCAGTGATAAATCCCTTAATAAACAGCGGATTCAGCTGCTAAGCAATGCAGAAGTGGAGGCTTCTGTGTTAAGGAGCTCCATATGGCAGGTGTTTTCCTGCTGTAAGCACAGGGCCGACATGGCTTAGACACTGCACAGAAAGTGACTGCCATACTGATCTGCTAAGCTCTGCTCCTGCATGGCTTAGGAGAGCTAAAGAATAGCTGCTGCTTCCTCCTGCAAGTGCCCACATTAGTATGCTTTAACTCTGTCTGCCCCCAGCTCGGATATGTTTCACTGCACCCTGCTCTTCTCTTTTTAAGGGCTACGGAGCACATGTGGGGAAATATTTAATTTCCTCTTCAAGGGAAATAGGAAAAAAAGAGATGGTGGGAAATAAAGTTGAGGAGCTAGAAGATAATGGAACAATCATCATCGCTGGGGTTTATGTGAAACAGAGAAGCTTATGTAGTATTGCAGCAAAAGTCAATTATGTGATCACTTCCTTGGGCCCTGGCTACATGGCCCCTTCCTTTTGAGGACCACTGAGTAAAACATTTTTGGTTTCCCCCTCCATCTTAGCTGGTCCACACACCCCTGTGAACCATGGCTGGGGCCTGCAGTGGGGGCTAGGAGGCGGGGCCTGTGTTTGGGGCCAGGAACCACAAGCCAGGAGGTGGGGGTTGGGGCAGGGAGCCACGGGCCAGAAGGTGGGGCCTGTGGTTGAGGACAGGGGCTCAGAGCAGGGCTGTAGGCACAGTGGGGCTGGATGGCACTCCTTCCCTGCCCCCTGTGGAGGCTAGCCTGTGCTCCCTGCACACCCCCTCCCGACCATTCCTTGACGTGCCCCACAGTTTGGGGACCACTGCTTTAGCAGGTTACATTGTCCTGGATTCTGAAGAATGCCTTGTGGCGAATTCCTCTTGAACTCCTCTGGTTCTGTTGCCTCCTTCTCCCTCCTGGAATATGCTACTTACATAGTGGATTGCCAGGAAATATTCTTGCTGTTGGAGAGTTAATTAGCTTGAAATATTTAAAGGATATGAATGCAAATATATAGTATGATGGGAAGAAAGGAAGTGATAACAGTCTGAAGCAGCGTTTTTTGCATCATGATTGGCAGAGTCAATAGTCACATCTGGTAAGTGACTTGAGGGCAAGGTCTGCACACACATGCTGTAAAATTGTAACTGTGGTCTGTAGAGAGGATAAGGGCGCCTTAGATTTGACATTATATTTACCAGGCTCATGCTCTTCTAGCTGGAGAGGCCCTTCACCCTGTACTGTAAACAAAAAGAAATCGGAGGCTCTCTCATGCGGGGCTGTTGGCAGATCACCCTGAACTTGTTTCAGCCAGAGCACACTGCGGCGTCATGGTCAGTGAAAGTCTCTGAGCTTCAAAGGTGAGTCCTGTGCTCAAAGAGACATTTCGATGACCCAGGACTTCTGGCAGATTTTGTTTCAGACACTGGAAGATTCTTAAAGGCACTTCAGCTGCATTAAAACTTGAGCAAACGGCAGTGGATCTAGTAGACAAAACTTAGAATATAGCACCAGCAATACAGCTAGAGTCTGCATCTTCATTTTGCTAGAACAGATGTTATCTGCAAGCAATTAACATACTTGTCATCACCAGTGAAATAGATACAGAATCTTCCAGTTTTTTATCCACACTAAAGAAAAGTGTTTGTGCACAAAGCAAAATTTCCACATTAGTATTAAAATAACATTCAGTGAGGCAAGCGGCATGTGTCACTACTTCCGTTTCTTCCACTTATATATATTTTTAAGGGCAATACTGCAACACTTAGATCTGTGCTGAAGAATAAATTTCAGCACCAACATATGTGTCTCTTTCAACAACTGATTACTTGAAGGCTGTATTTTTCTACTTCCTTACTGTGGCTTTCTAATGTTGCTGGCTGTTTAAATGCCTACCAGTAGCAGAGCCTGAATTGCCTCTCTCCAGTTTCACTTCAGTGTAACCCCATTGAACTCAGAGCTATTGCTGATTTTCAGTGGGATGTGAGGAATCCAGCCGTAAAGTCACACTTCACTGACTTTTTGTGGCTTTAAAAATTTGACTCTAATTTGCAGCAGTTACAGCTCTAACAATTAGTGAATACCTAGTGAAATGACTGTTAAAGGCTGTTTTAAATCCCATAATGACTCCCCAAATTGGTTTAGATTAAAACTGATTTAGCTTACTGGAATTCCCAGTAAGTCCAAACATCACTATATGCGCTTTAAGTGCCTCATCTGTCACAAACAGGATTTGGACCACTAGACTGATTTCACATGTGCCAAACGTGTATCAGAGTTAAACTTTTTCAGTCACTCTTACTGTTAACTTGAGCTATACATGAATCCTCAAAAGGCTCTGTGCTTCATTGGTATACGTAGCCTTTTGATATTTTCAATTCTCAGCAGTCTAGTTCCCTATGATTACTTTAAATTATTTAGGTACTTGGAACGCATAATTATATATTTTTCTGTATTCAACAATACATCTGCAAAAATGATACATGGAGCATATTAGTAATGATGATCTTATTGGTGGTTATTTTCCTATTTAAGGGTTAACTCCCCATCTCATTTTGAGGTAGTAATACATTTATAAATACAGAAATTCAGTGGAGGAACCAGTTTGCTTTCTTTTTAGTCAAGACTCTGAGAAATAAACCTTAATGTTTTTTCCAAACTCTTGCCTAACATCAATTTCATAAATAACATTTTCTAAAATCTCTGACAATATTAGGATCTGGATTGTTACTTTTCTTCTGTGTATTGTCACTGTGCTAATTTGGTTGACCTTTTTGGTGTGGTGGTTAGTGTTTGTGTTGCGCTTTTTTTGTTTTGTTTTTGAATGGTCTTGCTGTTTTGATGCATGGGACTGGGAGTTGGAAGGTCTAGCTTCAATTTCTGTCTCTGCCACAGATATCTGTGTGACCGTGGCTGAGTCACTCATCTCTGAGCTCATCTATAAAATGAGAGTAGCATTTCCTTCTTCCCATCATTTGTCCTGTCTTGGGTGGAGTCTCTAGTTTTTACTGTAAACAAATAACTCCTGCTGTAAGGCAGGAAACTTTGAATTGTTTCCTTGTTTCTTTAAAGGGGTTATATTATGACTGGCCTGTACCCTGATCTCGACTCTGTGCAATGTACCCTAGAATCAGATAACTACATTCACACAAGCAACTAACACTAACATATCAGAAGCCCTATAGCAAGCCTCAAGCTATTGTTCAAGAGTGGAGGGAAGAGGAGTGGATTTGAAGTTTATCCAGTTCTGGTTTCACTCCAATCAAACCATCCTGGCAGTATCCTTAAAAACATGAAGTGTGGCAGCATCCTTGTTGATTAGTGACAAGAGTAGAAAGGAAAGTGGCTGAAATGCAAAAGTCAGTCTCCAAATCTGGAATGAGCAATGTGCATTTAACTCTCTCAGGCATAACAACATCTTGAAACAGCCTAGGGCAGCGAAGTTTCCTTTTAAACAGAGCTTTTCAGCCTGCTACCAACCCACAAGTCCTTGGATATTTCTGTGAACAGAAATTTAGGTATTGTTCTTTAATGAAAATCATATTGGAACTGTTCTATATTACACAGTGCAACTGGAATATGATTCTTCACTTTTCTTTCCTTCGTCTCCTCCCTCCTCAAAGCCCGTTTATTTACATTCCAGTCAATCTGATGGTTGTTTCAGTGGAACCCATTTAAAATGAATCACTTGCACATCACACGGAATGTCTGAGAGAATGAAGTTGTATTTCAAACTATGATAGTCTACAGGATAGTCTGGCAAGGAAAACGGTTAGCACAAGAGGCGTTATGTACTTTGACTGGGGGTGGATAAGATGGAATAATTCTAAAATTTTACATGCAATTGGTGTTTTCTCATTGAATGTTAGTCATACCTTATACATAACAATACCTATTAAAGCCTGTACACTTTATTTTACCTTAGTAGTGGTGTGTGTGTGTGTGTGTGTGTTTGTTTTCATGCCATAATTATCTTAGTGAAATGCTCTGTGGGATCATTGCAGTGTGTCGGCGGCCAATATCACCCATGTTTGGGACCAATTCAAACCCACTGAAGTCAATGGAAAGACTTTCACGGACACCAGTGGGCTTTGAATCAAGCCCCTAATATGTTAGAAGTATGCAAACTTTTTGTGCTCCATTATTCTATTAGTAGCTGTTGCATAATATCAAAGAATGGAATTGTCCTTCTGATTCACTATTAATGGTGATCTTAAATTAAGATGCTAACTGATATGAGATACTACCTTAGACTTTAAAGCTTTCTTCAATTTGTTTAGTGCTTGTGGAATGTGCTAAATAGATAACTACAGTCACTAGGGTTATCTGTGTACCTTCAGAAAAACAGATACACCCTTACATAAACAGCAACAGTTGATCCACATAGCCCTTCCAAGTTAGATTTGCAGTATACAGAAAGTGTATGAAAGCAGTCAGAGGGTCCCCTCACCTTTCACATACCAATGCAGGGCTCCGTAAAGCAGACAGTTGTCTTCTGCAGGTAGAACTAGGTGTCGAGTTGAGTGATAAGAAGTTTATAAATAACTCCTTTTAAAAGCAGCAAAGAATCCTGTGGCACCTTATAGACTAACAGACGTTTTGGAGCATGAGCTTTCGTGGGCAAATACCCACTTCGTCAGATTCATGTGGTGGAAATTTCCAGGGGCAGGTATATATATGCAGGCAAGCTAGAGATAATGAGGTAGTTCAATCAGGGAGGATGAGGCCCTGTTCTAGCAGCTGAGGTGTGAAAACCAAGGGAGGAGAAACTGGTTTTGTAATTGGCAAGCCATTCACAGTCTTGGTTTAATCCTGAGCTGATGGTGTCAAATTTGCAGATGAACTGAAGCTCAGCAGTTTCTCTTTGAAGTCTGGTCCCGAAGTTTTTTAGCTGCAGGATGGCCACCTTAAGGTCTGCTATAGTGTGGCCAGGGAGGTTGAAGTGTTCTCCTACAGGTTTTTGTATATTGCCATTCCTAATATCTGATTTGTGTCCGTTTATCCTTTTCCGTAGAGACTGTCCAGTTTGGCTAATGTACATAGCAGAGGGGCATTGCTGGCATATGATGGCGTATATTACAACCTACCAACCTGAAACATATTCTCACCAGTAACTGCACACCGCACCATAGTAACTCTAGCTCAGGAACCAATCCATGCAACAAACCTCGATGCCAACTCTGCCCACATGGTGTCGCTGGTGTAGATCAGGATTAAACAAAGACTGTGAATGGCTTGCCAATTATAAAACCAGTTTCTCCTCCCTTGGTTTTCACACCTCAGCTGCTAGAACAGGGCCTCATCCTCCCTGATTGAACTACCTCATTATCTCTAGCTTGCCTGCATATATATACCTGCCCCTGGAAATTTCCACCACATGCATCTGACGAAGTGAGTATTTGCCCACGAAAGCTCATGCTCCAAAACGTCTGTTAGTCTATAAGGTGCCACAGGATTCTTTGCTGCTTTTACAGATCCAGACTAACACGGCTACCCCTCTGATACTTAACTCTTTTTAAGACCCCTCTCCTTGCATTAATGTGGAGAGCAACACAAAGAGCACCTGTCTATGGATAAGGGTAATTCAGTTTGTGTCCTTTCAATCTTTGGCCTCTCTGCTGAGACTGTCATCAAGGGTACCTATTAATTGAAGTAATGTGTGCTTTGTAATGTGGAAACATGTCCGGTGGAAAATAACTAGATCAAATCCATATCATATCAGCTGCTAAACAGTGATCAGTCTATATTCACTCTTGGTGTTAACATGGACTGAGCCAATGACCTAGAGATGGAAAACTTTCTACCATTACCAAACTCCTGAACTTCCCAGCATATGATTTTTTTTTTAAATATTAACTTTAAAATCAGTGTGGTTGTATCCATGTCAGTCCCAGGATATTAGAGAGCAAGGTTAGTGAATAATTTTATTGGACCAACTTCTGTTGGTGAGATAGCTCCGTGTGGCTCAAATGCTTGTTTCTCTCACAACAAGAAGTTGGTTCTATAAAAGTTAGTACCTCACCTGCCTTGTGTCTCTCAACTTTGAAATCAGTCACAAATTCATGCATGATCCTGGAAAGAAAGGTGGCAGAATGAATGCAACTAAAGCTCAGGCCTAGTCTAAAATAGAAAAGATTTGCTGGTATAGCTACCAGGAAACCCTGTTGTGGAGATGCAGCTTATATGTGGGGGAAAAAGTTTTTGCCAGTATAACTTATACCAGCAAAAGCCGCTCCTTGCTGATTTAACTGTGCCTACTCTAAGGGGAAATCTATACATTCTGGAGAATCAACGCTGTGGCTATAGATGCACCAGGGGTCAATTCAGCGGGTCTAGTGAACACCCGCTAACTTGACCACAGACTGCTCTCCTGTCGACTCCAGTACTCCACCAGAATGAGAAGCATAAGGTTTTTATGCTTGACCCTAACATAAAGATCCCTTTAACATTCTTTAATTGAGTTAAACCACAATTTAATGGTTCCAGCTATTCTGGTTTCTAGATCAGTTTAGTTAGACCTCAAGGCTTGATCTACAATACAGAGTGTAGTGTGGTGTGGTCCAGATCAAGCCTTAGGCTCTAACTAAACTGAAGGCTTGATCTGGACCACACCACACTACACTCTGTATTGTAGATCAACCCTTGAGGTCTAACTAAACTGATCTAGAAACCAGAATAAATATAGGTTGATGTAAGCTACCCTAACTCTGTAAGTGTCTACACTACAACATTGCTGCTGCCCACTACATCAACCTAATAACTCCACCTCTGAGGCCTCGTCCAGACTAGGGGAAGAAAATCGATCTTAGATACGCAACTTCAGCTATGTGAATAACGTAGCTGAAGTCGAATATCTAAGATCGAATTACTCACCCGTCCAGACGGCGCGGGATCGATGTCTGCGGCTCTCCATGTCGATTCCGGAACTCCGTTCGGGTTGATGGAGTTCCGGAATCGATGTAAGCGTGCTCGGGGATCGATATATCGCGTCTAGTCTAGACGCGATATATCGATCCCCGAGCAATCAATTTTAACCCGCCGATACGGCGGAGTAGTCTGGACGTGGGCTCTGAGAGAGGCATAGTGCTTAGGTCAATGTAGTTAGAGTGACAGTGTCTGTGTAGACACTCCATTACTTACATCTGTATTGGCTGTTAAGCCTGCTGGTGGGGGCTGCTGGCTGTGAGTCCTGTGCCCCACAGGCCCATGACTTGGATTGTCAGTCCCCGGTGGGGAGGATCGAGCTATCAGTGTCCCACAATGCCCCACGTAGTTAAGTCAGTTAAAGTGCTCCTGGTGAGGACGTGCACCACTGTCAGTGGGGGCATAGTGTGGATGTGAACCTAACTTAGGTCAATTTTATTTTATAGTGTAGACAAGGCCTAACTCAGAATAAATGTATTATAGCCTAGGCAGGTATTATCTTCTAACCATTTGACCTCATCCAAATTGATTGACTAAACTATGGGCTTGTCTACACAGGGAGTTTAAATTGGATTAAATTGAGTTAATTCAGTCTGAGAACACTTCCATACACCATAACACAATTTTGTTATAGTGCACTAACTCAGCATTTATCATGAGCTCTGGAATCCTCTTTCACATCAAATTTGAATCACTTTGAATTGAGTTAGTGAGGTCTGTTGTTCACATGCATGCACACTACTTTGGCAGCCCAACTACTATCCCTCACTGCTTTGTGGGCATTTGTTAGATCTGTTTACTTGTGAGCCCTCCCTTGCTCTGGTGTCAAATCAACTGGGTGTCCCCTTCCCCATTTGAAAACTGGTGTGGGGCCAGAATTTGCCCATTTGCTCCTGGACTCCAATATATCAGAATTGCTGTGCTATTGCTACAGAAGCCTTACAACATGCCTCGAGCAGCCACCAGGAGCTGTGCTGAGACCCAGGATCTCATTGCCATCTGGGGAGAAGCATTGGTGCAGGAAGGTCTTGTGTGGCCAGACCCCAGAATTAAGACTTTTGTGGACATTGCTAATCAGAGGGGCCACAACAGGGATGCCCATCAGGACAGGACCCCAAAGAGCTCAGGAGAATGTATATTAAAACCGAGGATGCCAAGAAAGTCAGTCTGGTAATGGGAATGTGACCTGCCCACTTCTTGAGGTGATGGACAGGATTTTAATCAATTACAGGACTACTAAACCCGAGAAGGTGGTGGATCCTGCTGCTTGGTCTGTTGCTCACCTGAGGACAAGCACCAAGAGTCCTTGGAGGGTAAACATGAAGAGGCCAGTGAAGATCTGTGTCTGGAAAACCAAAATCTCTTTGGGACTCATAACCCTGAAGACAACTGTGTGGAAAGGGCAAGTCCTAGCCAGAAACTCAAGTTTGTATTGAGGCAGATCCTACTGAGTAAACCTCAGCATGTATGTATCCGTTAAATAATTATAACTTTTAGCATGCTATACTGCCATGCTAGCTTCTGTTCCTGGTGCCTCAAAGCTGCAGCCATTTTTTGGTGATGAGAGTAAGGAACCTTTCTGAATCACCAGCCAAAGCGTCCCTGAGCCTGTGATGTCCATTCACCTGCACCCTCCCCCATACATGGCTTTTAAAATGGCAGCTACACCTCTGGCTGGACAATTGGCCTGTGTGTCATACTAAAGCCCTGACCAGGGCCTGTTTTGAAGCCCATGGCATGGAGGACACATGGCAGTCTACTTATCTTCCTTTCCCTTCCACATATCAGTTCTGCCCATCAATCTCCTAGGCATTTATAACCTGTTGCAAAGGCACCTTTTCCATAGCATCACACACTTGTATGACAATGGCCCCAACAGTCAATTTCCCTACACCGAATTGATTGGCTACAGACCAGTAGCATTCAGGGTGGCTGGCTTCCAGATGGCAATGGTGACCTTGCTTTTGAACAGATGTGGTGCTCTGTAGGTATATGCTGCAGCTCTGGGGCTCACTCAACACAGATGTCTGAAAAGGTTGCCTTCACTATCCTGAAATTCTGGTGCCACTGCTGGTCATTTGAGGTCTGCAGAACAGTGTCGATTAGTGGGAAATGATTGGTTTCCCAAACCCAGACACAGCATTGCACAGTGCAAAGCTGCTCTGGAATAGCAGTTGCTTGGTGTCATTCTCTTATTCCTTGTCTTGATTCTCTGCCGCTGCTGCAACTCCTGCTGCTTCTGCCACATCATCTGCTCAGTGAGTGAAGGCAAAGCTGAATTCTATCCAGCTTTGAGTCCTGAAATACAGCCCAAGCTGCCTCTGCACATTCCTGATTGCCAGTATAGCAGCATGGATCACTGTTGGGCCAAAAAATGGCACTAGCTGGGTAAGAAAGGAAGCATGGGACAGAGACAGAGGAAACATGGATTTTAAAAAATAATCTGAACCTGACTTCTGTTAAGCATCTTCAATGCACAGAGAAATCCCCCCCCAGAATGCACACTGCTCAGCAGCAAAGCACAGATCCATGGGATAATCTCCAAGAATTCAACAGGTATAGTACATGGCAAGCCCCTGCTGTGTGTACACAATGATGCAAATTGAAAGAGGGTGCAGCCTTACCATGTGCATGCTATTAGTGAGGCTTGCGTACCGCGCATTAAACCAGACTGATTTGATGTGGGTTATTTAAAAACCTCAAACTCCCACTTCAAGAGGGATTGTTTATACAGGTCTCTCAGCTCTGCCCCATTCTCCATGTGTGACCTTGGGCAAGACCGTTAATCCTTCTATGCCTCAGTTCCATCTTTAAAATGGGAGTAATACTTCCTTTCTCTAGCTTGTCTATTTGGACTCTAAGCTCTTCAGGGCAGCAAATGATTCTCAATAACTGTATGTGCAGTGCCTTGTACAATAGAGTCCTTATGTAATATGAACAATAACAAATTAATTGCTACCAGTACTGATTGTTTTATAGATTTTTAGCTTTTAGAGAAGATCCATGTTGATAGGCTAAATCCTCTTGAGAAACAGCATGGGATTTTTGGAGCTTGTAGTGTTACCTTGGCTGGGATATTCAACTGCTTCTGTTTTGTAAAAACATGTAGAAAGAGCACTCCTCTCTGAACTTATTAGGACGCCTAAAAAGTGTTTGAGGATTGTCTGGCTCTTCCGTGACAACACACCCTATGGGCTTGCGCACACAACCCAGCTGTAATAACAAACACTGAAAAAGTTAATTGTTTAAAGTCTAGTTCCTTTAGCTTTGTTTGGGTTTATGGAGAACTAAAATGTCACTAAGTAGATTACACTTCCATATGGGCTAATGCCATAAAACCAAAGACAAAAATTACTCTTCGGTTCGCTGGGTAGAGTTGTGGAGCCTCCATGGCTGGTACCTGTGGAGCTGAGAATGTTATGAATGGAAACTTTTAATAATTAGCACTCTACAGGATGGCAATAGCTTCCTGACTGTCTATGATATTCATCCTTTGAAGACTACAGTCAAGACTGGCACACCCAACACTGACAAGGCATTTTGTGCCAGGAAATCCAGGCTGCCAGGGTCAATGCACTCTGGGAGATATAAACAAACAGAAAGCTGGTTTGGTATCCATCACTTGGGGCCATACAAAGGGCCAAAGTTCTTGAAATCCTACAATACTGAGTCCCTCAATCAAGGGGGTTGAGTCTCTGGGAACTGAACATAGGTGAGAAACCTGCTTAGGCAAAGATTGTAAGTTGCTGAAGTTAACTTTTAGGCCACGTCCAGACTACCCGCTGTATCGGCGGGTTAAAATCGATTGCTCAGGGATCGATATATTGCGTCTAATCTAGACGTGATATATCGATCCCCGAGCGCGCTTATATCGATTCCGGAACTCCATCAACCCCAACAGAGTTCCGGAATCGACAGGGAGAGCCGCGAACATCGATCCCGTGCGGTGTGGACGGGTGAATAATCCGATCTTAGATATTCAACTTCAGCTACGTTATTCACGTTATTCACGTAGCTGAAGTTGCGTATCTAAGATCGATTTTCTCCCCCGTAGTGTGGACCAGCCCTTAGTCTTAGAATGATACTTTTACTTTTGTTTGTTTGACTCTTTCTGTCCTTGCGCCTCATAATTGGTATCATTTAATCCTAGGTCCTCTTGTTAAATAAACTTATTTTACTTCTATTATAAACCAACATCATGCCGCAATGGAAATAAGAGTCTTTGCAGCTCATTAATTTAACTGGAGATTGACAATGTATTGTCTCTTTAATGGAACAGCAAACTTAATAACATCTGTGAGTGTTCCAGGAGTGGGCTGGACACTGCAGGGAGGTGTTTGTGGGGAGCTCAGGAGTTGGCATTCACCGTTTGTTACCTGCAAGGTTTAGACTGGCAGAGCTTGGAAGCATTTGCTGGCAAGAGAGACAAGCAGGTATGTCAGGGAGCTGTCACACAGTTTAGCAGTAGCAAAATTCTCACTTGCTGAGGCTGAGAGAGGTAACACAGTAACTCGCCATTCTGGGAACTCCAGCAGATTCTCCTAGGGCAGCCGGCTTTGGGGAAGTTCAAGAGTGGGAAGGTGTTTAGGGTCACCCTGCAAAAAGCAACTGGGCCATTGTAGCCAAGGTGTGACCTGCATGCTTGTCTGCTGGCTGTTAGTGTCAGGGCTGTGAACCCCAGCAGCATAGCATTTAAGGCACCCCAAGCTAGAGGGCAAGTGATCTGGTTTGAACCCCAAAGCGTCACCACAACATTGGGCGAGAGAGGCCAAAACAACAGACGGATGACAAAAATAACTAATAACTAAAAGTAGTAGTAGTGTGTGATACCACAGAGCAAAACCTATTGTGAGAGATGATTCAATGATTATCTTCCAAGATTATTAAGATGGACTCGTAGATTATAATATTTAAGACAAAATGGTAAACCTGACCCCAAGTTGTCACAGAGATGCCAAGAACAGAGCCTGACAACATGGGGCAATCCCCCTGCCTTTGTCCCTCATCCATAATTAACAGCAGTGGAAATTGGTGGTGGGGAGGGGAATAGCAAAGTGCCCCTTATCAGACTAGAACTGCCTATACTAGGTCAGGACCCTCAGCAGCCACTGAGGATGGGACAGTATTAGATACACTAAGATGAAGAAACCCCAGATCCCTGACACTTGTAGTAAAGTGAAATTTGCCTCCCCAGTGGCAGTGTTTGGTGCTATGACCCAACACAATTGGGTAGTGATGACACCCCGTCCAGTAAAGAGTAATAGTAGAGCCTTGCACAGGACTACTTTTAATCCCACTCCCACCTGCTACTGCTATTATGGCACCGGATCCTGTGGGATCCCAGTCCTGTGCAGGGTAATAGTACTTAAACATATACGGTAGCCAGTATGTATAATTGCTTGGAGACTACTACAAGAGAACATGGAAGTCATGAACTGCCTCACCCATCAGTCATATAAATGAAGATATTGGAAATTGTGTGGCAAGACATCCCCAATTATCCATATAGCAGATTTGCTAAATCATGGAACAGAATAATCATTGTTGAATAAACTCTGTACAAGCCCACTAAACAGATGGACAATTAATCATGGCAAGTATATGAAGATCATAAAGCAAATCTGGAAGCAATTCAGACCATCAAGCCCAAATATCATGCAGCGCCTCTATTTTTTTTTTATTGTTCTGATAGCTCAAAAAAAATCTATAGTTAGAACGTGCAGCACCTCTGGCTTCTCTTCCAATATTCTGCTTATCCGCCCCTTCCAGTACATAATTGGAGAAAATGTGTTTTTCATAAAACACTCAAATATTCATGACAGCAGGAAACTGATAGCAATTTAGGGTTACTAAGAGGTGTCTGTCATATATCCTGATGCAAACCATCCTGATGTGAGGTTGCCAAAGAAGCATCTCAGGGGATGCAATAAATGGAACCAAACGAACAAGCTTATTTGATAAATTTTATCAGCTCTGCAGTGTTCATGAGATTAAACTTTCCTTTCACTGATGGTGGCACTAATATAGTACCAGTTCGCATGGTCTCCACAGTAGCACATCTCTCCTTTTGGCCATGGCTTGTATACTGTAGGATGTGTGGTTTTGATTTATTTTTTCCCTTCCTTAATTGCACCTCTTTCTCAGAAACACATTTTCATTAGTAACTTGATTTGGCATCATTATATGCTAACACCCCCCCACAATTTAACCACTTCTGCCTAAATAAACACTACACATACTTAAGGGATAATTATTACATAAACAGAAGTAGGGTCCCCCTCCTCTAATGCAATCAAGTTTGAACTAATAAACATGTCTCATCCTGCTTCTGATTTTAATAGAAAGAAAGACAACTTGGTATATGTCAGATTGGCTAATGAACAGTATGTGCTTGTCTTGTTACAAAAAAAAAATCTTTTAAAATTTTATTTTATAATAAAGAACACAAGAAATATTCTTTATTTTATTAGTTGCACCAAAGCCATGCTGGCAACTGAAGAGATAATAAACACATGAGACAATTTTAGTTTATTACATAATCAAATGGTTATGCAAAGGACAAACCCATACCAGTCACCAGCCAATCTGGCTCTCCCACAGCTCAGAACAAGAAAAGTATCACTTTTTTCATTGGAAAAACAGAAGTTTGAGATTATGAATACCAAATAGCTTGTGAAAGACATTGTAAGTTAATACTGAGATCTCTGCGACTGGGACCATAGCATGATATTTTCAAGTAAAGCTTTGTCTGAACTGGGTTAAGAGGTGTGTAGGCTAACATGCTCTAACAGTCTGTGGTAGACAAGATACTCTTACTCGACCATTGTAGCATATGTAAAAAGCTTTGCCTTTAACTAACTTAGCTTGGGTTCAAGATTATACTGCCTTTTCTAGTTCTAGACTTTTCAAACGAATTCATTATGACTTGTTAGCTAACACATTAACATGAATTTTATCCTAGTGTAGACAATGGGTAAAATTTTCAAAAGCACTTCTATGGCTTAGAAGCCTCAGTCCCATTGAAAATTAATGAGACTTAATTGCTGAAGTCATTTATGCAGTTCTGAAAATTTTATCTATGATGTAACTTTACTTACGTTAAGTGTCAATAGAGTGAGGCCCCTTTGTTGAAGTTGAGGTTTTTTTCCGAGGGTGTGTATTTCTGTATATAGAGTATTTTGAAGATAATGAATATTTTGTTGTAGTCATATGAGATACACTGCCTAGTGTTGTATACTGTTGTATAGACTGCTAATCATATAAGCTCATTCCCACATGTTTAGTGTTGTCACTATCCATACACAGATGTGCATATTCGAGCATCAGAAGATATAAAAAAAAAAGTCTTGTATTATGTTAGGTTTAATAGAATAAAATAAGCAGCCACAGAGAGAGAGAGAGATTCTCAGTAGTTGAGTGGATAGATTAGTGATTATTTGATTTTTACACATGAGAGTAAATCAGCTTTATGATTTGGTGCAGTTTCAACTTTCCAGTGTGGGGCAGGGGGAGACAGAGTGTGTGTGTGTGTGTGTGTGCACACCTTAACCATGGACTCTCTATCATGCGTCCTTCATATGTATATCTTCAATTTATGCTGGTGCATTGAAATCCATGGAAATCATTATAAAATTTAGCATCACTGATCCATTTTTCATGGCTTAAACTATTTAAAATCACATGGTTTTTCATTTACATTAGCTATAGATCTGTTTTCAGCAGATGGGAAAACAAATAGATATAAAGTGATTTCAGTTTTTTTAAAAAAAAAGTAAATGTAACACAAAGTGAAAATTCATCGTTCATGTTTTTTTGTTTGAGATTCACTCTTAAAGGTTCAGTCTGAGGCTCAGCACTTTATTTTTAGAAGCTAAAATCATTTCTCCCAACAGAGACCCAGAAACATCTTGCTGAACAGATCCTAATGTAAAAATAACTTGAAAAAGGCAAAGATGGCTAACTGTGCTCAAACTTGTTTCCTGATGTCACATTGTCAGATTTTTAGCACCTTAGTAATGATTGCAGCAATTCTCATTTTGCATTAATCGCTGATGATTCCCTGCCCAATCCACGTACACTCCTCTCAAAATATGATACCCTTATTTACCTGAGGAGAGCTATGACTACACTGCAATGTTAGCCCAGGGTTCAAACTCAGGCTTGAGCCTACTCCGCACCCCTTCCTTCTACTCACAAATCATGCTAAGCCAGGGCTTGGGCCCAGCATCTGAGGACCCCACAGGAGTATCTGAGCCTGAGTCAGGCCTGGACCCAGGCAGGGTTCAAGCCCTATTGCTTTGCAGTGTAGATGCAGTCTCACTAAGCTTGTGCTCTGGGACTCTGTGAAAAGTATCCCACAATCTCATAGGCCAATTTTCTTTGTCCTCTGAACAGCTAAGTGTGGTGGACAGACAGGTTTTCCCACACTGCACCACATACAAAGGGCCAAAGCAGCCACATTTAAGGAGGGCACTAGGAAATCTGGGATATGGGTAGTTGGACTCAGGCTTGCTTAATACACTGTAGGCACTGGAGCCCCAGATTGAGACCCAGAGTTCAACAATTCCTAACCTGGGGTTACAAATGAGCGTAGATGCACAAAACCTAGGTGAACAAACACAGGGTCTGCTAACTTGAGTTCTACTAATCCTGGGCTTACATTGCAGTTTAGCCTTAAGCCCAGGCTACATTGACACTGGAATAAAATATGCGCAGCACAGTCATGGCTGGCCTGGGTCAGCTGGCTCAGGCTGCAGGGCTAAAAATTGTTGTGTAGGCGTTCAGGCTCGGGCTGGAACCTGGCCTTTGGGACCCTCCCCTCATGGGTCCCAAAGCTTGGGTTCTAGCCAAAGCCTGGATGTCTACTCAGCAGTTTTCTAGTCCCGTGAGTCTGAGTCCTCTGACCTGGGCAAGCTGTGGGTGTTTAATTGCTGTGCAGATATACCCTCAGTGGGTCCACTCTGGAAATTGGTATGGCTGCAATGGCCCCTAACCTGCCCTAAACCAGAGCAATAGAGGGAGCAAGCAGAGTAGGCAAGAAGTCACAGGATGGGGAATCCCCACCAATAATACAATCTGCTCTTGGTTTTATATTAAAAATAAAATAGAAAATATTGAAAATAAAGAAGCCTGAAGAAGGAAGCACCCAGAAGCTCCAACTAGTTTTTATGCCTTTGGAAAACCAGAAGCTCAAACACTAAGAGAACATGTGTTTGAATCAACACACTTTCAACTTTATAACTGACATGGCTGTGAGAGGACCTTCCAGCATGAAACATGGTCATCCTTTCTTCTTGATTATCCTATGACTGGTGTGTAATACAGTTTTGATTAGTGGCCAAGTCTGATGGCTTTCAGTGGAGGAGTCTGTATCATTCTGATGCAGCTGTGGAGCCTGGTCTCAGCCTTTCATCTTGACTCCAAAGCCAGAAGAACTCTAATGTTAAAATATTCCCTCCATGTCTCAGGGTATATCCTGCAGGGTGCATCGTTACAGCTCATAAAGAAGTCGGTGAGAGTTGAGAGTGCACAGAGACATTCAGGTGATGTACAGTTACCTCATAGGTTTGGCTTCTTTCAGTAAGAACCCCCCCCCCCTCAGATGACATATACACATGACCAGAAAGTTAGATCTGGGTCCTTAAAGGGGATTGTTGGCTTGATATTTTTGTTGACTTTAGACCAAGTTCTCCTCTGCATTTTTGAATATATAATATATATAAAAAAGTGTGTGTGTGTGTGTGTGTGTCTTTTTACAAAGAATCCCTGAGTGGGGTTTACTAGGCTCTCATACAGATCTAATTATTTATCACATTAAAAATCATTCACCTATTTTTCACAGGAAATCTGTCTGGCAGTTTTGAGAACATGAAAAATTGGTGCTGGTAGAAAACCAGACAATTGTAAATTACCATTGTCAAAATGAAATTAACTTACATGCAGTTCAGAAGATGCTGATACATAGGCCTTTATCAAACCAAGGTTTTCTTTATGCTAGTCATCAGAAATCAAAGAGCTGTATTCTGACCTTGGGCCATTCCCAGAAAGCTTGTTGTCATCAGTGGGAATTCTGCCTAAAGATTAAACAGACTGGGATCCCTCAGAATGATGGTGATCCAGTGGTCATAATTCCTTTGCAGTCTTCTGGGCTTGATCCAACACTAATTGAAGTCAACAGAAGACACTGATTTCAATGAGTTGGATCAGAACCATCATAAGTGAATTGCATATATGAAACATAATTCAATCCCTAGTTCACTTCCTTGCCAGTGCAGGATTATTTCTCCACAGCATGTTTTCTAATGCTTTATTCAGTTTAGTTTTAAATATCTTCAAGAGACAGAGTTTCCATCACTTCCCAATTTTTATCTCGTAAACTTTCCATTAGTACATTAATGTTCATTCACAGTGTTTAACAGTGAATTCTCATCAAGAATCAGCCACTTGAAGACAAACTGCATGGTGATTCTCTGCCAGAAAGCAATGTTAAAATCCCGAGCCACTGCATTGGTTAAATGTAAACAGTAGAGTATGCTTTCAGTTTAAGGCTGGTTAGGGTATCTCTGTGTTATGTGTATACAAGATTAGAGCACAGAAGTTTTTTGTCATTTTTGCTCCATATTGAAATAATTTTGACAGTCATTAAGGGGTTTTTCCTCAGTGGCAAGTTCTTTTCCTGGCTTATTTCTCTCTACTGAAATGATTAAAAATTAATGTAAAGCCTTCTTTCTTCAGGAGATTGTGGCAGAAAACTTCTTAATTGTGGTCTACTATGTACAAGGGTATTTGATCTTCAGTGCCATCGTTGGTTAAGACAGGATTCAGAGGGTCGAAATCAAGTTTAGGGCGAAATCTGGCTTACAGCCTGGATTTGCAAGTGTGAAACTCTTTTCAGCAAAATTTAACACTGCATTTGCTACATAAACATAGTGACTAGGATTTCTTGGTTATTATTCCTTAAAAAGCAGAAGTAATGATTAGCAAAGTCAAGATGATATGGAGATATGTGTGCGACTATATGTTTCCCCTCCTCAGTCTTTGTGTATTCTCTGTCATCAGTAAAGGACAAATGAATCAATTCAGATAAAATAGGAATCAACCCTAGCAATTTTGCCTGAAACATGAGCCAAACCTGAATTGAACCTTTTTTGAGACTTGAAAATGTCCAGTTAACGGTTTTCTTTTATCTTCATGCTCTTCTTTGGTTCCATTGCCTGGCCAGGATTGGAAGTGAAAGTGATGAAATATAATATTTATGTATTGTATTATTTACTGTGCTTGGAGCCTAATAGGCTACTCCTAGGGTTTTTCAAGTCCAACCAGAGAGATGATCTACAGGCAATTTCGCAAGAATCCTTGTTTTTTGTCAAACTTCCAATCCAGTTTTGCAGATCAAAGATGCTGAGCTGTTTGGATGAGGACTGAATCAGCATTCAGATATTGAACCTCTGAATCTTTAGGGGTTTATCCTTCCCTTTTCCACCTTTCAGTATCAACAATATTCAGATTAAACTTGACTCCACAGTTGAGTTTCTACTCAATCCCTAGACAACACTTTGTGCTCCTGCAGTGTGAGTTTTGTGGAAATTGGTTTTAATTGATTTGATATATTAAATAACTCAGATTCTTGCATTCTTACTCATGTGGAGTAGTACCTTATTCCATGAGTGTGAACTACTTGTTGTGCGTCATAAACTGGCCCTAAGAACAGTCACACTATTATGGTGCAGAGAAAGAGAGGTTACACTAACTCATTCTGGACAAGAGTCTGCCATCATAATTCCTGTAGAGTAGCATCTTACTCTGTGTGAGGAGTCCCACTGAGTTAAGGGGAACTCTTCATGAGTAAAGTTGACTAAATTTCAGCTTCTGTGATTTAAGAAATGAAAACAATTGAAGCTGCTTAAATTAATGTTAGTGTATTTTTTTGACCATTAAAATTTTTTTTCTGTTCAACAATTTGTCTACTTTCTTTCCCTCTTACATCTTTTAAAAACTCATTTTCAAAGTCCTATTCATGAGATGTCATGTTAATCCTAACATTAGCCACGTTTGCAGTGTTCTGTCTTTGACTGATAGTTTCTTTCACTGCAGCACATTGCATGTCACTTTCTTTGTGGCCTGACTTTCACTGCTGTTTTTAAGTGCTGTCCTCCTGGGCTACTAGTGCCCCATGAAAATTAGAGCCTCTTTGAGTATGTTAGAATCTGTTAACATGCCACGTGGCATGTTAATATTTTATTTCTGCTGTGGTGATACCTAGAAGCCCTAGTTCTACTGAGCTAGGAGCTGTCCCAATACATAACAAAAGCACAGTCACTGCCCAAAGATGTTACAATCTAAGTAGACATTGATGTGGTGGTATAGCCCAATTGATAAGGCACTAGACATGAGTTCTGTTCCTAATTTTGTGTTGGTTTGCTGTGTGGTCTAGAGCAAGTCACTTTACTTCCTTGTGTCTTTGTTTTCCCATCTGTGAAATGGGGTAAATATATTATATTTCCCTTGTAAAAATATTTTGAGATCCATAGATCGAAAAAAACTTTCGAAGACTAGGTAGTATGTTCTTTATTATCCACAGTTCAAAACTGGAGCACCACGAGCCCTCAACATACCAAGAAGGAACCCAATAGGAGATCAATTAACTCTGTTGCTTTAATCTAGTCTAACCTTTACAAAAGGCAGGAGGGGGCTCCAAAAATTCCAGAACTTACACTGTTCTGACACTTGTGAAAGCTAGGTCAGAGGCACAAAAGCCCTCAGATTTAGTTTTTCAAAAAATGTAAAAGTGGTAGAACTGAATACCATGGCAGTTTTCATTAAAATAAAATGGAGTACAAGAGTATATGTGCTGTGTAATTAAAAAAAATGCTCTTGCATAAAACAAATATCTAATGAACTGACTTTGGAGAGTGTGTGTGTGTGTGTGTGTGTGTGTGTGTGTGTGTGTGTGTGTGTGTGTGTGTGTGTGTGTGTAAAAATCCAAAAGTAATGGATGGATTCTCATGTCTTCATTTGTAATCCTACTATGTGTGAGTAATGAAATGAAAGGTCCTCAACAGTATGGAAATCAATGGCCTGTCCATAGTCAGCCCACTACACAGAGATCCCTATGTGGAGGGACAATAACAAAAAATTCCATTCAGATATACAGTAAGTCTGTCTCACATGATACTGTAAAGCACTGTGGGGCCTAATCTGTACATTTGAATATTAAATTAGAAGGGGCAACGTCTGCAATACCAATGGTATTAGTCGCGTCTGGTTGGGCATCCAATACCAGATGTCACTTTTCTGATCTTACATGCTCAGCCCTTACTGTTTTGGCACGTCAGAGTTCACATCTGAGTACAATTTAAGTTATAACAATACAATCAGCATGTCTAACTATTTTTTGCCTTCCTCTCCACTATTTTGGGAGCTGAGCTGTGGTGCCTTTCATTTAATCTGGAAAACTAGTAATCTCCTCTATCCCCTTCTCTCCCATCCTTATGAAGTAATGCTGGACAAAAAACCCTTCTGTTGTTTGACAAAGGTTACTGTTCGTGTTTTTTTTTTTTTTAAGTAAGCCTATTGTTTATTGACTAATCAGTCCTGTGTCTCTTTTAGCGTGGAGTGGGCAAGAGAATTTAAACAGTAGAGCAGTATTTTCTGCTTACAGGCCATTATCATCACTCAGCTGATGCATCAAGTTATTTGAAGTTTGCTGCATAGCAGAACAAATACATATGGGCATCTTTTTAATTAAAAAAGAAAGAAAGAAAAAAGCCAAACTTAGAATTTTGGAGGATATGGTTTGCTACTCTGAACTGATGTAACAGAAATGATCTCTTTATGCAGATAACCCATCTTTATTCATAAAATTTGCAGAAGGGGAAGTCACATATGACTCCAGGTTATGGACCAAAATAAATAACTTGTCATAATATACTTTGCAAATGATTATATAAACCACAGGAGATATAGCGAGGAGGTGCACATATATACACAGGCTGGTAAGTTACTGAATGTTTAGAAGCTGGAAGCAGTTAGTTTGCATTGGGGATAGATATATTCCTGGTTTTCTGCCCTATAGGTGAAAAGCTCTGGATCATGCCACTGATGTGCATGGTCTGTGTTTGTTTATTCTCTTCCTCTTTTGTTCATCAATCACCAATTTATCTGCTCCTTTCCCAGAGAGGTTAAATCTATTTTACATATTAAAACGGACATTGAATGGAACGGTTCTAATGAAGCATCATTGCTCTCCAGGATTTGTGTACTCTGGTTTTTTCTGTAGGGACTGTGTGCTCTGTAGGCTTGATGATGCAATCAGTTGTGTACAAAGCATGTGAATTCAAGTTCAATGTGAAGGTGATTCCACTGGGAGAGCTCGTGGTTTGATTTGTGCTGTGATGTCGTCATTGTGGTGGTGACACTCAGCTTTGTGTTTCTCTATTGGACCCTGATGGCATGGCTTCTTTGTACTCCAGTGTTTGTCCAAAACAGTAGTATATGAATGAATTCAAATTAGATGAAATTGTTCAACATTTTGGTTTTGATTATGTGTGCATTCACTGCAGATATTTAGTGGTGAACACATTTGAGAAGTTGCAAAATTAGGTAATCTCATTATCAAATGCTATACTTGGGTATATAGTAAGACACCAAGAGTGGATGTTTGGGTGTCTATTGAGGATCCATCACCCGTAAAGCAATTTTGGATCCTTTTGGGTGGGATGAAAGATGCTTTTATCAACAATATTAAAAATACACAGTAACTTTGTTTCCCTTGGCATGTATACTACTAGCCATTACTATAAAATACTCTTTAATTGGGCAACAAAAACTGCATTAGTTATTTCTATATTTTAAAAATTTAATGGCCTTTATTTTTAATTTTCCTCTTTTTACAACAGTCAATTGTACTCACAGCTGTAAATACTTTACCAAATCTTAAGAATTATTGTCAATAATGGGAGAAACTATTATTCTGTGGGACTGTTACTACTCTATCTTACTAAATACTTTAATCTTGTAGCAGGCATTTAGTTTTGTCATTGATTACACCTAAGTGCAGTACTTAACACAAAAGGGCCCTGATCCTGATTGAGAGTTCTGTATTACAAGTGAATGGTAATTATATTCTCATTGGAAATGAGAAAAACATACCTTCATTCCAGGGAATAATCTTACTTCCTTTTTTCCACTTGTTGTCTGTCTATTTAGATTGCAAGCAGTCTGAGGCAGAGATGATCACTCATGAGAATACACCATGCCTAAAACAATGATGCCAGCTGAGGTATCTAGGTGATATTACTTAACATAAGAATGGCCATATTGGGTCAGACCAAAGGTCCCTCTAGCCCAGTATCCTGTCTTTCGACAGTGGCCAATGAACTTATCTAGCTCATTTTTTTAATCCTGTTGTAGTCTATAGAAATAATAGTAAAGATGATAATCTGGATCCTGTAGATTACAAATCAATAAAAGTTCAGAAATACTGTCCTCTTCTTTATAGATGGACCATAGTCATAGCTCTGGATCTGAAAGTGGATGGAATCTGATAAGCGTAGCACTATAATGCAGTGTACTGATGACAACCCCTTGTACTATGGTGCATTTGCAGAACATCTGCTCTGGCCAACTGATGTCATGGTCTTCTGTTTGTGATATCAAAACCATTTGCACAGCAACTAATTAAGTTGTCACACACAATCAGAGGGCTATGATTCCATATGGACAATAAGCAGCAGGAGCAGATGAAAATATTTTCCCTTTCCTCCTACACACTTGCTAAAAATATAACATGGTTTCCCCAGTAATGAAAAATGAAATCTAGATATTGGAATTGTTTCTAAACTGAAAAAAGACAAGTTTTCCAGGAACCATTAGCACTCTCTAAATCACTTTCAAGACAATACATATAACTAGAGATTGCCCCAAGCAGCACCATTTGGATTTGGATCTGACCTTTACTCAAGTTTCAGGGGAGTCTGAATCTGGCATTCTGATTTGGGCCGGTCTCTGTATGTGACACACATGACACAACAATAAAAAGGCTTTCTGAGCAGGGGGTTTTGCTAACTTGAGGCTATTACAAATAGGCTTATCTCAAGCCACATTTTCCTGGTTAAAACATGACCTCCCACAGTCATGAGAATTAGAGACCAAGTCAGGTTTTCCCCAGTGTACAGTGGAGGGTTCTTTCCCTTTCCCAAGGAGTGGGATTATGTAACCTAATAAATTGCTCTCATTACAGAGCTACTGACAGACAGACATAATGGTTGCTGCCAATGGGTATGTATGCTGGAGGTGAGTGTGCAGAGAGAACTGTGGAACAGAATGATGGATGGATCATCACAAACCAGCTGGTAGGAGGAGGTCATGCCTCTTACCGAAAAGCAGAATGAGATAAGGATGTCAGTGGCATGGAGGGTGACATCCATCAATCAACTCCTTCATTATAGAAAGAATGAGCATTGTGGGTCCTGGAGAAGAAGAGGGTAGCCATCCCGCACCTCACAGGTGGCAACTCATAAAAGGCTAACCTTTCACATTTCCAGGAGCAGGAAGGATGAAGAATGTATTTTTAATGAATTACCCATACACACATAATCTCTTCCTTTCATATAAGGGGCTTCTTTTCTTCTGGAGAGAGGAATAGATTTTAAACGTCTCAAATTCTTAAAACATTTTTTTCAGTCTCCTTCTCTGATAACCTCATTTTCACAGATGAAATCAAGCCAAGAGAAAGATACTTCCACAGAGTGGCTGGGTTTTTTGTGTCATTATTTTCCCAGGGTTCACTGTGGAATGCACACTAGAGAGAAGCTTCACCTTTCTACCTCCAAAAGCATCAGTGATCAATCAGATCAGAATTTACACTGAGCTAACTGGTTGGTTGGTTTTTGTGGATCATTAAAAATGACCCAAGGGGCCAGTATCTGTGGCATTGCTTTTGCTCAGTTTGCTTCTGATTTCAATTCTTAACACGGTTAGACACATGGCACAGTTGACATACTTGGCAAAATTTTCTTCTCATTACACTGATGCAATGCAGTGAAGGTCAGTGAGGTTGCATGGTGTAAATGGGGGGGAAAATTTGCCCAGGCTTCCCCCAGCAACCATGTAACTCAGACATTATTGAAGTTAAATTCTTCTCTCTGTTTAAGATACCTCAGTCTAAATCTGGAATGAGTCAATCAAATTATGTTGCAGTCCTGTAAAGATCAGAGGATCAAATTCAGAATTGGTATAAGAGGTGTAATGAAGCTTTACCCTCTTACACTTTCTGGTCTTTGTCTCAGGCTGTTATATAATTCAGTTATATTGTTAAAATGTGGTATAATCCTATCTACACAGACAGTACCAAACTACATTTTAACCCAGTCATGGAACTGTAGTGTTATAAAAAATATCACTCCAAGGGTCACATTAAAAAAAAAGTGTAGAGAGTCTTATTGCTTTGCTAGGGAAACTCAGGTTCATGTCAGTAACACAGTAAAATAAAGCTTTCCTGATTGATGTGTTGTGCATCCAGATTGGTACAGCAGGGGAAAGTTTTCCAGTGGCCAGTGAGTCATGTAAGTCTCATAAGTGTGTGCATATTTACATACTGCAGAGTCTGGGTGCAGTGAGATCTATTTGTACAAATCAATTTGCAATTTCTGTTTAAATTGTACAAACCTCAGATAAAAAAATCACACTTGGTGCTCCAAAATGCACAGAGATGCTATAATGTTACTGAGCACAGACATGATCTGGAGCCTGGGCCATTTGGATGAACATAATGGTCATCACGAGTCAGGTCTGATAATATATTACTCTGCTCTTATGCAACTCAATATGCAAGAGGCTTCTGAAGGAGCATGCAGAGCTAAATCTAATACCCCGGTTGTGGAAAGGAAATGGTAAAACAATTTTCAGACCTCATTTATTTATCTACTGTGAAAGAAATGCACATATTGTTACCTTGGTTAAAAGGCAGAGCAGCAAAACCAAAGGGATTTAGCCCACAGACCTTTGAATCCTTTTAGAAATTTTCTATTTGTTACTTTAATTTCAGAGTCCAGCGCTATCATTAAAATCAAATCTGTTTCTTCAGTACGTACGTACACACACATACACATGTATGTACATTACACCAACATTCAGGGAAAAATCCACCATCAAACACTTCTGGGAGACCTATGTTCTCAAATCCCCCTCTTTCACAGGCCCCATCCTCCTTTCAATAGCATTTCTGAGCTTTGACTCCTGCTGTAAATTGATACTGTTCATGTCTCAGTTGGACATGTGAACCATGCTAAATCCATATAGAGTGTTTTAAACTCTGAATAGAGGTGTACCTTTGTATCAACCACAGCAACGTAGACCATTTCCTTATACTAAACTGTGTGGAAAATATGCTGGAACAGACAGGCATGCAATCCTAAACTGTACCCATTTACACTAATATTCTCCGGTTTTGGCTTTGTGCAGAATACCGCTGTCTCAGGAACTCTTTTTCCCTGAGCAATATTTTACTCCTATTGCAATTGGACCCTCTTAATATTTGTATAATATAATGGCTTGAATTTAGTGAATATAGCTTTTATGTCACTCTAGTCTGTGTTGCAGCCATACAGCATCAACAATACTAGTGTTACTCAGACTGGTTCAGGAGCCAAATTAGCGATCAACATTACCTAAAAGAGCCACAGTAGTGTTAATTAATTGTTTCATTTACTATTGTAATATATAACACATATACATATAATTTTTATATATTTCTATAATATATAATTCTTACATTAAATAAGTTAATTTAGTGCAAGTTGATAACTTAATTGATTTAATAATATAGTAAAAGCATCCTGATAGGTTAATAATTAAATCAGTGTTTTAATATTATGTGCTGCAAAGAGCTGCAGGAGACACATTAAACAGCCACTTGTGGCTTGCAAGCTTCAGGGTATGGCTATACTTGCAGCTGTACAGTGCTGGGAGTTAAACCTGTCTTCGTACAGCTGAGTAGGGAAAGTGTTGCAGTCTGTCCACACTGACAGCTGACAGCGCACTGTTGTGGCCGCATCTGCAGCGGCATTGGGAGCGGTGCATTACGTGCAGCTATCCCAGCGTTCAAGTGGCTGCAAGGTGCTTTTCAAAAGAGGGAGGTGAGGTGGAGCGTGACAGGGAGTGTAGGGGAGAGAGTGGATTTTTGGAGCCGACACTCTGTCAGCAGCTGCCTTGCAAGTTCCAGCCCATTCACTGAAAGCAAATAGCCCTCTTTTTGGTTTTTTTTCCTCACAGACCAGATAAGCAATCTCCCCCAAATGCCCCCCCCCCACGCTGTGCTGCTTCTCTCCTCAAGCCCCTTCCTTCCCCTCTCTTAAAGCAACACTAGCTGTAGGCGTTCCAAAGGGAGCTCAGTCACAGCAAACAGTAGCTGTGTTTGTTTTTTTTGATAAGCAGATCCTGGAGCCCAGAATTCACAGCAAAACAAACGGAGGCATCACAACAAAACAGAGTTATCTTTACTTAAATGAACTATGGGAAGATTCCGGAGATCAGTTACAGTGAAGTAAGATTATTCCCTGTTTACACTGACACCCCAGCACTGCAGCAGCAGCAGCGCTATTGTCTTTATTCCTTTCATGGAGGTGGAGTACAACCAGCGCTGTAGCCACGGAGATACAGCGCTGTATGTGCCTTGCCAGTGTGGACAGGGAGTGAGTTACAGCGCTGTAAAGCCACCACCAGCGCTGTAACTCTCAAGTGTAGCCAAGGTCTCAGTCTGAGTAGCACTGAACTATACTGATCCTGAAGGTAAGAATAATGAATAGGAACTATCAGAGGAAGTCTAAAACCTAAACAAAATAATAGTTATCACTGTCCTTTAATTGTACAGTAGAACTTCAGAGTTATGAACACCAGAGTTACAAAGTGACCAGCCAACCACACACCTAGAACCAGAAATATGCAATCAGGCAGCAACAGACACAAAAACCAAAAAAACAAATACAGACCAGTACTGTGTTAAACATAAACTACTAAAAAAATAGAGAGAAGCATTTTCTTTCCACACAGTGAAGTTTCAAAGCTGTAGTAAGTCAGTGTTCAGTTGTAATCTTTTGAAAGAACAACCATAACGTTTTGTTCAGTTACAAACATTTCAGTTATGAACAACCTCCATTCCTGAGGTGTTCTTAACTCTGAGGTTCTAAGATGCCCATCCATTAAAGTAGTTCCAGTGACAAAGTGAAATATCTTTGCACAGGCTTGCCAATTTGCACAAATTGAGGCATGCAGTGTTTTCTGGGTTTTCTTTTTATGGTATTAGATGCTCCCAGAGACATGTCTAGTTTCCTGTTCCATCTCTTATATTGGGGCCAGATACAAAGCTCTTTGAATCAGTGCAAAGACTCCTATTGAATTCAAAAGGCTTTAGGCAAGGCCCTTAGATTTATGAGTAGTTTTCTACAAGTTTAAAGGAGGAGAGATGTGCAAAGTGTTTATTCGTGCGTGTGTGTGTGTGTGTGTGTGTGTGTGTGTGTGTGTGAGAGAGAGAGAGAGAGACATCTCATGTTGATCTTAGTTCATATTCCTATGAAGGGAAATTTTGCATTAACCTGAGGCTGTAGGATAGCTGAAAAGATTCAAAGCTGTGTTATTCAGGTGTGGAAAACAAACAAAATGATATTGAAGATGAATGTTCTCAAAGATAAGAAAATTAAAGCATTTGAAAACATTTGATGGAAAATTCATGCTTATAGAAACTCCAAATGAAAATAAAATTAACATCTGTTATTTACTCCGTTAAAGAAAAACAAAGTAAACTAAAGTGTACTCTACAGTAATTGATGGAAACACTACATCTTACTAGAATGGTGGTTTTGTAGTTTTCAATGCCATTGCTGTAGTCATTAAGGGCATCTGTCAATAACCGGCTTCATTTGGACATCTTGGAATGTGATTATTCTGCCCATTTCGTAGTTTGGCAAGAAATGAAAACTTTTGGCTGAAATATTGTCATATGCCCTCTAAAACTCAATCTGTTGTGTTAATTGGTTAGAAACACATCCAACACTTCTAAAGACAGAGCAGAACAGGACTGGCTGTGTAGGTGCGAAAAGATCAAAGTGCTGATGTAATAAATTATTATGGTAATTAGTGTTAGTCTTGTAGTTATCTCCAGGAGATCTTTTAACCGGAGTGGTGGGTGCTTGGAAAGAGGACCCATTAGACCATCAACTTCTCCTCCTCCTTTGCAGGAGCTAGCTGCTCCTCAGCTAGAGATTAGACAGATTTAATGTTTATTAGTGAATATTTGAAAATAAACGATAGAGAGAGTTTAAAGCATCAGTTATTGTTTCATCGGGGATATCATACAGACTATGGGGGAGGGGTCAGTATTTTGGTATTGGGCAGCATATACCATATACAGTCTGTCATGTCCCCAATGCGGGGTGAACGGTGGGTGAGATCAAGATACAGTCGGGAGGCAGTGAGGGTACATCGCTCATACAAATAGGTTACAGACAGTCGTGGGAATAAAGGAGCGAGCTGGGTGATGAGGATAGGGCGACCCTCACATAGTGGAGTTTGGTTTGGTGGGTTCAGGGCTCAGGGGATAGAGTCCAACGGGGGAGTGTGAAAATCTCCTCCCCCCTTCGGGAGCACGGAGTCACGCCCGCTTACTCCTGGTATTGGCGGTGACCGTTGACGTGCTCCGTGTATATGTCTCTGGACCATCTGATAGTGTCCGAGACCATCAGGCGTCTCATGAGCTGCGCGTAGCGACGGCCTACCCCACAGGCCCGAAGCACGCGTTCATTACAAGGGTCCCAGGCGCCCAGGGCCCCAACAATCAGGGCGTCGGTATAGACCTCGTAGCCCTTTGACCGCAGAGTGTCCGCCAAGGGGGTGTATTTTTTGAGCTTTCGGGCTCGGGCCTCGCGGAAGGCCAGGGTCCTGTTCTCGAAAGGAACCGTCACATCAACGAGGATGATCTTTTTTTTTAGCCTCGTCCGTGACGACGATGTCTGGGCGCAGTGGGCTGTCGGTGCCAGGGACGGTGCGGTTGGTGACTTTTTCTCCCAGGTGCGGAGCGATGGCCTTTACCAGACGGTCCTGGATGGCGTTGTGACGCAGCTGCCAGGCTCTGGCGTGGGGCTTGCAGCTGCACAGGACGTGGGGCAGGGTCTCCATGGCGTACCCGCACTTCCTGCAGCGCTTGTCTCGGTTCCCGTGGCGGACGGCTCCGTTGAGCGGGACGCAGTTTAGTCTGGTGCGGTGTATGAAGCGCCAGTCAGCGAAGCGGATGAAGCTGCCTGAGTGGAGGAAGTGGTTGCTGGAGTCCCACTTGCTGGTGACCTCGAAAACCTTGCCCTGGTCTGGTTTTTTCTTCAGCGTGCCCAAGTAGAGCGCGCGTACGGCGGCCTTCAGTGACCTCTCCAGCGTGCCTCTGGCTCCAGGGCTGATGACGGTGTCCTCCGTCTCGGTCCATGGTATCAGGACTCCCAGCTCCCGTCGGTCCTCGCTCCATACCCAGCGGCAGCCTAGTCGTTTCCCCAGTCGGCGCGTGGCATTGCGGGCACGGGTCCACAGTGAGGCTATGTCGCCTCTGTCTCGGGCGAAGTCACCGTCCATGGAGCCGCTCAGGAAGGTGGCCATATCTTGGCCAGAGGCAGCTCTGTCGATTCGCTTTGCGGTGGCGGAGCGCAGGGCGGTCGTCGCGACGTTCTTTACCACGGCATCCGGGCACGTCAGGAGGCGAAAGGCGTGTGTGACGACCGCGATATCGCAGAGGTCTCCCATGCGGGGGACGTTGGCGCCACCGTGCCGGTGAGCGATATAGACCAGCTCGTTGCTTGCTCTCTGGGGCAGGGACAGCCACTTCTTCACCAGTTGCCGGATGACGTTGTCCGCCTTGTTGAGGGGCACCTTTGCCACGGCGGATCCTCTCAGGACGAAGGCGATGCGGGGGATCAGGAACGTATTGAGGGCATCGATTTTCTGCCACGGAGCCAGCAGGGAAACGTCGATCCTGGCGGCGTCCTGCAGGATTTCCTGGATGGTGTCCTCGGGGGTCTGCGGGACACGGAAGCCCGTCGGCGTGCCGAGGTGTTGGTATGCCTGCCCCTCGGCCAGGGGGACGACGGATTCACCCTGGATGAGGAAGTCCGTAGCCTGCACCGAGTTCTTCTTGCTGCAGTTGACATGGAGGGACGCGCACTTTTTGGCGTTAAAGCGGAGTCCCGTCCATTCTGCGACTCTGCCGATGGTGTTGAGCATGCCCTGGAGCCTCTCGGGGTCGTCCGCGATCAGGACTAGGTCATCTGCGTAGGCCAACACGTTCACTCTCTCGCTGTGTAGGTCGAAGCCGTCGGCGCCGTCGGAGATTGCCCGCAGGAGCGGCTCCATGGCGAGGCTGAAGATGATCGGGCTGAGGGGGCAGCCCTGCTTCACGCCGCTGCGGATCGGGATCTCGGCGGTTTCGCCTTCTACCGAACGGATGGTGGTGCTGCAGCCCTTGTAGAGTTCCCGGATCAGGCGGAGAAAGGTCTCCGGCATCCCGAACTCCCGTAGGGTGCTGAAGATGTGATGGTGGGGGATGGACCCAAAGGCGTTGGCCAGATCCAGCCATGCTATTGCGCACTGGTTGTGGGCCCTCCTGGTCGTCTGGAGGACGGTCTGGAGCAGGAAGTTGTGCTCATAGCACCCCTCTGATGGCATGAAGCCCTTCTGGGCCGGGCTGATGGCTCCCCCGGTCATCGCCCACTCTGTGATTCTGGCTGCCAGGCAGCTGGCGTATAGCTTGTACATTGTAGAGCAGAGGGAGATGGGTCTCCAGTTGCTGGGGTCGTCTCGCTCACCCTTCTTGTAGATTTGTAGATGCTACATTTTATCTTAGCCATAAGGCCAATTGTCTTTGGAGAGTCATCAATCATAGCATCACAGACATGAGTAATGGAAAAGACACATGAGTTCAACTAGTCTAGACCCTCTGCTCTAGCAGAATTATCTGCAGTATGGTTGCTGGTGCTTTCTCCAATCTAGTTTTAAATGACTTAAGTGACAAGCTGGTGCTGTTTCCCTTGAGGCATTATTACACTACCCGATAAATCTCTCCAAAAAGACACTTTTTCAGGTAATAAGAATTCCTTCTGGAGCTCCCCAGCTCTCGGGGGCATGCATCCATTTCAGTGAATGCAGTACATGGCTTCACACTGCACCAGCTCAGCACTATGAACTGTGTGGGTGGTGTGTGGCTTTGTCTCCACCCTACTCCTCCTGGACTCCATTGCAGGTGAGAGATGCCCCTGTGGAGCACAAGGAGGGAGCAGTCCCTTGTATACCCTAGAGTGAAAGAATTGTATTGTAGCAGACCATTGTGTGAAGTGCAATGGGAAAGCTCCTTGTATTTCTCTCCAGTACCCTGTACACCTATATAATGGGCCAGTCATGATTTATCTCTTAGCGCTCGTATGGTTCCAGGTTTCAATATTTATTGTCATAGTGTTGCCTAGCCTGGGCCCGGGATATCGAAAAGATTATCTAAAGCTCTGGGATGAAGACACTGGTTGAATAACTTTTTACTCCTGTGGTACAGTTGAACTCTCAACAATAAGGATAAAGCTTGTCTCTAAAGAAGACAGAACTGTTTCTGGGGGTGGAATGAGGTCATGCAATGAACTTCCCCAGGAACTAAGGACTATCACAGATCCTCAACACTTTCTGCTCCACGTGCGAGGCACATTTCTTGGACTTTGCCTTCTCTACTATAACCATGGAGAAACAGGTCCATCTATATTTAAATTATGGCTGTCGATTAATTGCAGTTAACTCACACGATTAGCTCAAAAAAATTAATCACAGTTCAAAAAAGTAATTTGGATTAATCGCCATTTTAATCATATTCTTAAACAATAGAATACCAATTAGTTTATTAAATATTTTCAAATGTTTTACTACTTTTTCAAATATATTGATTTCAATTACAACACATACTACAAAGTGTACACTGCTCACTTTATACTGCTTTTGATTACAAATTTTTGCATTGTAAAAATGACAGACAAAAGAAACAGTATTTTTCAATTCACCTCATACAAGTAGTGTAGTGCAATCTCTTTATCGTGAAAGTGCAACTTACAAATGTAGATTGTTTGTTACATAACTGGACTCAAAAACAAAACAATGCAAAACTTTAGAGCCTATGAGTCCACTCAGTCCTCCTCCTTGATCAGCCAATCGCTAAAAGAAACAAGTTTGTTTACATTTATGGGAGATAATACTGCCTGTTTCTTATTTTCAATGTCATCTGAAAGTGAGAACAGGTGTTCACATGGCACTTTTGTAGCCAGCATTGCAAGGTATTTATGTGCCAAATATGCTAAACATTCATCTGCCTCTTCATGCTTTGACTACGATTCCAGAGGACATGCTTCCATGCTGATGGTGCTTGTTGAAAAAAATGAGTTAATTAAATTTGTGACTGAATTCCTTGGAGGAGAATTGTATGTCTCCTACTCCATGGTTTTACCCACATTCTTCCATATATTTTGTGTTATGGTAGTCTCGGATGATGAGCCAGCATATGTTTGATTTAAGAGCACTTTTACTGCAGATTTGACAAAACACAAAGACTGTTCCAATATCAGATTTCGAAAGATACTACAGCACTCGCCCCAAGTTTTCAGAATCTGAAGAACCTTCCAAAATCTGATAGGGGCAAGGTGTGTAGCATACTTTCAGAAGTCTTTAAAGCAACACTCAGATGCAGAAACTTCAGAACCTGAACCACCGAAAAAGAAAATCAATGTTCTGTTGGTGCCATCTAGGGTGACCAGACAGCAAATGTGAAAAATTGGGACAGGGGTTGGGGGGGGTAATAGGAGCCTATATAAGAAAAAAACCCAAAATCGGGACTGTCCCTATAAAATCGGGACATTTGGTCACCCTAGTGTCAGCTGACTCAGATGATGAAAATGAACTTGGGTCGGTCTGCTCAATAATGATCCAACGCAGTGCAGAATCCATCATCAGCATAGACACACGTCCTCTGGGTGGTTGAAGCATGGAGGGACATAAGAATCTTTAGCACATGTGGTACATAAGTATCTTGTGATCCCAGCTACAACAATGCCATGAAATGCCTGTTCTCACTCTCAGGTGACATTGTAAACAAGAAGCGAGCAGCATTATCTCCTGCAAATGAAAAAACCTTATTTGTCTGAGAGATTGCCTGAACAAGAAGTAGGACTGAGTGCACTTGTACGCTCTAAAGTTTTACATTGTTTATTTTTGAATTCTGTTTTTTGTAGATAATTTCACATTTGTAAGTTCAACTTTCACGATAAAGAGATTGCACTGCAGTACTTGCATTAGGTGAATTGAAAAATACTATTTTTGTTTTTTACAGTGCAAATATTTGTAATAAAAATAAACATAAAATGAGCACTGTACACTTTGTATTGTGTTGTAATTGAAATCAATATATTTGAAAATGTAGAAAACACCCAAAAATATTTAAATAAATGGTACTTTATTATTGTTTAGCAGTGCAATTAATCATGCGATTAATCACAATTAATTTTTAATCATGTAATTAATCACAATTTTTAATTGCTTGACAGCCCTAATTTAAACACACACAAATACACAGACACACCTACCAAAACAAGACACTGCACTGCACACACTTCTCCCTCTTCTGAGAGGATGAGAGAGCAAATAACGTGTGACTGATGTGTAGTCACATGGCTTAATTCACTACTGCAGGGGTCAGCAACCTGCGCCGCTTGTGCCAAACATGGCACGTGAGCCGATTTTGAGCAGCACGCAGCTGCCTGCCGCAGTTTTGACCCCCAGCCCCACTCAGCCCCGCCCACCGCTCTCCCCTGTGGGGGCAGGAGGCAAAGCTTGGTTCTGCGGCAATCAAGCTTCCCTCTCCCCGGCTTCTTCCCCCAGAGAGGTGCTTTCCTGCCCTGCCCTCTCTCCTTCCCTGCTCCAATCAGCTGATGGCCCTAGCGAGGAGGATGGGGGAAGAGCAACAGCATGCAGGCAGTTCCCTAGAGGGGACAGAAAGAGGTAAGGACGGAGCCTTGGGGAAAGGGGTGGAACAGGGCACATCCCCTCCAGCCTCCTGCCATGAGTCACTCAGGGCAGGGGGCTGGGAGCACCCTTACGAGCCGAGCACCCCAGCCCTCTGCCTGGACCCCCCCGCACCCCCACTCTTTCTTCTGTCCTACACCACCTATGCCCCCCAGCCCTCTGCTCTGCCCCCCCCACTCAGCATTCTGCCCTGCAGCCCTCATACCCCTCTGCCCTGAACCCCCCCACCACACCCAGCCTTCTGCCCTGCACCTCCCACACACTCCAGCCCTCATCCCTGAACCCCCTCCCCCGGCCCTCTGCCCTGACCCCTGAAACCTCCCCACCCAGGTCTGGGGTCCTGGCCGCAGGCCCTGCTCAGCCCGCTGCTGGCCTAGTTGAACAGAACCCCAGGCTGGCAGCGAGCTGAGCAGGCTGGCGGCGTAAGATCAGTATTTTAATTTAATTTTTAAATGACACTCCTTAAACATTTTGAAAACCTTGTTTATTTTACAATACAATAGTTTAGTTATATAATATAGACTTATAGAAAGAGACCTTATAAAAACGTTAAAATATATTACCGGCACGCAAAACCTTAAATTAGAGTGAATAAATGAAGACTCGGCACACTGCTTCTGAAAGATTGCTGACCTCTGCACTACTGGAAGGTAGTCAGCTACGATGCTAATAAGTGCAGTACAAAAACCTATACAGACTAGAACACTGTATACTGACACCTGTAGGCAGCAATAAGATCTTCGCTTTGTTATCACTTAGCTAAAGTATACATATTCATTAATGTAAGCTATTTCTGTAAATGAATCCATCCAGCTATAGTTATTTTTGTTGCTGTTTGTTATGGAGTCCTGTGACAAAGTTGCTTGAAGCCCCACCTCATTTGACTCGGTGCCAATGATTTTTCCAATGCACCCAGCACTGCAGGCTTAAGATGTGGATGACAGTACCACTAACAGACTAATGCTTGCAAACTTGGAGGGGCTTGTTTGCCAAGATTTAATACTCTGATGAACAGCTTGTTACTAGCACTCTACTTTTCACAGCAATTAAGTGAAGAACTATGACACTTGTTCATTTCACTTCCCTTGTGGGAATTAACATGCTGTATGGGAAAGAGATTTACATGAAAAAAGGGGTGGGGTTGAGGTTAGTCAGGGAAAGGAAGGCTCCGTGAATTTACAAGGTTTTGAGGAGAACTGATTTCACCCAGGGGTGGACAAAAAAGTCCCAGATAATTTTATTTTAAGTAAATATTCACTTTTCACTACTAGTTCTTTCCATTTCCAAGGAATACCTCTTATGCTTCAGTAAAAGTAATTAAAGAAACCTTAGTTATTCCTACACCCTGACTGCTCATGAGAATATAACTGATTCAGTTTGTGTGACCAATGTTTAAATCTGTGGTGCTAGTATGTACCTACATTTGCCTAGGGATTCTCAGTGTGTATCCATTTAAGCAGTGAACCTGAAAAGAGAAATAATTGTTCTCTATGCAAAGAATTACCTCATTCTGTCTAATCAACCTGACAGGACAAACCAGGCAATTTTTTAAATGTATTTGGTTTACAGGAAGATGTGGATATTAAGACAGCATGCAGGTGCTGTTGGTTCCAATTAAAATCAATATCTGTTCTGATTTGTGCCTGTTGTCTCTATGACAGCAAAGAGCTGGCTAAGGGGATCCATCTGCTTGACTTTCCCAAAGGGGCTCAAAACAAGTGAATGACCTGCAATGTTTATTATTAAGTCTTCAAAGGGAAAGTTGTTTTGGTCTAATTGAAGCAATAATATGAGAGAGGTTATTTCTGGTCAGTTCCCTGCTGTTTTCACTCTAGAGAATATATTCCAGGTGTTTGCTCTGCAGTACTATGATCCAGTATTGACTTTCCCTTGTGTTTAGGCATGCTAGTGCCAATGGACCAATAAACTGTAGTTATGAGTGCAAGCCAGCCCTGGCCTTTTTAGAGAAACGTTTTTAGTTAATCATGTAGTAAACCAGATGGTTAATGGCTGCTTTCATTTTTAAAGGGTCCATTGCTCAGGAACAAAGTAATGTGACTTTTGCAAACCTCTAATCCAATTTTTTAATCTGTTCTATTTCCCTTTTTTCTCCTGTCCTTTAATTCATCATGCAGTTCATCGTTAAAAGAGCAGCAGTAATAGACTCGCTCTGCTTTAACCCTTGTGTAAATAAAGGTTAAATGTATCCCTTCTGTTTATTAGAACAAATTTTACAGTGAGCAACCGACTAGGAGAGGAAAGCATGTCCCCACAAGATATGTGAGCTTTAACAGGAGAGGATTACCCTAGTTAGAGAGAATATAGTCCCTTTGATTTCATTTGCAGTTTTGCTTACCATGCCTCATCAGATTCACATCTTATTTTCACCAGGATTCTGGACAGAGAGCAGTCATATAAACTTACTTTATCATACATCATTACACAGCAAACAAAGACATAGGGTATTTATTCTAACATATCAGCCAAAATAGCGCAGTTACATTTTAGTCAATGTAAGAGATCAGGTATCTTCCCTATGATTAACTGCTGTAAGAAAATGTGGCTCGGTCATTGTCTCCATGGCACAACACGTCTATAACAAGTCTCTGTGCTCTGGATCAACTGGGCTGGATTAAGCTGCTGATGCCTCAGCAGGTTGCAACACTGGTTCCTTCTCTGGCACATTGCCTGCACACTGACTCTGCTGCCCTTGCTTAAAAATGGGGTTCCTCAGCCCACCTACATGCCAGGATTATTGCTGACCCCCGAGATAAACCAGTTACTTAAACAATCCTTCTCCCAGGACTCCTCTGCAAAGGTGTCAAATATCTTATTTACAGTTTAATACTCGCAGGGCATGCAGAGTTGCAAAGCAATCAACACACATACACATTTTGCACAGTCTACTACCTTTATGCTCTTATGCTTAATCACGTAAAGCACAGGAGAGGACAGATCATACAACATAGGAACATGTAATAGCATTTATTATGTCACTCCTGGACATTCTGTGGGCTAGACTCTGGGTCCCTTAGGTTGTCCAGAGTTGTTAAGGCCATCTTGCTGTTAGGTAATAAAGCAAGTCCTCACTCACTTCTCCAGCACCTGAGTTCGTGCGGAGTTGGTATGGGCACACAATTCTGTCAGAGACCAGACACCAATGCGTTGATCAACGGGCTCACACTATCCCAAAAGCTTTAGAATAAGTGTGGCGCCTTTATTAGGGGTGAGCATCAATATTTATACACAGAAGTAAACAAAGTGATTAACAAAAGATAATGGTCATGCATAATCAATTAAGATTTTACAGGAAAAGCAAGTTTAACAAGTAAATGCATAGAGATAAAGGCTAATGGCTACTTGAGAAAGGGGGTGTCATGAGTAGTTTGCAGGTCAGTGCTTTGTTCGATAAAGGGTTCAGAAAGGATTATGCAGAGACGGCCAGTCTGGGTGTGTTTTGGCTCCCCAAAGTTCACCAAAAGTTTAGACCCAACATTGCCTACGGAAAGCAGGTAGGGTACCCCTTCCTTCCCCATGAGGATGCTACATGATGATTGATTTCTCTTTCCTGGAGACCAGTGGTGCCATGGAGTCAGGCCTATGCTCAAAAGGAGCACTGTCCTGCTCTGCTTGCTCTGTACCCTGAAATCCTGACAGCCCACTGGCTTAGCCTGCCTCCTCCCCACCCACTGCCCACCACTTGCTCCTCTTGGCCTGCCTGCTGGTTGGTTGACGGCTCGTCTCCACCTCCTGGCCCCACCTGCCAGCTTCTCTCGGCCTCCTGGCCGGACCCCAGTGCACCTCCGGCTTTGGGCAGTCTCTGCTTCCCGCCACCTGTGGGGCCCCACCTGTCTCCCTGGAGACGAGCAGCCAGGGACTTGTGCAGAAGCCTGGCCAGTCTCAGCCAGTTGGGATGGGGGGGCTTGACTTGGCCCCTCCAAGCAACTGAGTTGTGAGAGAGTCCAGCCGTGGCAGGCCCTGGCCTGGCTGATTGCATCACTCCTGAGGGACCAGAGCAATTTCACACTCCAAGACCAGCCCTGGCTGCACTGGCAGCTCAGCCCAGCAGACACAGTCACCTCCCAGAGGGCCGATGAATATGGCCGGGAGACGGGGCATGGGGGGTGGGTCTCTGAAGAGCCTGGTCAGGGTGCTGGGCTCTGAGGGGGCAGGGAAGATCTCTGTGTTGGGGCACTAGACAGTGATGGTTCTGTGGGGGGTGCTGGGCAGTTGTGGTGGGGCTGTGGGCGCTGGGCGGAGGTAGTATTATGCAGGGTGCTGTGCATTTGTGGCAGGGTCTGGCGGGGCCTCTGGCCATAAGGAATTGGGGGTTGTTCTGGTGTTGAGCATGGGGGACGTGTGGTGCGGCATGGGACCATCCCCGAGGGGAAGGGGCATGCTGGCAGTACAGGGCTGGGTAGGTCATTGTGCGTCTGGCAACTGCCGGTTTGTAAATAGTGCCCTTGCACTGGGCTGGGCAAAGTTGGGCCACCATGCCATGTCATGCCCCTGGCCAACCCTCGCTCTGGGGACTGACCCCCCCCATGCCATAGGGGCCCACAAATATGTTTGGGGCCAGGCCCACAAAAGGTTAATCCACCACTGTCCAGCTTCTGTGACATTGCTGTTTCCTGCCCCACAGTTCCTTTTCCTATCTGGCCCCCTCTGTTCTTATGTGTTTCTTTATTTAATCTCCTTGTGGTCACCTGGTCTCTTTGGTTCTATTCCTGGTAAGTTTCCACTGCTCTTACCTTCCTCCTTCCCTTCACAGGAGCCAGCTAAACTGGTTTTCTAAAGATGTAGCTCACTTATTGTTCCCAGATGTTTGCACTTGAATAGGGTTGTTGAGTCTTAATCACCTTCTTTTATATCTGCCTGGTGCATATCTGCTACAGGTCTGTCACTAAGGGTGGGTCCACATACATCTAGGCACTCATGCCACAGCAGATTTTCATAATACAGCTTTACGGTATCAATCAGAATTCATAAATTGTTCAGAAAGCCCAATTTATTACATCTATTCTCTCCCCTCCTGCTTGCCCCCTCCTCAGCCACAGATCCCCCACTATGCAGAAATGGCTGAGTGGGGTGTGGCATTACCACAGAGATGCCAGATTCACCTCTGTCCCTTCAGGGAATGGATCCAGATAATCTGGATTTAGCTATCCAGGGTCATATGCATTGTATCAAGATTGGACAGATCAATGCTTTTCTTTTACCTTCTTCACCACAGAAACAATAGAGAGTTAGTAAAACTATCTAGTATGTGTAAACACAATCAGCGTGCACAATGAGGGGTCCTTATTTGTAATCTGTACCCAGCCCACTCATTCTTGGGTTCAGTTTCCAACTCCAGTTGTAACTCCTGCCAACTGGCAAGGCATTGGATCTTTTCCATGTAGAACGTTCTATTCCTTAAATGTGGCTAAACCATGCCTAGTCACCACAAGGCTCCATGCACGCTGTAAAGCAGTCAAAGGTAGGTGGGCTATCAAATGGTTCTGCACTATATCATATGGAAATCCTCTATGTGCATAGTGTTTCTGTAGATGGGCAAACAACGCAAATCAAATGACTTCACAGGGAAATGTCTCATTCCAAGACAATTCTGTGAGATTGTACTTCAGGGGTGTACTACAGGGATTTAACCTTACATTGTCAGCCTGCGTCATACACATAAACTTTTAACATTACTGAAGAAAGCAATCTGTGCCAGTGGACCTACTTCTGCTCTCAGTAAGTCTGTCACACTGTCTGGGATGGCTCACCACCATGAGTGCCAACCTCAGGGAAGACTCAAGAAGCACTGCAAAACCCCCAAACTGGTTGCATGTTCTATAATTACATTTCACCCACCCAGTAACAAGCATGAACTTGTGCACTTGTTCAGGGGTGTGGAGGTAACAATCAACAATGTCTTTCGTCCGCAATAGTTTATCTGATGGCTGTAAACCTTCTTTAGTGGGGGAGGAGATAACACCTCTTGTGGTAAACTAGCATTTTACACTTGGTAATACTTCTCCCTTGACATTACACTTTTAGCAAACATTTTTATCATTTACCTTATAACATGGAATACTGATATTAGAAGTAGGATTAATACATGCATCATCCTCAGGGCCATCCTTAGGATTTATGGGGCCCTACGCAGTATTATTAAACTGGTGCCCCTATGCTGGATGGCAGCCCAAGCTCTCAGCCTGGTGGGGGAGGGGGAGGAGGGACTTGACAGCAAAGGATAATAAGATGCCCGGCCTGCCTCATGGTGACGGAGAGTCACAGTTCCCCGCAGAGACTTCCATGCCCTCTCCCTCATGCAGAATGGACATGAAGAAAGTACCTAATTAAAAGCACTAAAATTTGGGAATAAAAAATGTCAGTCACAGGTGTTTTGATATGCCCTAAAGTTTGTCAGAGATTTATTTGCAAAAACTTCATAGTAAGGGTGAGTCAGCTGTCCTGCTGAATACAAGTTACATATAATGGAATACATGATGCAGCTCTTCTCTATTTTACATTTTCTTAATCAGTATTTCTAAGCTGAATTTATATTACAAACGTACTCAAATCTTAAGCCAGCATTCCAGATTACTACATATTTAACTCACTGAAACGAAGACATTCTTTTAAATTAATCAGAGAGGTTTAGTGTGTTCATAACAATGTTCACTGCTCTTAGAAAAAGGGAACAGTAATTTACTTTGTGTGATCTCCATAACAAGAGACATGGTTATGAAATTTCACCAACTTTAAAAAAATATGTTTCCAAAGATTTTAGGTATAACAAGGATTTTGTCTTACTAAGGTACTGATTTTGCTGGAGTGTTCTTTTAAAACTAGTTCGTCGGATAGTCAGAAGTAAAGAAAGGGAAACTCTTTGTCCAGCTATCTGGAAGGGAAGGACTGTTGTCCCCTTAAGGGCTCTCTTCAGTGGGGAGTGGGGGGAGAGGTGGTGAAGGGATGGACCGAAAGGACACAGGAAGACTTGGAAGCACTTTTTGAGGGTATGGCTACATTTGGAATTTCAAAGCGCTGCCGTGGGAGCGCTGCCACAGCAGCGCTTTGAAGTGTGAGCGTAGTCAGAGCGGCAGCGCTGGGAGAGAGCTCTCCCAGCGCTGCACGTAAACCACAACCCTTACGGGTGTAGCGTGCAGCGCTGGGAGCCCCGCTCCCAGCGCTGCCATCCTGATTACATTGATGCTTTACAGCGCTGTATCTTGCAGTGCTCAGGGGGGTGTTTTTTCACACCCCTGAGCGCGAAAGTTGCAGCGCTGTAAAGTGTGAGTGTAGCCATCAGAGTGGTAGTCCTGTTAGTCTGTATCATCAAAAACAAGGACGAGTCCTTGTGTCACCTCAAAGACTAACAAATTATTTGGGTATCAGCTTTTGTGGACTAGAACCCATTTCATCAGATGTCCACGAAAGCTTATGCCCAAAAAAATTTTTATACTATCAGTTTCTGACTTTACTGACAAAAACAGTTGTACATTAATGTAACATTTACACAGAACATGTCAGTCTACAGGACCTTAGTTTAAAGTTTGCTTTAAAAATATTTCATTAGTGAGCTGGTGAAGATTATAAAATCACATTTCTAAAAAATGCTTGCATAGAGTTTTAGATGCACAATCATCTTTAGCCTTAAATGCATGGATCTTCAGTTTTTTAAATAAATCCTTCAAAAGACCTCCCTTATCTAAAATACACATTTTAATTACTATAGTTAAACCTGTCAGTATATACCTTGGGGTTGGCAAATGCCTGTTAAATGGCTTTATTACCCCTTGAATGTCTCTTTAACAGTTTCAATGTTGTGCTAATAGGTCTGGCAGGCTGGAGGTTTTTTCACTTTTAACTACTAGATTCCCTCCCAAGGAAGACTCACCAGGCTAGAGCAGCTATCTGTGGGAGCCTGCAGGAAGGGTCAGAACAGGGATAGGAAAACAAGAGGGTGGACACTAAGACCCAGTGGTGCCCCAAATTTTCAGGTGCCCTACGCAGCTGCCTATGTTACCTATGCCTAAGGACGGCCCTGATCATCCTACAAGCATTCCATAAAGTCTAAGCACATTCTTATAACGCTAATACCTATTTTAACTATACTAACACACAAGTGAACTGGACTGGTTTCCAGCTATGAATTTGTCAGCATTCACTAGGGCCAAGAGCCTTGATATAAGCTGCCTCCTAGACAGCCAGTGTCACAAAGTCAATTACAAAACTTCCACTGTCTTTAAGCTCAATAAACAATTACAAATGTGTGGGCTGTATAAAAGGACTGAATCCTGTGAGTAGAAACTTGGAATAAAGCAAAATATCCTAAACCAAATCCAACCACTTTAGAACAGAATTATATGCAAATCCCTCAAATTCTTTAAAGGCACTTCAGTTCAAAACTTCCCTTCAGCCTTTGAGTAACCTGTCTTATGGCATAATGTCAGCTGCATTGCATTATGAAGTCTTTATTAATCAGGAGACATTTCTATAATTTTCTGCTGGCACAGTGGGGGAGGGAAGGGAGAGGGAGTTGCAGTGTTCCTGAGCAAACCATTGTTTCAGAATAGGAATTAGTTGATTGACAATCATGATAAATTAATAGAAACCTTTTCTAGACAGGACTTGTCACATGAGGGCCTGATCCCCCTAGACTTGCTGATTTTTACTTTAACTTCTTCATTCCATGTGGGGTTGAGGCAAAGAGGGCTAAATGAATCCTGCTGTTTTTCCACTTGGCTGTCATCATTTTGATTAACCTGATTCTTCAGTAGGAGCAAGAAGTAGCTGGCTTCAGTCCACACAGACATCAGGAAAATAGCTTCCATAATGGCCCTATGCTCTTTAGCCCCATGGCCACTTGTTATAATCTGGTTTTTCCTATGTCTAATTATACAAACAGGAAGTGAAGCTTTTAAAGGATTTAAAAATATTTGTATTAGATAATTCCTTTTAGAGCTGTGAAGAGGTTTACAAATAATTTTATCCAAATCAGGTGTTATGTAGGAAGGAGAGAGGGAAGAAATGGCTGGGAGGGAGGGAATGAAACAAATGAAGTACTTGATGGAAATAGCCTATATCAGGGGTCGGCAACTTTCAGCATGCAGCCTGTCAGGGTAATCTGCTGGCGAACCGTGGGACATTTTATTTATGTTGACCTTCTGCAGGCATGGCCTCCTGTAGCTCCCAGTGGCCGTGGTTCACCGTTCCCAACCAATGGGAGCTGCGGGAAGTGGCAGCCAGTATATCCCTGTGGCCTGCGCCACTTCCCACAGCTCCCATTGGCTGGTAATGGCAAATCGCGGCCACTGCGGGGAGCTGCGGAGAGCCATGCCTGCAAATGGTCAACATAAACAAAATGTCTCGCAGCCCGCCAGCAGAGTACCCTGATGGGCAGCGTGCTGAAGGTTGATGACCCCTTGCCTATATTTACTGTATAATAAAACATAGCTAGAGTATATTACCCTTTGTGCAGGGAACATGCAATCTGGATAAGATGCCTATAAATTATTTATTAGAAATTTCTTCTCTTTACAAAATTATTCCATGGTTTCACTTTTCAAGCAACTGTCATTCCTTAAAATATATCCATTTACTCTGTATGCTTGACTCCCTCACAATCATAGTGAGTCCAGTGGGACCTAAGAGCTTAATCCAAGCTCTAAGTGAAATTCTTGGAGCTGAAGCCCCAGTCCAGCAAAGCACTTAAGCATGTGTTTAACTTCAGCCATATAAGAAGTCCCATTGCTCACATAGTTAAAGTTAAGCATGTGCTTAAATGCCTTGCTGGGTAAGGGGAAGCAGTAAATGTTAGATATCTTGATTTTAGTAAGGCTTTGACACAGTCCCCCATGACATTGTCATAAGAAAATCAGGGAAATGTGATCTAGAGGAAATTACTATAAGATGGGGGCATTAGGGTGACAATAACAATGAGATAGCAGGCAGACATTCAAAGACATAAGTAACCACATAGGCTGTGACTGGTAGGGAAGATGTGGGGAATTCAGCAGTTTAAATCCACTATGGAAAGAGGTTGCAACAGAAAAATAGGTCAATGTACAGTATGGATAATAATTAATAAGACTAGGACTTTTCAGCTTGGAAAAGCAATGACTAAAGGGACTATGACAGAGGTCTATACAATCGTGACTGGTGTGGAGAAAGTAAATAAGTGTTATTTACTCCTCATAACACAAGAACTAGGGGTCACCAAATGAAATTAATAGGCAGCAGGTTTAAAAGAAACAAAATGAAGTATTTTCCCCACACAATACACAGTCAACCTGTGGAACTTCTTGCCTAGATAAGTTCATGGAGGATAGGTCCATCAATGGCAATTAGCCAGGATGGGTAGGGATGGTGTCCCTAGCCTCTGTTTGCCAGAAGCTGGGAATGGGCAACAGTGGATGGATCACTTGATGATTTGCCTGTTCGGTTCATTCCCTCTGGAGCACCTAGCATTGGCCACAGTCAGAAGACAGGATACTGGGTGAGATGGACGTTTGGTCTGACCCAGTATAGCTGTTCTTATGTTCTTAATGTGAGGCAAATGATATTTTGCCTACTTTACAGATAAGCCTGGTCCACCCTCCCCAGATCTAAACACCCCAGAAGTTTCAGGAAATTCAGATCTTGATCTCACTTTCATGGCCAACTTTCATCTCTCAATGTGCTAAACCAAAACCCTGGATCATGAGAAAATGTGGATCCAGATCAAATTTTTATCACAGTCCTCTATCCTCTGCAAACCCCAAAGGTGAATACCTCTAATGTTTGCTCAGAATTTCAAAGTTTGCTTCCCCAATGTGTTATCTTGATATATTCCAGCTCTCAGACCAATGCCACCACTTAAAAATCTCATAAAGGTAAGCGCTCTTGCATGGAGGAGATTTTGTCTGTGGCAATTCAGACAGCAAGCTTCTACAGCATGTGTATGCATATGTACTCTGTAAAAAGTCCATTAGCCTGGGTGCAAGAGAAATGAATGTGACCTCTGTCACAAGAATGCTGTCTCACAATGTGCCAATTAAGAGCATTCCTGACATCACCCCAAACCCCCAATGAGAACTGAAAGTGAGAAGTGGGCTAGAGGATTTTTTTTTAAGTGAATCAAGCAGTGTTTTGTCTGAGGAGAATCAGGGAAGGTTCAAATAAATAAATAAATAAATAAATAACCCAGGCCCATAATATATCTTGGCCTTTCTCCAAGTGTTAATGAGACTTCTAGCCAAAAAAGCAAGAAACAGTATCTGAAATGTTTGTAAGGGAAGGAGGCTGTGCCAGCGCTCATCCAACAACATCTGAGAGGAGAGCGAATTTCACATATGATTGCCCAAGACTTGTTGCCATTATCAATTAAGCTTGTTTGATATGCTCAGCCATTTTGCACGCTGCCAGAAAGGCAATATTTTTCTGCAGCTGCAGCTCTGAAAAGCTATGAAATGTTGCAAGGAAAGGGAGTGATGCCATTGGTAGCCAATGAGATGATTCCAGACACACTGTGCTCTTCTTGGCAAAAGCAATTTTGACTTGGGCCCAGATCTGGCACTGTTTGTATGGCACAGCGCAGTGGCTGTCATTTGTCAATCCTGGGGACTCGTGCAAGTAAAATATTGCATGTAAATGAGCTGTCCTTGTGTCCCCAGCTTTGACAAAAGGCATCAACACTTTAGTGGAACAAAACAGACAGATTTAAGCATGTCTTTCGTTTTGATCTTTAGTTAATATGAGGATTTCCTTTAGCTCAAGGCCATTTTATGGTTAGCCACTGTGCAGGTGCACTGTGGGGCAGGACACAGTGACCCTGTGTTGCAGTGTATGTCACTATCTCACTTAGGCGGTAGTCCATAATTTCAGTTCTATCTCGTGCTTCCTTTGTACAAGCCACTGCAGAAGTAACCTGAGTCACTGAAGTCGTTAGGCCAATGCTGATTTCAGTAGATGCAGAGATAGACTAACACTGAGGACCCCTGAAAATCTCACCCTAGAACTGTTTAAATTTCCCAATAGCCCAAGAGAGGTGTTGAGTTCCTTGGTACCAGATTGCTCTTCAAATCAAACTACTAAGGGGTTGTCTCAACAGAGGGTTAGTGCATGGGAGCTCTGTAGCACTCTAGCCAGCTCTGCACTAACTGGCTGGTAGTCCCTGCGATGATGCACTAAAAGTTCCATAGTGTTCTTTGACTTCCTGCTTGCTGCGTACTAACTCTCTGTATCAAGAAGCTTCAAGACTAGATCATACGGGAGATGCATTCCAGGATTGTCTAATCTGAGCCAGGATATAGGCACACACACCCTGTGTGGCACTTGGCAGCTCAGGCTGTGTTCCTCTCTGTAAAAGATAGCAATCAATAAATAACACCCTGAGAGTTTACCGCACCTGAGTCCTATCCGTCCCTCATGATGAAAACTCTACTGCCTCATGCTGTGGAAAACCTTGTGGGAAGGGAAAGAGGGAGGAAAACCCTGTAGGGCTTCCCTCATGGAATTTCCCTGAGATTATTTCTACATTTTTGGAAGGCGAGAAGGGGGGGTTTGATCATAGCCATGGTTCTCCTCCTGCTTCCATTGATGCCAATGATGCAATTTACACTACATGAATATCCCCACAGCAAACTTAAGGCCTGATCCTGCAGAGTGCTGAGCACCCTCAACTCCAAATGAGGGCAAGACTGGGCCCTGAACTCCTGAAGCCCTGTCCCAGCAGACACAGGACTTAATATAAAATATTTCTGATGTGTAGCTGGGGAGGGAGTCCAGGTGGAGGAGACAGAGCTATCACTTACATTTTACAAATGGGGAATATTGTGTCCAGTTCTGGGCACTGCATTTTAAGAAAGATGTGGAGAAATTGGAGAGGGTCCAGAGAAGAGCAACAAGAATGATTAAAGGTCTTGAGAACATGACCTATGAAGGAAGGCTGAAGGAATTGGGTTTGTTTAGTTTGGAAAAGAGAAGACTGAGAGGGGACATGATAGCAGTTTTCAGGTATCTAAAAGGGTGTCATCAGGAGGAGGGAGAAAACTTGTTCACCTTAGCCTCCAATGATAGAACAAGAAGCAATGGGCTTAAACTGCAGCAAGGGAGATTTAGGTTGGACATTAGGAAAAAGTTCCTAACTGTCAGGGTAGTTAAACACTGGAATAGATTGCCTAGGGAAGTTGTGGAATCTCCATCTCTGGAGATATTTAAGAGTAGGTTAGATAAATGTCTGTTAGGGATGGTCTAGACGGTATTTGGTCCTGCCATGAGTGCAGGGGACTGGACTCGATGACCTCTCGAGGTCCCTTCCAGTCCTAGAGTCTATGAGTCTATGAGACAGGCACAGAGAAACCTCCTCAAATGTGCCCAGGAGACTTAGGAGCCTCAGTTTCACTAAAAGCCAATGGAATTTAGACTCCTAACTGCCAAAGTCACTTTTGAAAATGGGACTTGGGTTCCAAAGTCATGTAAATGTTTTCGAAAATTTTACTCTACAGGTCACACAGCAAGTCAATAGCGGAACTGAGACCAGAGTCCAAGGAACCTGATTCCCAGCCCTATGCTTTAACCTCTAAATCAGAGCTCCTCTTCTAAGCCAAATGAAAAAGTTGTCATGCAGCAAAGATTCCAGACCAATTCATATACTAAATAATCAATTAATCGAAAGAATTCCTTCTCGGTGGCTTTGATGGTAGTGATCTATTCTGCACTGGGAACACAACATTAGTTTTAAAGATGATCCTGTCTACTACTGGAAACTGAATACAAGTAAACTAGCCTACTCTAATTGCACTGACACGTAAACATGTGTCTTTCAGGGTTTTAGAGTTTCTAGTCGTGTTGTTCTCATTAAGGGAGATGGTTACTACTAGAAATTATCCAAAACGCAACAGATGTTTAGAAATGAGCTAAAGAAAGTTTCAGTTTGACCTATTGCAGAAATGAGCATGTGATGAACATCTGTGTACTCTTTACATTCTTTGCCAGATGTTCTGTTGCAAGAGGAATAAGGAGTGGAAATTAATTTGGGTAAAACATAACAGTGATCCTTTTAAGCAAGAGTCCTCTACCTGAGTATGGTTTTGTGATTATAGAAGGAAACAGAGATTCAGGATTTCTGGACTCTGTTCCCTTCTCTGACACTAACACACTGTGTGAAGTTGAGGAAGTCACTCAAGGCAGATTTTCAAAAATTCTCAATTTTAGGTGTCTTAAGTTTTGAGTGACCTTCCTGAGCTAGCTGAGGTCTAATTTTCTAAAGTATTAAGCATTCAGAACTCCCATTGACTTCAAATCAGATTTGCAGGCGCGCAGCCCCAACTCCTTGATCTCTCTGTACATCATTTTACCCAACTTGATGTCAACATAGTAATAATTATATACCTCACAGGTGTACTGTGAATCTTAAGTAATGTGAAATGTTTTGAGATTCCTAGCTGAGAAGTGCTATGCTGTATATATATGCGAGGGATTATTACATTATAGTTTAGTGCTAGGTTATTTGTTCTAGATTTTCCCTGCAAACACAGTTCCTAAGCCAGGGATAACTATGTTATCAATATAAAACTTAAGATACGTTCATAGTCTTCACATCTTTTGGTGATTTTTCTTTTCATGTCATGTATACATTGCTGACTCCGGGCTCTAATTTAAGCAGGTTAAAGAAAAATACGCTGATGTTGGAATTATGTAATATGTCTAAAAGTGTTTGAAGCTCAGTCTGACAATAGCTAGGCCAATTTTTTAAATGCGGTGTTTCCTCACTTGTAATTGATTTTGTTGCAGTCATGACAAAACTTCAGTGGAATATCCAGTAGATGAGTGTTCATGGCTTAAATCTTAAACTAACTAGAACAAACAAACCTAGATTAAGCAGGGAAAATAGTAGCCTTAAAGAATCCAAGGAACCGGACTTGATATTTCTTAAACAAAAAAGAAATACTCTAGGGCATTTTACAGTAAGGATCTCAAAATCACGAAAGCTTGCAATGATGTTGTTGTACTACTGGGTCATCTAGAATGGACAATTACATTTAATGAAAGATCTGAGGATACGAGGTGAAGTGAATACAATCTATAAGTACCTAGATGGGAACAAATATTAGATAATGGACTCTTCAACCTAGCAGACAAAAGGTCTGATCCGTTGGATGGAAGATGAAGCTAGATAATTTCAGACTGGAAATATGATGTAAATTTTGAATAGTGAGAGCAATTAACCACTGGAGGACTTTATCAAGGGTTGTGGTAGATTTTCCACCATTAACCATTTTTAAGTCAGCCTGGATGTTTTTCTAAAAGATCTGCTCCAGGAATTATTTTGGGGCAGTTCTATAGTCTCTATCAGACAGGAGGTCAGACTAGATAATCACAGTGGTCCCTTCTGGCCTTGGAATCTGTGAATGCTTATTTTTCATCTAGCTGGGTCGTGATTATTTGGTGAATATATCACAGGTTTCCATGTTTCATTGTGGCTTTCTAGTTACTACCAAAAGACAAATAGTAATATCCATATAGCCTCTTTGTCTCCTCTCCCCCCATTCCCTTCATTCATTCCATCTCAAATATCAATCTTTAACGCTCCCCTTCATCTTTTTCTTCTTCATTTTTTCCTACCTCCTGCCCCCCCCCCCCCGCAATTTTCTGTGTACAGACACTCCCTGGCTTACGCAAGTGTTCCATTCTGGAATACCTTGTGTAAGTCACATTTTGCGTATGTCGGGAACATATACTTGACAGTTACTCGCCACAAAAAACGTAATAATAAAGCGTACGGAACTTTTTCCATAAGTCGGGTTTGCATAACCTAGAGGAGCGTCTGTATAGTTGAATCTCCTTACCCACCTATTTAGGTACTTACATGGTACCCCCTAATCATAGCATCTGAATGCCTCTGCAGTACTTGAGTTCCTAATAGTGATGATGATGTTTTACACCATACAACTTCTCTCTAAGAACAGTTTTATTATATCTAGATCCTGAATAGGTATATGCCAATGCTTAGTGTAAGATGATGAAACAGGATGCAGAGAAACATTCATTAACTCTTAGTCCTTTTGCTTTTGTCTGGTTAAGGCAGTTTCAGCAGGTCTGATTCTCCACTGCCTTGCACCTTGTGTGCTCATTTTATGCTTATGAAAAGTTATTGCAAAATAACTGTAAAACACTCCAGATCAGGAGAAGTCATTTCACAAGGAGCAGGTCAGTGGAGAAACAGACCCATCATTTTTAACAGGTTAATAGAATTCATTCATTTGTCTGGTAGCTATATCAATACAACGTTTGATTTCCACTGAAGATGGTATACATGTACATGAGCAGCTCAGTACAAATAAATAGGTTATTTATTATAGTACCATGTGTACACCCTGGGATTTCCAATGTAGACTTCTGGGCTTGGGCTGCAGCCTGAGCTCTGGGACCCTTCCACCTCACAAAGTCCTATACCTTGGGCTTCAGCTCAACCTGGAAGTCTACATTGAAACATGAAACAGCCCTGCAGCCCAAGCCTGGCGAGCCCGAGTCAGCTGGCACAGACCAGTCGCGAATGTCTAATTGGAGTTTAGACATACCCTTTATGGCTCTTTGTAGATGTCTATGTGTTCAATACATTATTGTTCTTGTCTTCAGACACCCCTAAGCAATGTGAATGTGAACCTCCTAGAATGATCAGGTCCCTGCATTTTAAAGAAAACATAGCACCAAAAAATATTAAGCAAAAGTAACCAAGTACCTGATCCAAACCCCACTGAAACACTTACACTTACTTCTTTTGACTTTGGCTCAGGACTCAACTGTCTAGAATTCAATTTCTCAGTACAGATGTTTATACATGCATAGTTAGTATAGGCAATGGTCAGTCGTATCTAGTGCTGCTCTGCAAATAGCTTTGGACTTTCTGACAGACTGCATGAGTAAAAATGAGTACAAGATTATTGTAGGCTGCAAGTCACACCATGGACTTGTTGTTTGGATAATAAAGTTCAGAGATACAGAGGATAATCTCATCAGAGAGACAGGGTGACCAACTCTCAGTTATCATCCCTCCGGACACTTCCTTTTTAGCTAATTAAACCTTAATTCTTCACAGGAAGCAGTATTTGCAAATTCTCTAATAGCTTGGCTTGGTATTACTGAACATATCTCTTCCACTTTTATCTGGAGAAACAGGAAAAGTGAAGTTCCAACACGTAGACCTAGAGCATCGGTTTATCTTTCCATTAGTTTATGACTAGTTCTTATTTGACTTTCTACATGCTATATTCTCTAAGGACAATTTTTTAAAAGCGCCAAGATAAACTTGGCTACTATTTTGTAATTGTGATTTTCAATACAGTTTTTAAAAGTAATTCTCTCACTCTTTTTATTATGGTATGGAAAGCAATATTTCCTCAGTATTCCAGCCACAAGTATTCAAAACTCATGAATCAGTCTTCCAAAGTTGTGAGATTGGCTTAAAAAATCATCACACTTTAAAAAATATTTGGGTTTTTTTAATCTATCTGCTGGTGTTCTAGCCATTGGTATTTATATTTTCAAGTTTTTCTTAATAACCCTGAAAGCTAGAAATTTACTTTTTCAAACAACCTCTGCCCCGAGAGTCTCCCATAATCACGTGACTCCAGGAGCTAGGCTTTAAGGAAAAACTCCAATATTACAAGATTCATAATGAAATCACAAGAGTTAGCACCACTATTTCCTGCCTGTGACACTTAGGCCATGCCTACACTGACAAATTACAGCAGTGTAGCAATGCAGCTGCGCTGCTGTAAACTTACTTGTTCTCCAGCCGACATAGCGCTGTGCCACAAGACTGTTTATGCCGGCAAAACTTATGTCCCTCTGGGGTGTGTGTTTTTTACACCCCCGAGCAACATAATTTTTTTGCTGAAATAAGATGTAGTGTAGACATTGCTTTTAGTTTTGATACAATGCTGTCACTATTTTGTATATAGGACTTTCCATTTCAGTTACAACTTCAGTTTTGTTATCCACATGTAAGTGCATGAAAAGATTATTCTTTGCTGTTACTCAACCTCACTTGGACCCAGATTCAGCTAAACACTAAATCATATGCTTATGTATTTTGCTAAATTGAAGACTTAGGATCTAATCCAATGCTTACTGTAGTCAGTGTAAGGACTCCATTGACTTCAAAAGGTATCACACTGAGCCATTAACTTGTGTTCACCTAAACTTTGTAGTTGTCTCTAGTACACTTGATGCCTGAAACTAGCATTTTATATTGTTAGTAAAAGATGGTATTAATCAAGACCATGTGGAAAGAACCATTTTTCATATGACACTTAAGCTGTACTGTAAAAAACAGGGAGGCAATCAGTTTTGAAGAAGAGCTTTGTTCATAAATCACCAGGAACATGAACTACAAATTTCTGTAGTGGAAGTTTGGTGTGTGTGTGTGAGAAAGAGAGAGCAAAAATCATATATTACTTGTGGCTGTGTGAGGGAATGATGGGATATGATATCTTTTTTTAGATAATTAGGAGAGGAAAGTGATAACTTAAATCATTAAAAAAGTAAATTTCCCTAACTTTGTGATAAGGGCTTAGATTTAGTCTGAATTATTATTTAATGGTGCCCCCTGCAGCGCTTGGATATTTCATAGAAGGTATAAGACGGGGGTTGGCAACCTTTCAGAAGTGGTGTGCTGAGTCTTTATTTATTCACTCTAACTTAAGGTTTTGCGTGACAGTAATACACTTTAATGTTTTGTAAGTAAAGTAAATACATTTTTTAAAATGTTTAAGAAGCTTCTTTTAAAATTAAATTAAAATGCAGAGCCCCCCGGACTGGTGGCCAGGACCTGGGCAATGTGAGTGCCACTGAAAATCACACATGCCATAGGTTGCCTACCTCTAGTATAAGACATAGGCCCAGATTTTTAAAGATATTTAGGCATTGCTCCACTCAGCATTGCAAGGCTGGTGACTTAGACAGCCAAGTCCCATTTTCAAAAGTGTCTTAGGGTATATTTACATTGCAAAGAAAAACCCATGGTGCCAAGTCTCAGAGCCTGGGTCAATTCACTTGGGCTCATGGGGCTCAGGTTGCGGGGCTAAAAATAGCAGTATAGATATTTGGGTTTGGGTTGCAATCCAAGCTCTGAGACTCCCCCCTCACTGGGTTTCAGAGCCCAGGCTCCATCGCAAGCGGGAATGTCTACACTGCCCTTTTTAGTGTTGCAGCCTGAGCCCCATGAGCCCAAGCCACTTGTCCCAGGTTCTGAGGCTCGGCTCAATGGGTTTTTTTTTTTTTGCAGATGTGTCTGTAAGCAGCCTACGTCTCACTGAACATCATGAGTGGACCAATGCCTCAATGTGTTTTAAAAGGTGGCCATAGGCCCTGCCTCAGAGAGTTTGCAATCTAAATTGCAGACGTGACACTGGTGAAGGTGGTGAAATAGTTGGGAGAGGAGAGAATGGCATGGGGAAGGACAATGGTTGCAGTTATATGGCCATGCAGCTACTCAGCCTCAGCCTCATCCAAATCTTACAGAAGGTTTGCGTTAACTTCAATGAGGGATGGTTCGTGCTCTGTATGCATCTCTATATCTTGAAGGCTCAGATCCCCACTTCAAGTGAAAATCATATTTGTAAAGCTCTCCGCAAGGAGTCTCATGGCCCAGTCTTTAGATACTGTTTTGTCACCAGTTGGGTTCCACCATGAGGAGAGCTGTGGGGAAATGGCTTTCCTGTCATGTGAAAACCTGGGTCTTCCACATCCTTGATGAATGCTATAATCATTAAGCTCTTGGCTACTCTCATATTGGGGTCCTGACTGGCCATTAACTACCATGGAAGGACACAACTATAAATCTCATGCAACCACTGGGACAGGAGATTAGTTTAATCATAAAATAAGTTTATTATGGAACAATGGCTATCTTTGTAATTAAGGTGGCAATTGAGTTTGTATTATAAACCCAATTCATATAGGCCTCAAAATTGGTAGGATAGACCTGGGACCCAGGAAGAGTTTTTCTAAAAGAAAAATATGAAAGGAATTAGATAAGGAATTCCTGAATGATGGCACTCTGAAAATAAAGGTGTTCAAAAAGTGTCTAACATTTTCTAGTACTTCATACCCTAAAGGAAGAAGGAGAGAGCCCAAAACTAGAGATGGTCAAAATGTCTATTATTTTCACATTAGTTTTTTAAAATCCTTTTTCAAAATCCTTGCAAAAAACATTTTTTTGGTGAAAAACCCAAAATGATTTTTTTTTCAAGTTCTTGGTTTAAAAGAAATCTTTTAGTTTCTGGTTTTTTACTGCGGAAAACTTCATTTTGGTCAAAAAGGCCATCATTAATTAAAACATCTCTTCTGGATGTCCCTGGTCGAGATCTAGAGCCTGGGAATCCAGGTAGTTTGGGAGCTTTGTTTAAGAAATGCAACCTTAACTTTACATTTGCCTAGTGTCAAATATAAATAATTTTAAAATAAACTTTGTTTGTGAAAGGTAGCAGGTACTCACACTATTCGTATGCACCAGCAACCTTAACTTCACCTTAAAATTTATGATGAGATTAGAATACTGATTTAAATGGGCCTGCTCTTCGCTGATCCAGGAAAACCAAAACATCTGGGATAATTATTACATTGTTTAACAAACCACTTCCTCCCATCCAAGCAAACTTCTAGATGTACAATATTTTTCAAATTACCCTGATTTTCCTTTTGCTGCTCTTTGATTGGATAGCTGTCTGAAAATACATATCTATGTATATATAGCAAAACCTATCTGAACTTTTGTCCCACACTAAAACTACAACCCAAACCTCTCCTTATGTTAACTTATAATATTACTTTTCATTTATGTTTTTGGTTCTGGCTCAGATTGGAAACTTACGTGCCAAAATAATATGGAAAAGCCTGTTCTCATAATCTCTCTGTCCCAAACAAACTTGTTTTTAAAAAACAAAAAAAAAAATCTGTTTCATGATATTTCAGGCCCAGTTGTTCAGAACCAAGAGGTTAGGATGCACGAGATGTGCTTCAGATTAGTATTCAAACTATTAGGCAATTTAACAAACTGAGCTAAAAGCCTTACAGTTACAGTATATTGTATATATCTATTCCACTTCCCTCTCTAGAATAGTATTAGTACTGCATACCTGTGTTCTAAGCTTTATAGTACTAACTGTGAAAGGAGATTGATGACAGGGATCTATGCTTCGGGAGTAAGTGGATCTGAGTTCTAGTTCCATTTCCCCTCTATAGCTCCAAGTGGGCATGATATTGTAGACCAGTGACAGTCATGCAGTCCTGTATGGCCATGAGCTTGTTACAATATTGTTACATTAAGATGATGATAGTGTCTTGGACCCAGCTCCGTTTTAATTTTAATAGTATTTTTCTCCTGCAATTCCCCTCCCCATTAAAATGAATAAAAATAATTTACAAAAAAGAAAAGTCTAAGGAACTAATGAAGTTGAATCAAAACTCCAATGGACGTAAAGAATGTAAATAGGACAGAAGAATAAACCAGAAGATTGCTCCTTTTCTTCCACAGACTGTTGAAAGTTTATTCAGCTGTTTCTGAAGTCTTTAAACTATTTTTTTTTGTTCAACCATCTGTTCTAATTTTTCCTCTCTATGAAAATAGACTGCTCCTGTCTGCAGCATTTTGGTAAAACAGTTATCTTGACTTCTTGCTGATTGCATGCAAAGAGAATTAAGCCTTCAGAATTAATAAGCATATCAGGAATATTCTTCCTCAACATACTACTATTCAAAAAGGTTTGGGTTTCAGAAGGCTGTTTTCTTTACCCCTTCAGAACTGAAAATATTACTCCTCCACGGGCGCTATTTAAGACCCAAGTGTCAATGAACCAGGCAGTGAAATGACAGTTACCTAAACAGCATATGATTCGAGGCCATTTTAGGAAATTCCTAACACTTTTCCCTGTTTTTTTTTCTTGCATACAAAGGGACAGATTGCGCCTAGTCTTGGGTCAGTGCATGAGAAGGGGGGAGGGAAGAGAGTGCAAATCCTTGTGCCTTTCCCCTCTCCTTCTCCATTCCTATACACACATTTTTCACTTGTTGAGGGGCTGGGCATAGTCCCAGCTCTTGAGCCCAAGGAAAGCAAAGGGTGAAATCCTGGCCACATGAGGTCAATGGGAATTTATTGCACTGAATGAAATGGACCCAGGATATCACCTCAAGTGTAGCACTAGTGAGGAGAGGCAGAGTGAAGGCTAGGTCATGATTATTCCTCATCTATGCAGTAGCAAACCAATTACCCTATAGCAGTGGCTGCTCTGACCCACTTTACCTCAGAGCTCCCAGAGGAGTCACATCTGCTTTTGTGCTGTACTTCTGCTTTATGCCCAACACCACCAATGGCTTCACAATCACAGTCTAACCTTTATGAAGACAGAGCTTCTATGCATAAACATGGGTGCATGGCCTGAATGAAAGAGGGGAAGGAGGGAAAAATGTCCTGCTTTCTTTCTCCTTTGTACATGAAGGCAGAGTCAGGCATGACTTGCCCTAAATGTGCAGAATGTGGCAGTTACAAGGTGCAGGGAAATATATTTTTTCACCACATTTCTCTCTGAATGGCTATCCCCAACTTTTCTCAGTGAGATTCCTGGTTCCTTCTTCTCTGAAAAAAGGGAACGGGGCTTATGATCTACATTTACCTATGCTACCTGCTTTATTATGCATTCGAGACTCTAATTTACCTTTGCCCCACTCACAAGCTGCAGATAACTCACTGTAAATTATCCTCATTGGAAATGCTGACTCATAGCACTGATGTTACAGAACATTGTCTAATACATGCATGTTAGAGATGAATCCCACACCCTTTCATGCTTCCACCTTAACTTTGTGCTTTGTCCCTAGTGTCCAAATGACGGGCACTTTCTAGTTTATCATCATCATCAATTTCTAATGCATCCATCCCTGAGATGCAGTATCTGCACATCATAAAATCTTGTCGTCTTTAAAGATTTCAGAGGAACAGGCATTCCTCTGTGATTCTCATCCACCAGGCGAGACCCACTGGATTGTGTATTGTGCCTTCATGGATTTGGATATAATGATTCAAGAGAAAATACAGATGTGAAGAAGAGCCCCTGCTAGTCATTATTCACTTTTAATCGATACCTTTCATTTCCCCCATGCTACAGTGCAGTCATTTAATTAGCAAGATGGGGCAATCTCCAGTGCAATCTCTGTCTCTGTTTTTTGCAGTGTGATGTTGCTGGACATGTAACTACAGTTTCAAATTCAGAGGAATAAAAACATTAGTGTCAATATTTTCAGTATGTAGAGGACTCCCTGCTGTTTGCTTCTATCTTTCCCGGCACAGCTAAAGCTGGTTGGTAACTTTCTGATTAAATAGGAAAATGCTAATTTGTCAAAACCTCAAATTTTCAGGACTATATCACAGGAATTGTCAGGAAAGGCTTTTCCAGTCAGAGACAGACAGACACCACACCCCAAAATAGTGTAATGCTTAAAGCGCTTGCCTAAAGATGTGAGACTCTGGGTTCAAATCCCTAGGCTAAAGCAGGGACTGGAGCCTCAGTTTCCCATCTCCTAAGTGGGTGCACTGACCACTGGAGTTGCGAGTCTCTTGCTGTTCTTTAGTTTTTGGAAAAGTGTGAGTTTCAATCCAGTGCAGAAGGGGGAAAATGTTTGAAATCTCAAAAATGTTCATGGGACAGACAAACTATTCCCACCCAGCTCTCAGCTGAGTGCCTTACTTGGTATCTCGTTGGGATTGGCTAAATTCAGTTCAGAAAATACAGGCGTGATGTTGGGAGAAGCAATGGCACAGACTATTTCTGCCCTTTTGACTGAGATATGCACCTTCTATTTGTCACTGCTGGCTGCAACTTCAGAATCCAGTTAGAATTCCCATTTCCACCTGGATGATCAGCTAACAGCAGTAACCAGGACCATTTTCCTTCATTTATGCTGGGCCAGAAGATGAGAACTTTTTTCAGCTGAAGAGAACGCTCTCCTATATGTCATGTCTTTCTCAGCTCATGCTTAGATTTCTGCAGTGAGCTCTTCTTGGGGCTACACTTGAAATTCATCAGAAATTGAAGCTGGTGCAGAATGCAGCAGCCCACTTGTTAAGCAGAGTATTTTGCCACAAGTATACGATATCCGTGGTTCATAATCACATGGACTGACTGGGTTGCTGGATGGAGTTGAAGGCACTGGTTTTAATCTGTAAAGCCTGTAAATGGCTGGAACCTCCTTGCCTCCATCACTGGTGGGGAACTGAGATTAGTGGAAGCTTCTGAGCTGCAGCACCTTTGGTATAAGAGAACTGCTGGGAGGCCCTCTTCATGAGAGTCTCTCATCTTTAGAATCTTGCTCCTTCCCTCTTGGTCTGAAATAACCCAAATCTGTTGAGCTTCAAGGCATTCTGCAAAGCTCATAATTTTCCTGGTTTGGGAGTGGGAAGGGGTGTTGTTAGAGGTGTGATTTTTAGGGAGAATTGAATATTCTGGAATCTTTTTCCATAAGGGCCAGCGATGACTGAATTGAAGAGAATAATTATCAAGGCTGATGTGTAGCAGACCCTGCTGCTGATTCTTTCTGTTGTGATTTGTGTTTTTGAACAACTGTCACTAGAGTCTGGGATACAGGCCTTCTTGTTTTGGTTCTCGTAGATCCAGATAAGCAAAGGAAACATTGACAAACTCATCAGTCCTCACAAAAGCTGTGAAGGTTCAAAACATCTTCCTTTCTCTAAAAGGATACCAAGCAGATGGCAGCAAAAGTGGCAGGCTCTGGTCTGACTGGCCAAAAGACAATCCAGAATCTATACATAAACTCTCTGACGGTTTAATGGTTGGAAAGAACTTACTTAAAGCCTTAGAACTTGCTGTGAAGTCACTGCTTCTTGAAAGTCCAATAATAAAAGAGCAGTTTACCTTGTTTAAAGAGAGGTTTTAAAACCTTTGGCTTTGTATTTAGCTGCAATTAAGACTGTAGCGAGCTGCCCATTCAGCTTCTCCCTGTAATTATTCTCTTCAATTCAGTCATCGCTGGCCTTTTCTTCAAACATTGTGGCTCAATATGATTTCCAGGATGTTTCAGGTGTGCATCTTCCTCGGTGGTTGACAGTTGTTAACTACACACCTCAGGCCCTCCCCAAGATCATATTGTTTTCACAAGTCTTTCTTGTTTCTTTACCCTTTAGTGTTAATGTTAGATGATCTGTCTGTTTGCCCTGACTGAAAATTAAGGCAAACATTTTCAAACGTGGGCACCTAAATCCATATTTAAGCTCTACATCCCTGCTAATCAAGTTATTTTAACATAGGCACCCAGATACGGATTTAAACGAAATGCCTGACTTTAGGCACCCAATCTTGAAAAAAAGTTGGCCTAATGGTTTATCTAGAATAAAGAGCTCTAAGCTGTTATCCTCTTTTGAGACACAGCAGACCTATCAATCTTCCTGCAGTAACACTCCAGTCATCACACTTTTAATCAAGAGGTTAAACAAATGAGTGTTCTGAATAAAAAAAAAAATTATTCACACTCAGACTTGGATCGTGACTGTGACCACAAAGTTTGACAGCTGTCAAGTGGCTAAAAGCCTTGATAAACTTGAATCTAAAGCACTTCAGTAGAAACAGGGGTGTGCCACTATGTGGTTTGGGATAAAGAATAGCCATTTTGTTTCTGAGTTCAGTCATTTCAGGTTTTGGGTGCTCAGATAAAAAAAAAATGGTAATTTTCAAAGTGGTGTGTGGGGAGGGGTCTCATTAGGTGGGGATCACTGGGCCAGGTGGAATGATTAGCACTGGAGAAGAAGTGTGAAATCTCTCTATGTAGTTCCCAGGAGAGAAAGAAGAATGGGATATGATGTCAGTGGTGTTACATCAGGAATTAATTGGGCCCATTCTGTTTCATAGGGCTTGAGGCCAGCAGGGACCAGTAAATCATTTAGTCTGATCTCCTGTATATTACTTAATATTTTCTTAAGCACACTAAATCAAGGACTGTCCAAGTTAAGATGAAGGATGGTAATCGCTGCAGGCCATGCTGAGCTGCATCTACTGCCTCTGCTCCCAAGTGCAGCTAGCCAAATAATGGCTACTTCTTCCATGTTATGGGATGGGTCTCTTTACCATATGGCCCTTAATGTACTGGTGCTGCAACCTGGAAAGGCATATAACAGTGTTTGGCTCCAAACACTTCATTTTAGGCAGATATTACTGAAGAAAAGTTAGCAGTATTTTTAAAAGGGTAAACTCTGGATGGGAGACTAATGATGTCTGAATTAGGGCCCACATTTCTGAGGGACTGGCCACCCCCATATTTCTTTGCCTGCACTGACTGTTGAAGGCACTCAGCACATTTCAGCACGCTCTCAATTCCTTGCAACTTCAGGCACTTAAGTACTCAATCCCCCAAGCCCAGACTTGAGTTAAGGGCTTGCAAGATCCAGCTCTAAATCAGACTTTCTGTTGTGTTCTGTGTAGGACAGACTTTGGGGGGCATTGCTTCCAAAACCTTTCTCAGATAAGCCTATAGTATTAAAATAATATAATTACATGTTTAGTTCAAACAGCAATTATTTTGGGGAAGTTCTATGGTCAATATGATATAGGAGGCCAGACTAGATGATCACAATGGTTCTTTCTGGCCTTGGACTCTGAGTCGCCACAGCACAATTCATCAGCAGATTCTGGTACTATTTGCAAGGTCACTCCCCTCACAGATGAGATCAGCACAAAATTAACATGACCTAACACAATATCAGCTTCTTTTTTTGTACTACTCTGAATCCTCAATAGTTTATTAGGGTTCTGGTCTACAGGTTTCCTGGCCCAAATGGTTCTGCTATTCATTTGCAAATTGCAATTAAAATTGCAGTACCAGAGTAATTGCATTCTAGCTACATATATGATGCTTACTTTCAGACTAGCTCGGTTTTGGAGGCTAGCTCTGGCAAATGGATTCCTTGTCTTCTCCATGGCACAAGTACAAATCAGATAGCTGTTGTGAGTTCTCCTACAGTACCCTTCTAGTGACCAGAACCATGAGGAGGAGGAACCCCTCTCTATGCTACTGTCTGGGTGGGAGAAATTTAACTATGCTCATAAAAAGGAGGCTACAAACAGTGCTGAATTATGCACAGCCATTTTCTAATGCAGACTGGTGTTGCCCTAGAGATGGAGCTGCGACTGCTCATTTAACTCAGGATTTCAGATCAGACTGAAAACCTGGATACCAAAGGGGAAAAAAAACCAATGCTCTATTCAACATGTCACTCAGCCGCTTCCCACATGATGTATAATTACCACATGAACCCTGTGACTGGACACTTCAGTTTCTCAGTAAAGTAGACATATGACCCAATCCTGCCATATAGAAGAGGAGTGTCAATCTATTTTGATTTTAAAAGACAAAAAGTCAAGGATGAAAGAGAGTGTAAAGATTTACAGTTCTGTTTTTAATACATCTCAGGGTGCTGATTGCTAGTGGCACTAAATCAAGCTCCATAGACTGCCTAGACATAGAACACCTGGGAAAGAAAACCTTGATCTGTTGGAGGACTCTAGTATTATGGGGTTGCAAATGAATGCAACGTGTAACCTGCAATAATACTTTTGCCCTGCAGATGGCTGCACTGAAATCGTATGAATGAATGGGAGTTGATGGCACAATTGTCAACAGGCTATGCTCCTGCAGTGACATATTCAGTAATGACCTGATAGCATGATCACTGACCTTTGTTTAAAAAAAAAAAAAAAACACAAATACTTTATAAATACGAAGCAGCAGACAGCCTGCAAAAGCTGGCTGCATCTCAGAACGATGCTGTTGCACAATAATAATTCCATTTTGTTTAAAGCAAGCAAACCAAAAATTACTCAACAGCTCAGGGGAGTGCTGAATAGTTTTGGAAAAACATATTCTGTCTGGAGTGAAAAGGGCTACCTAGATATTGCTCTCCTCCACATTCACTCTGCAGACCTGAGTCTGATCTCATTGACACCTGCATAAATGAGGGGTGGCTCTCCTGAGATAACTGGAACTATCCCAGTGTAAAACATGAGTCAGAGGAGAATCAGGTCCTGCATGATGTACTTACTACTTAACATATATCCAGAGCTAGACTGATGCTTTTGAAAGTCAAAAACAGTTCAGTCAAACCATCTTCACTTAGTTCACTTTTGAAATTCACTCGGATGTTGTTTTCTTTGAAATTTGTGGTCCGGTTATTGAGAGTGACAGTTACTTCATGGTCTTTAGCACTTCATGTAATCTCAGGCCCACTCTCCAAAGTACTATGCTGAGATGATTGCAGATGTTAGAATCACATTACTGAAAAAATAACGCAACAGCACAAAAGGAGATAGACAGTGCCAATTTTAAAGTGAACTTTTATAACATTGTCATAGAAGCAAGTAATTAACAATCCAACTACAGACCAGGGGTCTTTGTGGGCCTGATTCTGATCTAATTGTAGTTAAGAAAAGTTTTGCCTGAGAGCAGAATGAAGCCTTATGTTATACAGAGAAGAGGCTGGGTCAAAAAGTTCAGATAAGGATTCAGATTTGAATCCAATACTAGTGGGTATCTGTATTTGGTGTTCCACTTTGGCCTAATGTAGAGTGAAGCCCAAGTCACATATTTCTAATCTGAACTCAAACTTTCCCAGAGAGGGATTGAATCCAGTGTTCAGGTGCACAGCTAGCATTACGCTTAAAAATTAGGTTCAAATTGTGCCCTCCAGTGGAAAATTCTGGGGGAACGCTACAACCTTGGGGCTGTGAAAAATTCTGATGTATCATGCAGAGGAAGGGTCAGAACTTGCATTCCAAAATTCAGCATGCCTGGAAAGTTTCAGGGCAAACACATTATAGCCCAGTAGTACCTTTGCACTGTGCACCATCCTGCTCCCTCCCAACCCCCACACACACTTACTATTTTCATAGTAGGTCAGTTCCCTCAAATCTTCATGACTTCTCTGCTCACAGATAGGCCAAACTCACTCCCCAGCAGGTTTCTGAGAGTGCATATTGGCAAGACACATATCATGAGATAGTATTGGTGTGGTCATCAGACTCTTGCATGGGGAAATCTGTATAGGTTTGCAAGAGAATAATGTCATGGACAGTAGCTTGCCATGACCCTGTTTCTAAGATTGCTCACCTCTTTCCCCCTTCCCTCAACATTTTTGAGTCCCAAACACATTGTGCAGCCATTGCATTTATTATTAAATCTTTAAAAAGTAGTAAATTCAGAAGGGGAGTAGGTTAATGGACAATTGTGCAGTTTGGATCAAATATTTCAGATGACAAACTACTTCATAAATAAGAATTTATTTTCAAACTTTTTTTTGGTAATGGATATGCCTGTTCTCCTGGTATTCACCAGGGTAATAGCACTCCCACTAACTATGTAGGTCCAAATCCATAAGACATAAAGATATTGTTAAGTTCTGGCATCACTTTGATTAGACAGGACACCTGCCCATCCCCAACACAATGTAACCAATCCCTTTGTAGCACCAGCAGTCCATTTATATAGGGAGGTTATGAATTTGATCCAATTTTGAAAAGTAAGGATTGCACTGAGAGCTGTTATACCGCTGCTACTTCCCAGCAGGATCTCTAGTCCTATGGTGTGTTTTCATAACTGAAAGAAAAGACATACCACAAAAGGCTAGTCATGTTTTTTTTTTAAAAAAAAAAATGCATGCAAGCTGGCTGGTGCCTATCTGAGTTATACTGATATATGCAATTTGTAAGAATTTCATAGTTTAAATACTCCCAAATAAAAGGCATTTTTTGTGGTATTTCTACTGGAACAAACTCGAGGACGAATAATGTGGCAATATTTCTAGTTGAAATACTGCAAAGAGGAATTTTTAGGTGGGATAGAAGAAATAACATGAGAGAACTCTCTGGCCTAAAAGGCCTTTCTTGCCATGTTTCCACTGAAAAGCGGTAGGTGGGGACACTTTTAATAGGAGATATGAGAATTTCTCCAGAGTCAGACTTCAGGGGCACAATCCTTGGTAAAAATAAATGGGATAAAACTTGATCTCTGGGAGGAGTCTTACAGATCTCTCTGCCAGACAATTCATTAACCACAAAGCAGACCATATCTCCATATTCCCTAAGGTGAATTAAGACTAAATGAGGTCTCCATATGCTTGAGTATTTTCCATCAGAAGCACACTAAGTGGATATAAAAACAATCAAAGAGCCACTATCAACACTGCAAAAAAACTTGCAAAATATTCAAAAGGCCAGCATCAAAAATGCAAAAAATACACATAGAAACATGTAGGCCCACTTAAAAAAATGTGCTAACAATGGTATGTGCAACCTGCACAGATCTTATCATAGTTGCACATGTACTCAGTCATGTTACTGTGCATGCAAATTACTATTTGCATGTCTAACTGGTCATGTATGTGCATAGAAGCCTGATTAGGTATGCACAGTTGTGGAGACTTTTCTGAAAATCTGGGCCTTAATTTTAAACCAATAATGTCTCTCATATTCTACTACATTAGTGCACCCCCTGCTTCATGTGAAAGAACATGGGCTCTTCTTCTATCTCCCCTTCCTCCTAGTTGCTCATGTTTTCCAGTGTCTCTTGAAACTTTCTACAACCTTTTGTGCTTTCTTGGCACTGCAAAGGAGCCATATAGATATAGTTGGCTTTAACAGAATTTTCCCAGTGTAGGGCTAATATCTGGTAACATAAAGCTGATTCTGTGCCTTCCCCATCTCAGTTCCTAGTGTAGGAGGAGTGCCGGGGCCATGAAGGGTGAGCTCCAGCAATCGCCAGCTGGTAAGGTGGTGTCTTGGAGGCTATTGCAAAGAAGGTGTAGTTTAAAGGCACCCTTACACTCCTCTGAACTATGCCAGGAAGCGAAACAGATCATGGGTACATTCAGCTTTTGACTAGAATGAGCTTCTCTCCTACACAAACCCTTAGTCTAAGGTTGGTTACCTCCCTGGGTTCTGCATTGCTTACCTCCAGACTTGTGTTTTGTAGCTATCTGTTCTAGAATACACTTATGGCCTGATCCTGCACACACTGAGGTCAATGGCAAAGCTGCCATTCCTGGAAATGGTGCAGGATCAGACTTTCAGTCCTTAGATATCTTTTTTTATGGTACTTATGAGTGAGATTAAACTTCTGTGCAAAGCCCCATTACGAGTTTCAGGGAACTAAGGCTATTTTACTTCTGAATAAGAACAACCACGCTGTGGTTTAATGCACTTTAACTTCACACCTTTAGTTAATACGGCTTAATTTCCCCTGAGTGTCCTCTGTAGACAAGCCCTAAGGGTAGGAGCCAGGATGGGTAAGGAATGGTGTCCCTAGCCTCTGTTTGTCAGAGGGTGGAGATGGATGGCAGGAGAGAGATCACTTGATCATTACCTGTTAGGTTTACTCCCTCTGGGGCATTTGGCATTGGCCTTTGTCGGTAGATAGGATACTGGGCTGGATGGACCTTTTGTTTGACCCAGTATGGCTGTTATATTCTAACCAATGAACCCAAAGTTATGGAGACAGATATGAGTCAAGGAAGCCAACAGAGTATCAGAAACCTGGAAAAATCTCTGACTGGATGGGCTCAGGCGTTTGATCACAAGCTGAGGTGGTTCAAAAAGTTTTGGATTTATTTTTAAGCAGAATTTTTTATTGTTTCTTTAAACAATCAAACACAGCAAGCAGCAGATATTTGGCCACACACTTCTGAAACCCCAAACGATATTCAGGTTATGGCAGACTAATTTCAGCTTTTCAATTAAACAAACCACAACAAATTTTGAAGGAAAGCAGACATTGTCCGTGATTTTTTTCTGCTTTTAAAAAACCTCGAGTTTTCGATCCAGAAACAGCTTTGATGGCACATATTTGTCCAACCCTTTTAATGAGCTTTAGTGCCTTTTAGCACTAGCTGATGCTGAGAACCAGTGATACCTTGCAAAGAAGTTTTCTCAAAACTGGATTTGTGCTGAGATGCAGAAGGTTTATTTTTCCCAGGGCCGTCCATGTGAGGGGGAGCAAGTGGGCCAATTTGTGCAGGGCCCCGCAGGGCCACCCACGAGAATATAGTATTGTAATTTTTTTTTATGGAAGGGGCCCCCAAAATTGCTTTTCCCCAGGCCCCCTGAATCCTCTGGGCGGACCTGGGGATGGGGGTGGAGAGGTGGGGCCTGGGACAGAGTTAGGGGTTGAGCACCTCCCGGGCCCGAAGGAAGCCAACACCTATGCTTGGCATGAGCTGGCATCTGGTCTGCCAGCATCACAGCGGGAAGTCAGGGAAAGATACACAAATTTGGGAACCATCTTTGTAGAGATGATTATTGAAATCACGGAGAGAAGTAGCCAAGAGAGAACTGAAAGGAAGAAAAAGTGTGGGGTCAGGGAACAGATCCATAAAGGACAGAATGTGGGATGAAGGAAGAATGTGAGCTGGCCAAAGAGATGCTGAAGAAACAATCACAGTGACTCAAGGAAAACCAAGACAGTGAAATCATAAACCCCAGAGAGAATATGTATATCCAAGACCAAAATCCCACAATATATGTATACTCTATGGTCTCTCTCCCTCCCATTTTAGTATGTCATATAATAGACAAAAACTGCTCTCAGGCTTCCTAGTGCCTGGCTGCTCTTGACCACCTAGGATGTTCTGGTAGCTGAAGATCAGCTCAGCACCAGTGCTCCCTTTTGCCTGGGTGGGGTGGGCATGGTTGTGCCACCAGAGTCCTCCCTAACACTGGAGGAATCCTCAGGATGCCATATCCATGGCTGAGTTTGTTTGATTTTCTATGGGAAATGGCACAAAGCAGATTAAACAGAGCAGAGAATTGGGCCTGATGCAGTGCGGCATAAATGACAAGCCTGCCTACAACGGCGTTCAAGGCAGATTCACTATTTGAGATGAAAAGAATCTGTGGAATTAAAAAGGTTAATACCAGCTCTGCTAGAAAAGATTAACTCGGACATATAATTTCTAGCTCATACAGTGGGTGTACATAAACTGTTTCTTCTATTTTCAGAGAGATTACTGGTATCCAGCAGTGTTTCCCATTTTAAGGATAGGGAATGGCAATGGAAACTTTAACATCTTTAAAACCAGAAGGAAGTTTTTAAGTGCACCCACACTTTTTAAGTGCACCCATGACTCATAAAGCCTAACTCAAGTCAGGTTTTTCTTTAACTTTCTCTTGAAGAATTTATCTGGCTATTCTTTGCCTTATTTAATTAAATCCCATGTTAGATTCTAAAAGCTAGAAATTTTGCATAAATGCTTAGCTGATAATATTGGATCATCTGGTCTAAACATATCCCTGTTTAAGAATTGCTAAGTGATTAAGCTGTGGTGTACGGAAACAGTCCAGAAGACTTCTCCAGCATGTTGTCTCAGCGTTCTCTGGTCATTTGGCCCATGCTCTTGTTAATGGAAGCAGTACATTTAATTCTTTGGGTACCACATCAAAACTTTACTTCTCTGTCTCAACAAATACATCGCCAAGAGGAAAACAAAAACAGATCTCTCAGAGGATGACTGTACAGTCGTCATTTTTTCAGGATGCACACAATTATTCAAGAAATATTCAAGGCCTGACTGAATGCCATGCAAAAGAGGACATTTAGATTTAAAGCTAAAACTTGATCCATGAGACATCTTGCTTTTGATGTGTGGAATACCAAGCTGCTCATGTTTTAAGACCTGCAGTGCACAAGCACAGGAAAATGGGCAATGGCTGAAGCTTAAAATTTCATCCATCATGCTGTGCTTATTTGTTGGAAATGAAATCAAACAATGTGGTTTGAATGTGTATTTTGTAGCTTAATTTTCATTTTAAATTATAGTTAGGTGAATCATTCATAACAAATGCAGTACTCTAGGAGTTTTTCCTACTCCCTTCCCTCCCCCACATATTGTCCATGAAATAGTCAGTCTTTTTTAAATGATTTACCAAATATTTTTTGGAAGTAATTGTCTCTAGCTTGTTTGTAAAAAGTTTACTGCAAGTATTTGATATTCTTCAAAAGAATCATTAGCACAGATATTATAGATGGAATAGTAGATAACTGAACAAGTTTTTTCTCTCTTGCAAATGTAGGATTATGTCTTAATGGAAGTCAGATACTAAGGTGATGGGTGTGATGGATACTGTATACGACCTGGTCATTGAGATTGTTACTGTATAGCTATATTGGGTGATTGAAATGCTTAGCGTATGCATATTTTGATTTAGTTCAATAGCAAGGATGTTATGGAACTAGCAGGAAGGCAGCTTAGATAAGTAACCTCTAAGAGCTTGTCTTCACTACCGGGGAGATCGACACTGCTGCAATTGATGCAGCAGGTGTCGATTTAGGAGGTCTGGTGAAGACCCTCTAAATTGATGGCTGAGCACTCCCCAGTCGACTCTAGTACTTCAGCTCCCCAAGAAGAGTAAGGGAAGTTGACCAGAGAGTGTCTCCTGTCAATACAGTGCAGTGAAAACACCACAGTAAGTCAACCTAAGCTACATTGACTCCATCTACATTATTCACGTAGCTGGAGTAGCATAACTTATGTTGACTTATCCTGGTAGTGAAGACAAGCATAGGTGCTGACTCCATGGATGCTTTGGGGCTGGAGCACCCAGGGGGAAAAAATGGTGGGTGCTGAGCACCCACCGGCCGTGCCCCTGTCAGCACTTCCCCTTCCCTTCCCGCACCATGCTTCCACCACAATCAGCTGTTTCATGGCATGTAGGACACTGGGGAGGAAGGGGACGAGTGAAGATGTGGCACATTTCGGGGAGGAGCCGGAACGGGGCAGGAAGACATAGAGTGGGAGTGGGAAGAGGTGGGGTGGAGGCAGGGAACGGGAGAGGCCTTGAGAGAAGGGGTGAAGTGAGGGAGGGGTCTGGGGCAAAACTGGTGCTGGTCGAGCATCCCCTGGCACAATGGAAAGTCGGCAACTGTGAAGACAAGACCTAAGTAAATGCATCAGGGGTTGTTACGAAACAATGAACATGAAACGAGCTATGAAGATGCTACTTCTTTGGGACTAGCCCCGAGTTACAAGCCTGTTTCACCATTGCTGGAAACACACAAATCAAAGGGACTTGAAATGGTTAAAAAGTGACTCGCTAGAGAGAGCGGAGAGCTTTTTACAAGGAGCAGGTTGGCACAGGCCTTGCAGAGAAGTCTACAAAGGGCCTTCCTGAGCTTTCCAGGGGATGGTAAGCTTTAGGCAAGATGGATATGTTTATAGAATTGTTATTGGTTTTAAATTAGTTTTTCTCTTAAGGTTTGCTGTGGTCCTACTGTTTAATCTTAACAGTACTTGGTTCTAAGAAAGCTGTCCTATGACTTTATTAACCACTGGTCACAGCTCCCATAGGGAAAACTTGCTGGTGCCAAACCCAGTCAGACCTGCTGAGCAATCACAGTTTGTATACAGAGGGTTGTATCCCGGGGCCTGGAGGATTATTAGTGGGAGAATCATGGAATTCCATCCCAAGAGGTAAAGATTTGAGACCTCAGAGCTGAGGAAATGCATTCAGAGCCCTCGTCCAGACTAACCCGCGGCATCGGCGGGTTAAAATCGATAGCTCGGGGATCGATATATCGCGTCTAGTCTGGACGCGATGTATCGATCCCCGAGCGCGCTTACATCGATTCCGGAACTCCATCAATCTGAACGGAGTTCCGGAATCGACACGGAGAGCCGCGGACATCGATGCCGCGCCGTCCAGACTGGTGAGTACCTCGATTTTAGAAATTCGACTTCAGCTACGTTATTCCCGTAGCTGAAGTTGCGTATCTAAAATCGATTTTAAAACCTAGTCTGGACGTGGCCAGAGAGACTTGAGAGGGGTCAGAAGTGCAGCCAGCCCTGTAATCCTGACAATGTGTACAGAGAGTAGAGTTATGCAAATGGCACTGGGTCTGGGTCATTCAGGTTTACAAGCTGAACCTTGTGGTCTGTTAACAGATACAACCTCTTGTAACTTTTATGACTCTAAACCTCCTCATCTCTTTCCCACTCAGATGCCCGTTGGTATATACTCTACTATGGATTTTAATGGGTGGATTTAATCTTTCATTTTACTATAGATTATGAAACAAGCGCAAATCTGATTATACCCCTGGAAAATTATAAACATTTTTAATGCTCTTATTCTTGCAATAACAAATAAAGCTATTATACCCTCTAAAAATTAATAAAATTAGCCAATTAAGTTGAGAACATGGTTTTCATCCTTTAGGTCTGTGTGCATCAGTGCTACTACTTTGTCTTTGCACGACCACTTGTGCATATGGAAGTGATTGATTTGCATGTGCATATGGCCAGATGGGATGTGAGTCTAACCATGTGTATGCAAAATTGGGTAGAAATCCCAGGCTCCTAAAGCTAGGTTGCTCAAATAAAATGTTGTGAACTCAGTCAAAATGAAATTAATTTTGAACTGGAGAAAATAGTCAATGATATTTTCCACATTTAAATTACCATTTAAGCCCTGTCCTAGAACCTGTGCTGAAATGAATCTAGCTTTGGAAGAGGAAACCTCCTGCAGAGCAGGGCTAAAACCAGGCTATCTTCAATCTTAACCATGGAGAAATTAGCATCTGTCCCTAATAACCAATCATGACTTGGGTATGATAAAGTGCTACCACCATGTACACACACCAGTCAGTTTTAATATGTGCTATAGGTTGAGGTAGACTCATTGACTTTTTTTCCTAGCAATAAAGGAGTTAGTCTCCATATGCTCAGAGGTACTAACAACAAAACTACTGCTTGGTTTCTGACAATTTGAATATAAGAGTTTTTATAGTAAGGAGGAAGCAGCCTACTGTGCATTAGTAGCATGTTACATCACAATATTCCTCTCCCTCCCTCCTACACCCTCACTCACCCACAAACTCCTTTGATTATCTGTTGATGGATTCAGTAGATTTTTGTGTCACAGGAGTAAATTTGTTCCATTGTGTGTTTTCCCTGAGTTTCTACTCTTGTGATGCCTCTTTGACAGTAGTGCCTAGGGAAACTCAAAAGCTACAGAACAACACTAGGAGACTTTTTAAGAGTGTTTATTCTGATTTTCATTTCATTTTGTTAATTGATGGCAGTTCCAGTAATGTGCTGAAATGAACCCTGTCAAAATAATTTTGAACATCTGGAAACAAAAGCACCCAGCCTAGCTTCCCTCAATGCTTTATATGGATTATAGATACTTTGAAAACAATTCTCTCGATGTCATGTATCCAGTAATGCATCATGCCACTCCCTTATGCCACAATGCAACATACTGTATCCATAGAGGTTTGTGTTTTGTTCAGACTGAGTGCTCTCCATCAATTTCAGAAGGAATTCTCTTTTGGTTAGCAAGACTTTGATGGAAATGATGCCACATTATGAGAGTGTTTTTCTGAATACTGAAATTCTGTTTGAAACTTTTATTATTTTCATACTTTTCTCTCTTCTATGTATTCTTACTTTAAATAAAACAAATAATAAAGAGTTTTTGAAAGGATATAAACTGTCATGATTCAGGACATAAATCAAGCTCTAGTTATTGTAGCTTAGTAGGAAACTTTCTCTGGGGGCAGGTTATTCAGTATCAGCTTACTACAGGGTTTCTTGCACTGTCTTTTGCAGCAGTTGTCATTGGCAATGATGGTATATTGTTGGTTTTAACAAGTATTGGTGTGAACATACTATCTAATATTCTTCCTATAGTGCACGACTTCTGAGAATCAAGCATACAAATTTGAATTGCATTAATTTAAAAGAGCAAATACTGACTTATTTCAAGTCTTTCCACCATCTGTGCGGGCAGAACTCACTGGACTGTTTGGAATTTACCTTCTTGGGAGCTGGGGCTGCTCTTTTTTGCAAAGATGTATCACCAGGCTTTTTCCCAGGGCCTTGTGGAGCTGTCTGTCTAGAATTTCCACATTATAGATTGCTCTTGTTTTGGTAAAGTTTGAATTATTTTCATTAGCTGGTCACCCGGGGCCTGCCCAGAGTCAGGCTAAAAACTTCAGACAAGCACTATAGCTTTTGCAATCAGTCTCTCTCGCTCTCTCCTGTCATCCCCAAGGAAATGAAAGGCAGGGAAGTTTATGCTTCAGGTTAATGTTTTAGAATTATTTGGGCAGGAAGCAAATGGACTTATTCATAAGTTCCTCAAGTATGTTTTGTTTCAATCAAGATGGGCGCAGTTTTTCTGAGAACCCTCAAGAAAAGCCCAGTAACAACTTCTGAGCACCAGGATAACCTTCTGGGATGTGGCCATCCCAGTGCACTGTGTAGAATGGCAGGAGACAAATGTCTATCGGTAGAATGCTGGGGATTCTTCTGATTGAAGTCTGTTTTTTTTATAAAGTCCTTTTTCATAAGACTTATATAGACTTAAATGTGTTTTATATAAAAACTTACAGTCAGCCGCAACACACTTAGGATGTTTGATTTGGATCTGGAGAAAAAAAGAAATGTATAGATCCAGAGCAAAGCCATTTTTAGACCTGCTAGGAAGGGGAAAAAAGACATAAGTGGTGTAATTCTCTGATACCAGGATGCAGCTATGTAACTGTGCAGCCTAAGGCCTGGGCTGCATTAGCGGCGGGGTTTGAACTAAGATACGCAACTTCAGCTAAGCAAATAGCATAGCTGAAGTCGAAGTATGTTAGCTCGACTTACCTGGCTGTCCTCATGGCGGCGAATCAACTGCCGCGATGTCCCTGCCAACTGTGCTTATTCCTCCTGCCGAGGTGGAGTACGGGCGTCGATTAGCAGATCAATTTATCGCATCCAGATGAGATGCGATAAATCAATCCCAGATACATTGAACGCTGCCCACCATTCCGGCAGTATACCATTCCGGTAGTATAGATGTACCCAATTAACTTTAGTGGAGGATGCTTGGCACTTCCGAAAATCAGGCGGCACATATTTAGCAACCTAACGTTAGACACCCATTTCACTCACTATTATCCCCAAGAAGTACTGACTATGCTGTCCAGTTCTTTGCAGTTGTCCATGCTAGTAGGGCAATCTCAGAGCATAGTTCAAAAAATCTCTTGGACACAACTTGCAAACTGGAACCAGTTCCAGTAGATGCTCTAAAATTAATTTATATGTTCTATTGCACTTTTATTTTGATATAAATATATATTTATTCTAATGAGCCTAAACAAATGACAGTTTGTTACTGAATCTTTCTTCTTCACTTGAATCTATTCATGCAGGGGCTGCATTTGAAAAGGAACCATGGAAACATTTATGTATTATTGAATTAAATGTACTTCTCACTTCATCTTAATATTCTATGACTAGAGCACTAGTGCAAATGAAACAAAGTCAGGTGGGTAATAAAAGACATGTCTCATTCTTAACGGCAACTGCCCTCAATGCCTTCATTTCACTGCTTTCTGTTATCTAGTCCATGTGAACTCTTGTATGCTTTAATTCTGTAAAGCATTTTGTTACATAATTAGCTAAAGTTACTATCTGAAGTAAAATTGCACTCTTTGTTTTTTGTTGCTTGCAGCAATAATGAGACCTCACAAATTAAAATTACTGTGGCTTTCCTAAGAAAATAACATACCCCAATGTTGTTATCATGAATGCTGAAGCAATTCACCATGATTAGGAAATTTATGTTCCTGTCTCCATGTTCCCTTACATGTATGCCTGACTCAAATCCAAGAGAGTGCTGTTGGAGGGCAGGGGGTACCTGGTGCAGTAGGAGCCCATGTGAGGAAGTCCTGTAACTTTCTCAGATACCATTTTTAGAAGCACACAGCTTCAGAAGAATTCTCCTTGTATTTGTCCTGTGTACAGTATTTGGCAGGCTGACCTCCTGCTGTCTGGGCCTTCTTCTGCTTTGTGTCATTTGTCTCCTTGTGTATTTGCTTTTGCTATCTGCTCACCTGCTTTTGTGGTTTTCCCTGATCATTTTACATAAAGGCATGTATAAAATTTTTTGGTTTCATTTCAGTCCTTAGGGCCTTATACCACCCTGAAACTGGTGGAGTTCCCCATCCAAATCAAGGGCTGTAAATGGCCCTGAACATGACAATAGTTGGGTTAACAAAATTGGAGTCTCTGCAAAATGTTTGCAGATTTCTGTCAGAAGATAAAGACATTGAGTGTCAAAAAGATCATTAATATATTACATTTCTGCTTACAATTGTATGCTTTTAAATGGAGACCCCTGTACTTCAAAAAAAAGCTATTGGAATATATTTTCAATTCTTTTTTGCTTGACTGTATTTTCCTTTTTGAATTTCTACGTTCTTCTCTTGCCTCCAAGATGACTAGAAATATGGTACTCATCTTGCATGAAGAAGGTAGGCAACCTTCAACGTTGATGCCAGTGTTCTTCAAGCGCTCTCATAGCACGAGGATGTCTACTCTGTTTACAACTGAACAAGTGAAAAGACCTGAGGTTGCTCCCAACCCAGGCCTCTTGTACACACTTCATGTTATACCTGCAAAACTAATAGCTGGCTAATTTTTGCTTATATTGACAAAAGCAAGGTGTGATGATTATTAATTCTGTTTGATGTGTAACTGTCAGACTTCAGACTCCATTTTGAAAGTGAAGCTTTTTTTGTTCTCTGTCCTTTCACTTTCCTTCTTGGACTGAAATTCCAACAGGGGCAGTGGCAAATCTAACATTAGAAGATTATTAAATCTTGTTGATCTTCTATTCAGAAAGGAAGCACTTTAGACAAAAGGCTGGTTGTTACCTTAGAGAACTGGTTTCTCAGAGGAGAAGTCAACTGGCAGGACTCTGGTCACCTGTTGACGCTGACCATGAAGTCACCTCCCTGAGGGACTGGAAGTCTATAAAAGGGCAGAAGTTGCTCAATTAGCACTCTTCCTTTGGCCATTTTTCACTAGTTTAAGGTGAAGGAAGCTGGTGCAGGAGCTGGATGAGGTGTGGGGGAACGGGAGGGAAGAGGACCATCCCTGCTTGAACACAGGTGGTTCCCCAAGGATTCCCAAGGGATGAGTGACCTAAAGTGTAGGGGAAAGTGTGTAGGGTATATTATTTTTTGTATGGATCTGTGTATTTCTCATGTGATTAAGTCAAAAGGAATGATGTGTTAAATATCTGTGAAGTGTATGTGCATGTTACATGCTACATCTGTCACATCTGAGAAAGTTAACTTCTAACCCTGAAAGTTCACGCCTTCAGTGAGGTTCTGAGAGCAGGTGTGTTAAAGGTGCTGAGGTATCTTGAGAGTCAACTCTTGACCGAGGGGCCTAAGTCATATGGGTGGGGGCCTCCATTTCCACACAGGGATGACAGACTGAGGGTTGGAGTCCAGGAAACATACCAGAGAGGTCAATGGAGGAAGAAGTGCTACAGTCTACTGAGATCCAGGGAAGCTTAAAACACTCTGGGGGTCCAGAGGTTGGATTATCCTCCCAGCAATGTGGTGGGAAGCCAATAGGGAAAGCCTGACTGGATCTGTGAAACAAGACCATTCAGAAGGCTATTAGACAGGATGGGCAGGGATGGTGTCCCTAGCCTCTGTTTGCCAGAAGCTGGGAGTAGATAACAGGGGATGGATCACTTGATGATTACCTGTTATGTTCATTCCCTCTGAAGCACCTGCATTGGCCACTGTCAGAAGACAGGATACTGGGCTAGATGGACCTTTGGTCTGACCCAGTATGGCTGTTTTTACGTTCTTAGAATTAAAGTGGCCACTGTATCATTATTTCAGCCCCCTTTAGTCTGGTATTGTAGCACATAATGTCTCTTATTTAAAATTCCACCTCTGTTGTGAAATCCCTTGGTGTTTAGATATTAGAGAAGGTCAGAAAAAACAATGAAAAATGTTGAAGTTGTTTCCGTATTGCAGGATTTGAAACAGACCTATTGTGGGTTTTTGTTTTGTTTTTTCAAAAAACATTGTGGGTTTTTTAAATCAACATTTTTACTGAAACCATTGTGGAAATGGCTATTGAAATATGGTAAATGAAAAATGTTGACTATCATTTCACTAGTGGCTTTGATGAGGCCTTTGATAAAAATGTAAAAAAAAGTAAGAATCTTGTGAAATATGAATATTTTTAAAAGTCAAGAAATTTTGTGATCACTTTGAATAAAAAAACCTTTTAATTTGAAAAATATCAGCCAGCTCTGCTAGTATATGACATCTAAGCCCAAATAGCCCAAATCGCCAGTCTGTATAGGTGCCATTCAATTCTGCTGCCTTCACTAGAAAGGCTGGCTCAAGAGAGTGAAGGAAGATAGAGGACAAACCTTAACTTCAATTTTTTTTGCTTTAGTCAGTTTACATTAGGTCCTGAACTACAGTCGGCTTATAACCTCCTCTTCTCCTCATGAGACTGAGCACATCATGTACTACAATATATGAAAAGATCCAATCTGCACAGGCACATTGTCCTGTGATCCTGACTCCATGGCCAAACTCCGACCTCCCAGTTTGTATGGCAGTGTGTAGTGGGTGATCTTACCCAGCCAGCTATCTGGGGTGAATCAACAAGCTGGAATTGGCAAAACATTTTTTCTCACATATTTAGAATATTTTACTCAGGAAAAACCTTCCGAGATTCAACATCTGATTCTTCAGACTGCCCTGGGAGATTAAAATAAAGGAGAAAGCAACATTAAGTCATACATTTCAATTAAAAACAAATACAATGGGTCAAATTCCATCTTCAGTTTCAGCCACACTCAAATCTCTGAGGTTGCATGAGAGAAAATGAGGATGGAATTTGACCTGGTGCTTTTTAAAAAAAGAGAGAGAGAGAGAGAGAGATGGACAATACAAACATGAGATTCAAAATGCAGAATTTTTCATCTTGAAAGTCTTAAGGCGAGAAAAGAGCTCATATCGAGAGGTATTTCAGTCCATAGAAATGAGGTATGATCAGAAATAATTATGTGCAAAATTCTGGTTTTGGCTGACAGAGTCAGATTTTGTCCTGTGATGGCAATGCATACTATGTGGCAAATGATTGAATAAACAGACAGCTGCTCAGGCAAGTTACTTTCAGTTTATTGAGAAGCCAAAGCCAATTGAATATTTCTACCAACTGAAAGAAAATCAGTTGGTTATACTGTGACCACACAGAAGGCTCCATTCATCAGGAAGAAAGCTGTGTGGAAGAGGCTTCTGCATCCTCCATACCTTTTCAATGTAGACATTTGGCTGACATCATGAACCATTTCTTTGTCAGCTCCACAGGGGCCTTCATTAGAGAATCAGAAAGAGACTCCTCGTTCAGCTTTCTCCACCCTAATTTTGATTTTACTCTGAAGATCTCTCCTTGGGGGCCCCCAAAAGCTATTTAATACTTAATATTTAATACCAATGCAGTTCTAAACCACAGGTGGTCGAACGTCAGAATTTCTGGTTTGTGTGAAATTTCAAATGGGAAATTCCCGGAAGAAAAAAAATCATTTTCACAAATATCAGGGTATGGTGTTTACAGAATCAAAAATGCTTCCTGGAATCCCAGCAGATGCTAAGTGAAATAATATGTTTCTTGTATGAGAGTTGTTGTAGCCATGTGGGTCCCAGAGCTCTTCCTCAGACAAGGACCTGAGGAAGAGCTCTGTGTATCTTGAAAGCTTGTCTCCCTCACCAACAGAAGCTGGTCCAGTAAAAGATATTACCCTACCCACATTGTCTCTCTAACATGGTTCTTGTCAGTTTCACTTCTGCCCAACAGGGAATAGAGTTAGAACTGGAGCTCCCAGCTCCACGGAGTCTGCAGGGCAGGGCTGTCTTGGAACTGTAGACCATGGAAGCTCAGGTTCCCCAGCAGCCCTCCAGGAAACCTGGCAGATTTCCATCAGAACCTGCCTTTGATATGCCAAAACTTTATCAAGCACAAGATGTTTCCGTGAAATGTTCCAGGTTTGACGAATCGGCATTTTCTGATGAGACTCTGTTTCTCTGGAAAATTCATAGCCAGCTCTACTGGAGAGATGAGTGCAAAAGCACAGGTGGTGAAGCCACAGATGTTGAAGACAAAGAAAGAATAGTTTCCACATTCCCGGCTGTCACCTATGACATGTACAAACACCTTTGATGCTTCTGCATAATCTCTCACCTACCTGCACTCATCTGTTAGCATGGCACTGTGCCCACTCACAGGGCAATACATCATTTTTCACAATAGCTGATGATGGATTTGAAAGGACAGCCTGCAGGGATTTATAAAAGAATGTACTTTAATGCATGTCCATACATGTAGCATCTTTTGAGTTCTGTGTAGTATCATCCTGTCTGCTTAAACTCAGAATCCAAGTTCATTTTAAGAAATAAGTGCTTGCTCTGTCATCTGTATTCCATATTGCACCAATATTGATAAGAAGTATTACACATTTTACAAGGTAAAATGCTCTGAGACTCCCATAGAAATTTTGATCAGGCCCTTGTTGGAAGTTGATCTTGCATTTGCCTCACAACTGAAAGACACAGTGTAAACCTGGAAAATGCTACTGGTAACATTTTACTTATTCAGCTCCATATGACTCATTCTAGCCTTATTGGCCAAACATGATTCTTTTCTTCAGACAACTGCTGACAATAACAATAGTGGTAAGCAAGAGGAGAAATCGGCCCATCGAAAGTAAATCAGGAGAAAACAGAAATATTGTTAAACCATGTGAAAATGGTATAAGAAGGAGGAGAATTGGATCCAATAGTTTTGCATCAAGAATAAGCAATTTATGCTTTTAGGAATACCTAAATACTACCTGAATATTTAGCAATTTCAATTTAAAAACTCTAGTTTGGGTTAGGAATTTCTGGGTGTGCTATTGTAGCCCATCCCCAGCTACTATCGCCACCACAAGCTTCAGTTTAAGAAAGAAAATGTTACGTTTGTTTTGCAACTTTTCTAATATAATTTATTATTTTTATTTTATTGTTATGATATCTTGGGGCACCAGCTGAGACTGGGGTCCCATTGTGCTAGCCACAGGACATACACATAAGAAGAGATAGTCCCTGCCCCAAAGATCTTACAACCCATAGAGAGCAGACAGATGGGAAACTGAGGCAGAGCGAATAAGTGACCTTCAAGGGTCATAGAGCTAGGAATTGAACTTATCTTCCTTGACTCCTTGTGTAATGCCTTAGCCACAAGGCCACCCTTCCTTATGATACTGTTTCCTCTCCACCCTCATGTTAATGGTTCCATATTGGGCTTCTCCAGCAGCATATGGAAAATATACTGAATAAACTTGCAATTCAGGCTATTTAGTCAACACTACAAACTAGGGGAGTGATTCCCAGGTTGTGTAGACATACTCAGAACTCTTATCTGAGCTCACAGTAGGGTAGCTGAGGTAGCATAGGCAGTGAGGGCACAGGCTACTCTCCCTGACTACAAAACTGCCTGAACTCTGTGGCAACTTACTCGGTGTGGCTATGCTGCTTTTTTAGCATGCTAGTTCAAATGAGATTTAGCATGAGTATGTCTACTGAAGCTGAGAATCATACCCCTAGTTTGCAGTGTAGATGTAGCCTAGGATTGGTTTACAAGTTGTAAATATAGTAATGAGTGCAAACTAAGATTTTAAAGTCAGTTTACACTGAATACATGCATGCTGTGTAATCTGTCAGCGTGGTTGTTAACACAATTGTGTGAAAATCTGCTGCCATTAAGCCTCGTGTCAACATATGAGCGCCTGAGGAAAGACTTCCATTGACTTCAATAGGCTTTGGATAAGATCCTGAGGAGAGTCATACTGTGGTTGGCCCCATGTTGGTGTGACAAGTCCCTCTCACACTGTGTCCCTGTATGGGGACAATCAAAAGTGCAGGCACTGAGTTCCACCCCTTTCCTCCCCAGCCAGCAGAGGGAAATGTACACTGAAGTGCTCATGAAAGCAGAGAAGCTGTGTCCTTCCCCAGAGCGCCAGTGTAACTCTAGATGAGTCAGACAAGACTCCTCTAGGGATTGCCAACAAAGCTATACCCATAAAGCTGCCAACCATAACACAGCTGGTGGATTAGGTTTAAAATCTGGCCCTGATATGTGATCTTTAAATTGTGGGTTGAAAACGTTTTACACATCCAAGAAATTGGATGAAGCTGGAGAAATACATGATAATGATTACTAGGTCATGCACAAATGTCACACACATTATGTTTCAATGTGTGAACAAGGACTCTGGCGTCCAGGTAGGATTAAAAATACTGTGATGGTTCCATGAGGGGAGGAAGGTTTTCCAAGAATTTATTAAAAATTCTTTTAGGGGTGCCTTATGGAATTTGATTTACTTGGCCAGCATGCACACTATTCATAAAAGGATCCACATGAACAGAGTTAATAATCATTAAGCTAGCTCAGCAGTGGAAAGATTATTCCAATGAAAAGGAAATGAAAGCAAATACAATACTAAATGCAACTTTGAAAGACCTATCAAGGGGATGAGAACCCCACATTTATCTGTTTTTAAAGTATCTTTTATATAATTGTCTTTTGATTTTTTTTGTAAATTCTATCAACATCCTCAAAATAGCTGTAGTATAGAGACCTTTGCCAGCTTTTTGCTGTGTAGACACAATTCCCTCACGTAGATTCATCTTTCTCGTCTTCTCAGTTATGTGGCCTGCTCACCACACATCTAAGATTCATTGTGATAATGGATGCAAACAAACAGATTGTGTATCCTTCCATTCTGCCTGCCTTCTGGACTTGTAGTATAAGAGTAGTGGAGGAGGGCCCAATGTACTCTGCTTATTGACAAGGAAGAACAAAATGCAGACAAGGGGCATGCGCCAATGAATCAACACAAACTTGATAGGTTCAATTTCAGCGTCACTGGTGTCCCTTTAAAAAGAATTTCCAGGCTTGGTCTGCAAGATTATAATCTACTCTTTTTATTAACTTAAAAGATGATGTCATCTCCCTGTACACCAGCCTGAAGCGCCAAATCCAGCCACAAATTACAGGCTACCTAATTTGAGAATTACCATCCAATAGCCAAATATCACTGATGGGTCAAGCAAATGTCAGGCAAGCCTTCATGAGTGCCTTCTAGACTTCCCAGGCTAGATGAGGATTTATAGATTCATGGATTCCAAGGGCAGAAGGGACAATTATGATCATCTAGTCTGGCTTCTTGTAGAACAATGGCCATAGAATAGTTCCTAGATCAGATCTTTTAGAAAAACATCCCATCTTGATTTAAAAATTGTCAGTGCTGACAATCTACTGCAGTCCTTGGTAAATTGTTCCAATAGTTAATTAGTCTCACTATTTTTTCCAGTCTTATGCCTTATTGCCAGTCTGAATTTGTCTAGCTTCAACTTCTGGCCACTGGATCATGTTATATCTTTGTCCTCTAGACTGAAGAGCCTGTTAACAAATATTTGTTCCACTATAGATGCATATAAACCGTAATCAAGTGATCCCTTAACCTTCTCTTGGTTAAGCTAAATAGATAGACTCAAAAAGTTCAATCACTGTAAAACATTTTCTAATCCTTTAATCACTCTGTGGCTCTTCTCTGAAGCATCTCCAATTTATCAACTTCCTTCTTGAGTTGTGGGCATCAAAACTAGATACCATATTCCAGTGGTGGTCACATTGTTCCCAAATATAGAGGTAAAATAACCTTTATACTCATATTCAAGATTCCCCTGTTTATCCATCCCAGGATTGCTTTAGCTCTTTTGGCCATGGCATCACATTGGGAGCTCATGTTCAGCTGATTACCCACTGTGATCTAAAAATCTTTTTTCAGAGTCACTGCTTTACCGGATAGAGTCCCTCAGCATATGAGTGTGGTCTACATTCTTTGTTCCTAGATGTATATGTTTGCATTTAGCTGTATTAAAATGCATATCTGCTTTTGGCCAGTCTGCCAAGCAAGCCAGGTAGCTCTGAATCAATGACCTGTCCTCTTCATTATTTACCACTCCCCTAACTTTTGTGTCATCTGCAAACTTTATCAGTGATGATTTTATGTTTTATTCCAAGTCGTCGATTAAAAATGTTATCTAGTATAGAGCCAAAAAATGATCCCTGAAAGCACAACTGCTTGATGATGATTCCTCATTTAAAATTACATTTTGAGACTGACCCATTAACCAGTTTTTAATTCATTTGATGTTTGCTATATTAGTTCTATACAGTTCTAGTTTTTTAATCAAAATATCTTGTGGTACCAAGTCAAACACCTTCCAGAAGTCTAAGTGTATTACATCAATACAACTACCTTTATCAACCAAACTTGTGATCTCATCAGAAAAGATATCAAGTAGTTTGACAGGATCTATTTTTTAGAAACTCATGTTGATTTTGCATTAATTACATTGCCCTCTTTTAACTTTTTATTAATCAAGTCTCGTATTAGCCACTACATTATCTAGCCCAGATCCATGTCAGGCTGACAGACCTATAATTACCCAGGTCATCCCATTTACTCTTTTTAAAAATTGTCACAATGTTAGTTTTCTTCCCGTTCTTCTGGCACTTCCACAGTGCTCCAAAACTTACTGCAAATCCACATTAGTGGTCAGTGGCAGATTTAGAGTTAGTGGGGACCTGTGTGCAGCTTCATTTTCACCTCCTACTGCCCCCTACCCCAGGACCCAGCCAAGAAAAAGAACATTCTTTCTCACCTCCCTCCCTCCCTCCCCGTTTTTTATTCTTTTTTTTCTTCCTCCTCCTCCTTACTATAAGTAATAGGAAGTAAATGAAAATAAAGTGAGGTACCTTAATTGTTTTTGTAGTCTAACTTTTTTTTCACAGACCACTTGAAAATTGCTGACGGTGTCAGCGGACCACTTAATGATCTTTCCAAATGTTGTTTGTACCATTAGCTAACTATTGTAAAATGCTTTGGATAGGATCACTTTATAAAAAAAAAACAATTAAATAATCTTTCCTCAGTCCACCTGAATGGAGTTCTTGGACCACAGTTTGAGAACTTCTGGTCTCAGTGAAAGCTTGTATTTGCATTACGCTAAGGTGAAAAATGTGTAAAAAATCAAAAGTATAAATGATGCATGAATGGAAATAAAAAAGGTTAGCTTCCTCTGAAGAAACTTATTCAATTTGGAAAAAAAAATATTTATTCAGGTAGCTTTTTTCTACACTTTTTCTTTACAAAATCATCAATTAAGTCATCGTAAGTAATATTTTGTAAAGAGGCACTTTCAATTGTCAATATTGCCAAACTTTCAATACAGAAAAAGAACGTTCACCAGAAGCATTTCTCACAGGCATTGTTAAAAATATTTTCAGAATGGTTTCTACATTTGGAAAGGTTGCCTGCAAACCATCATGTACAAGTCTATACAAATGAACCGGTGATCTCGAAGCACAGACCTCATCATTTTCAATAAAATGAATGAAATGTTTCACTTCATCTTCAAAAAGATTTGTGTCTGTCTTCTCGGTAGAATTCACTTACTTTCTTACTGTAGTGGCTTTTAGCATTTTCATCCATACTTCAAACATTCAAAATCAACAGTTTTTCTTTAGAGATTCACCTCTACTCTGCAATGCACTATTATTTTGTCACAAATAACATTGACGGTCTCAACAATGATCTTTTCTTTCCCTTTTAAATTGGTTTCATTGTCTCTAGTTTAATCAGAAAATAACTTCCTGCCTTTTTTACGCTTCTCATCAGATATATCAGAGGAACCTATATTTTCTGTTAACGTTAGTGCCTCTGCTTCCACTGAGCTATAGTCATTTCGAATTTCCATGAAAAAAACTTTTAACTGAGGCTAACAACTGTGCAGCATTCAATACATTTGTATCAACCATTTGCAGCTGATAGCATTAATTCTTTGAAGTAAGCGGTTTCACAAAAGAGCAAAAACAGCAATATCGTACTTTTCAAACTTTTCTGCTAAGGATTTTACTTCAGTTTTTGCACGCGGTTTTTCAGAATTTGATGTGGCTATGTCTAATAAGGTTTTCTTTATACTATGATAGCTCATTTTCAAAGCCAAATTCTTTTGACTGTCCAGTGTTTTCCATTTGCCTGCTCTAAGCATGATGGTAGCATACTCCACCAATGCATGGAAACGGAATAAAAGGCATACATGTTTTGAACAAAGTAAAAAAAAAATGTGTAGCTCCCTCACAAGCTTTGGCTACAGCGTTGCAGATTAAATTTAAGGAATGGCTGGAACATGGTATGAATAAAGCACTGGCCTTGCATTGTTCAGTCTTGCCTGTAGACCTGAATATTTTCCTGCCATATTTGTGGCGTTATCAAAGCTCTGCCCATGACAATTTTTGATTTCCAAAACAATTGTCTCTAGACATGCAGAACTGAGGGATTTTAGTGGCACAAAACAAAGAAATCTCTCTACGGCTTCTCATTGCCGGTCACATATCTTTAAATGAATGTTAATTGGTCTACATGACTCACATCTACTGTTGAATTGACTATTATAGAATAGTACTTGGCATCCTTTACGTCATCAGTGAATTGATTTCTGAGCTGATCTGCCATTATAGTGATGAATTCATTGTAGGTTTGGTGCATTAAAAAGTTGGTCTCCCCTGAGCCCACAATACTGATAATTTTTCAAATGTTCTTTGAGAAAATCGTCAAACTCACTAAGATATTCAAGGCAGGTTAAAAAATATACTTTTTGATTTGACAATGATGACTCATCATGTCCTTTTAGACTTAGAGGTAGTCCCAAAGAAGGGCATGGCTACACTGGTGCTTTACAGCGCTGCAACTTTCTCACGCAGGGGTGTGAAAAAAACACCCCCCTGAGAGCTGCAAGATATAGCACTGTAAAGCGTCAGTGTAAACAGTGCGGCTCCCAGCGCTGCATGCTAAACCCCATGAGGATGTAGAGTACGTGCAGCGCTGGGAGAGCTCTCTCCCAGAGCTGGTGCTGTGACTACATTCACACTTCAAAGCGCTCCCACGGCAGCGCTTTGAAGTTTCGAGTGTAGCCATAGCGGAAGACAGCAGTTTGACTGTGGCAACAACACATCTCAGCACTTTCCCCCAGTAAGAACACTCCTTTTCAAACTGAGCCAATAACACAGAATCAATTCTTCCAAGTAATTTACACCTTTGAATGAACTTACACATAGCATTAATATGAGCTTTGGAAGTTTAATGATCAGCAATATGTCTTGCAATATTTCTTCAGTTAGAATGCCCATCAACGAATGTTTGTCTTCCTTTACTATGGTCAGGGAATAATTTGCAAACATAACTACTTTAGTGGTTTCCAAAAAGAGCAACCACATTCTCATTTCTGTCATCCCATTTCTCTTCATCCTCAGAAAGTGGGACTCAGGAAAACCTCTAAAGTGCTTTTGTCCTCCAACCTCATACTCTTTTCTCAAATTTTCCATATTACCTACATTTTTCGGTTTATTTCCTAAGAAATATTCTGTCATATCCAATTAAACCGATTTTGGCCATAATGCAATGTCTTCAAGGTAGGTTTCTTCCCTTACTTTGACAAAATTACCAATATTTTGTAGTTCCATTGTCACTTCAGAGTCAACTTGTCCAGCTTTTACAGTCATTCTTGTATCCCCGCAACTTAGTAAGTGATCAGATAATTCAGATGTTTCCTAATCCATACTTTTTGATTAATGTCCACTAGTCAATACTTCAAACTCATTAAAATAAGATGACAAACTGTCTTTTTGTGTAGCTTCATTTTCTTGTGTTGCCTTGCCTTCATTTTTTTGCATTTATTGAACGCTTCTGCTTTTCTGCATTATTATTGGTAATTCTACCATTTCCATCTAGTAATGTACCGGTATAATTGTCAGGATTCTTTCTGTTACTAATATACTTCAAAAACTCCTTCTTATTGTCTTTAACTCTGTTGGCCATAGAATTCTCCTTGTGTCCATTGGCTTCTCTAATCCAAGTTTCTGCAGTAGTTAACTTCTGGTTTATATTCATTACTATCAACTTCCCCTTTCTTTCATTTGTGTCATATATAAATTTTTATAGCTGCCTTCACTTCCCTTCTAAACCAGGTCAATGTTTTAATCTGTGCCGCCTTCTTTCTTAATTGTGGGATTGTGTCTTTTTGGGCATCTCATAAGGTGTTCTTAAATGATTCTCAATTATCAATCACATTTTTCTGATTAAATTCTTCCTCCCAATTGATTTGGCTCATAATTGTTTTCAGCTTTTGTGATCAAGTCATGATCGTGCATACCTAATTAATTTTTAGTTCTGTGATCAGTTCCTCTTTATCTTTTAGGACAAGGTCTAATAAAGAATTCCCCTCTGTTGGCTGCAATGCTTTTGAGTTAGGAAATTCTCATCTATAATGTTTAGAAATTCTGAAGATGTGTTAGTACTGTCAGCAAGAGACAGCCAGTATATGTCATTCAGATTGAAGTCCCCCATATTCATTCCGCTTTTTTCCCCCTGTCATAACCTTAGTCCCAGTCCAGCTAGTAGACCATCTACCAGCCTCTGGAAGGTGGCGGGTGCATTTCGAAGGCCGAAAGGAAGGACATTGAATTCATACACCCCCGCATGGGTGACGAATACTGACCTCTCCTTGGCAGGTTCATCTAGCGGTACTTGCCAGTACCCCTTGGTTAAGTCTATTGTAGAGATGAACTGGGCACATCCCAACTTCTCCAATAGCTCATCGGTGCGTGGCATTGAATAGTTGTCCGGACGAGTTACAGCATTTAGCTTACGGTAGTCCACACAAAAGCGTATTTCCCCATCTGGTTTGGGTACCAGAACCACTGGAGATGCCCATGCACTGGTAGATGAGCGGATTATACCCATCTGTAGCATGTTCTGGATCTCCCGTTCTATAGCAGCTTGGGCATGAGGAGACACCTGGTAGGGTGGGGTTCTGATTGGGTGAGCATTACCTGTATCAATGGAGTGGTATGCCCGTTCAGTCCGTCCTGGGGTGGCTGAGAACAATGGGGCGAAGCTAGTGCACAGCTCCTTGATTTGTCGCCGCTGCAGACATTCCAGGGTGGTTGAGAGGTTCACCTCTTCTACGCCACCATCTTTTTTCCCGTCGTAGTAGACACCGTCAGGCCACTCAGCCTCATCTCCCTGGACTGTAAACTGACAAACCTGTAAGTCTCTGGAATAGAAAGGCTTGAGAGAATTAACATGGTACACTTTAGGCTTTAGTGAGGAATTGGGAAATGCTATGAGGTAGTTTACAGTTCCCAGGCGCTCTTGGACCGTGAATGGCCCTTCCCATGATGGTTCCATCTTATGGGCCTGTTGCGCCTTTAAGACCATAACCTGGTCTCCTACCTTGAAGGAACATTCTCTGGCATGTCTGTCATACCAGGCCTTTTGCTCTTCTTGAGCATCCTTTAGGTTCTCTCTAGCAAGGGCTAAAGAGTGTCGGAGGGTGCTTTGTAGGTTGCTTACAAAGTCCAGAATGTTAGTTCCTGGAGAAGGCGTAAACCCCTCCCATTGCTGCTTCACCAACTGTAATGGCCCCTTAACCTCGTGACCATACACAAGTTCAAATGGTGAAAACCCTAAACTGGGATGTGGTACAGCCCTGTAGGCAAACAGCAACTGCTGCAACACTAGGTCCCAATTATTGGAGAATTCGTTGATGAATTTTCATATCATGGCCCCCAAAGTTCCATTGAACCTTTCCACCAGGCCACTGGTTTGATGGTGGTACGGGGTGGCAACCAAGTGATTCACCCCATGAGTTTCCTACAGTTTTTCCATGGTCCCTGCCAGGAAATTAGACCCTGAATCTGTAAGGATGTCGGAGGGCCAACCTACCCTGGCAAAGATGTCTGTTAGGGCCAGGCACACAGTGTTAGCCCTGGTGTTGCCTAGAGCTACTGCTTCTGGCCATCGGGTAGCAAAGTCCACTAAAGTCAGTACGTACTGCTTTCCTCTGGGCGTCTTTTTTGGGAAAGGGCCCAGAATATCCACAGCTACTCGCTGAAATGGGACCTCAATTATGGGGAGTGGCTGGAGAGGGGCCTTGACCTGGTCTTGAGGCTTTCCCACTCTTTGGCATACCTCACAAGACTGGACATACTTGGCAACGTCCTTGCCCATCCCCTCCCAGTGGAAGGACTTCCCCAACCGGTCTTTGGTTCTGTTCACCCCAGCATGGCCACTGGGATGATCATGGGCTAAGCTTAAGAGCTTCCCCCGGTACTTAGTTGGAACCACCAACTGTTTTTGCGGCTGCCATTCTTCCCGGTGTCCACCAGAAAGAATTTCCTTGTATAAAAGTCCTTGGTCTATAACAAACCGGGATCGATTAGAAGAGCTGAGAGGCGGTGGGGTGCTCCGTGCCACCGCCCATGCTTTCTGAAGGCTGTCATCTGCTTCCTGCTCAGTCTGGAACTGTTCCCTTGAGGCTGGGGTCACCAGTTCTTCCTCAGACTGTGGACTTGGGCTTGGTCCTTCTGGAAGCGATGTAGGTGATGGGGTTGTTTCCGTTGCTGGTGAACCGCTCTCCGCTGGTGCACCTGAGGGTATTTCAGGCTCTGGCTGAGCCTTTTGGGTATGGCTGTCTGTTGCTTCTGCCAGTTGTGGCTCGCTGGCGCCCACTGGCGTTGAGTTTGAAGATGGGGTTGCAATCACTGGTGCTGGGTGCTGTTCCAGTTCCGGACCTGAGACTGGAGATGCTGTGGCTGTGTCAGTGGTAGGCATGGAATCCGGGTCCACTACCTCTGTCTGGGTCTCTGGTAACACAGACGGGGCCTCTGTGGACGGCTCAGGAACAGGAATGGGTCTGGGAGCTTGCCTGGTTTGGCTACGTGTAACCATTCCCACTCTCTTGGCCCGCCTCACCTGGTTGGCCAAGTCTTCCCCCAATAGCATGGGGATAGGATAATTGTCATAGACTGCAAAAGTCCACATTCCTGACCAGCCTTTGTACTGGACAGGCAGTTGAGCTGTAGGCAAGTCTACAGCTTGTGACATGAAGGGGTAAATTGTAACTTTGGCCTTTGGGTTGATGAATTTGGGGTCTACGAAGGATTGGTGGATAGCTGACACTTGTGCCCCCGTGTCTCTCCACGCAGTAACCTTCTTTCCGCCCACTCTCAAATTTTCCCTTCGCTCCAAGGGTATTGGAGAGGCATCCGGGCCTGGGGATCTTTGGGGTGATGGTGGTGTAATGAATTGCACTCGCATGGTGTTCTTGGGACAGTTGGCCTTGATATGTCCCAGTTCATTACACTTAAAGCATCTTCCATCTGATGGGTCACTGGGCCGAGGTGAGTTACTGGAGACTGGTGAGGTGGAAGGGTAGGGTGTCTGTGGCTTTACTTGGGTGGTATGTGGGGTCTTTGGCTGTCCTCGGTTGTAGGGTTTATGGTCTGTGTGCCCCCTGGGTAATCATTCCCCTTGACAGTAGCTTTCTTGCTTTCTGCCAGTTCCATCCATTTGGCTCCAATCTCCCCCGCCTCAGCGAGATCTTTGGGTTTTTCATCTTGTATGTACCATGTGATGTCTTCAGGAACACCATCCAAGAACTGCTCCATTTGTATGAGGAGGTGCAGTTCTTTCAAGGTTTGAACGTTGTTTCCTGTTATCCAGGCCTCATAGTTTTTTGCAATGTAGTAGGCGTGTTTGGGAAATGACACCTCTGGTTTCCACTTTTGGGTTCTGAAGCGCTGACGGGCATGATCTGGGGTTATCCCCATTCTGTATCTGGCCTTGGTTTGAAAAAGTTTATAGTCATTCATTTGCTGCTTAGGCATTTCAGCTGCCACCTCTGCTAAAGGTCCACTGAGTTGTGGCCTTAATTCTACCATGTACTGGTCTTCGGGGATGCTGTACCCAAGACAGGCTCTTTCAAAATTTTCTAAGAAGGCCTCTGTGTCATCACCTGCCTTGTAGGTGGGAAATTTCCTGTGCTGTGGAGCAATAATTGGCGCCGGGTTGTTAGGGTTGGCTGGCACATGCAGCCCAGCTTTTGCCAAGTCCAGTTCATGTTTTCTCTGTTTTTCCTTCTCTTCATTCTCTTTTTGTTGTTTTTCCATTTCTTTTTGTTGTTTTTCCATTTCTTTTTGGTGTTTTTCCATGTCTCGGTGGTGGGCTGCCTCTTCTTCTTCTTGCTTCCTTCTGTGGGCCACCTCTTTGGCTGCCTGTTCTTTTTGGTAGGCTGCCTCTCTTTCTCTCTCTCTTATTTCCATCTCTGTTTGTTTTATTTCCAGTTGTCGCCTGTGTTCAGCGTCTCTGATTTGTTTTTCGGCCTCAATTTTTGCCTTAGAAGTCATGGTTCCTGTTTTCTTGGGTTAGGGTGCCCTCCGGTGTTTATCTTCTGAACTGCAGGCTCTGTTGCCTCCTGGAGTCTGCCTAGCAACAGTGCCTTTAGCTAATCTTCAATGTTAAGTAAACCTGAAAAACCACTTTATTTGCATATATATAGTGCTGGTAATGACTCTCAATGGGAGTGCTATTGTGTGACAAAAGACTCTTAATAGCACCTTAATGATTTCTTGCTTAAGATGCAAGCTACAAACTGCCAGAGAGAGCAGAAAAAAAAATTCTCTCTGGTTCCCTTTTAAAACCAAACTGTTTCTCTCTGCTAAAAAGCCCTTAGCAGAGAAAAGAAAAATATAATATTCCTACTGGCTTCTGGATTCTGTCTATCTCCCAACCGCTGCTACACCATGTCATAACCTTAGTCCCAGATTTGGACCTTAGCGTCCAAATTATGGGGGTTAGCATGAAAACCTCCAAGCTTAGCTACCAGCTTGGACCTGGTACTTGCTGCCACCACCCAAAAAATTAGAGTGTTTTGGGGCACTCTGGTCCCCCTGAAAAACCTTCCCTGGGGACCCCAAGACCCAAATCCCTTGAGTCTCACAACAAAGGGAAATAATCCTTTTTCCCTTCCCCCCTCCAGGTGCTCCTGGAGAGATACACAGACACAAGCTCTGTGAACCTACACAGAGTGACTCCCTCTCTCTGTTCCCAGTCCTGGAAACAAAAAGTACTTTCCTCTTCACCCAGAGGGAATGCAAAATCAGGCTAGCAAATCCAACACACACAGATTTCCCCCTGATTTCTTCCTCCCACCAATTCCCTGGTGAGTACAGGTTCAATTTCCCTGAAATTTCCCAGTAAAGAAAACTTCAACAGGTCTTAAAAGAAAGCTTTATATAAAAAGAAAGAAAAATACATACAAATGGTCTCTCTGTATTAAGGTGACACAATACAGGGTCAATTGCTTAAAAGAATATTGAATAAACAGCCTTATTCAAAAAGAATACAAATCAAAGCACTCCAGCACTTATATTCATGCAAATACCAAAGAAAAGAAACCATATAACTTACTATCTGATCTCTTTGTCCTTACACTTAGAAACAGAAGACTAGAAAGTAGAAACTACTTCTCCAAAGCTCAGAGAAAGCAGGCAGACAGAAAACAAAGACTCAGACACAAAATTCCCTCCACCCAAAGTTGAAAAAATCCGGTTTCCTGATTGGTCCTCTGGTCAGGTGCTTCAGGTGAAAGAGACATTAACCCTTAGCTATCTGTTTATGACACCCCCCCACATATTATAGAGAGGTGTGTAGTAATGAGGTGGTCATCTTGTTCCCCTGTATGATTTAGTGGTTTGTAGCAAACCCAAATGTTTGCTTTATCTGTTAGGACATTGATCCATAAACATTCAAGATCATTTTTGTCAGATTATCAGTGACTCCGAAACAGGTAATGCCCTTTTTTATGTTTTTATTCCGCCTCCACTTTTGCTCATTCAGTCCTTCCTATTTATAACCATTGATGTTAATGTTCTAGTCATGTGACTCATGTCACCAGGTTTCAGTAACAACGAGATCAAATGTATGCTCATAACTGAGCATTCCTCTTGTGTGTATTACTGAGGCTCCTTGATTTGGTATATAGGCAATTCAGTAATTTTTTCTCTTCGTGATCTTTGGTTCCTGGGTTAGTTTTATTCTCAACATCTCAATTTTGTGCTGAGTGCTCATATCTTTCCTCTTTTTCTGCATATGTTCTACCTTTTGATCATCTTATCTCTCACTTAATGATCCTGTAATTCAAAAGTAACTCCTCCAAATCAGCCCTTCTGCCTGTTTTGACTGAGGAAATTTGTGGATTCATCTCGGAATCCTTCAGTTAAAAGATCTCCAGACTTTTCTGTTTTAAATCAAATAATAATTGTTACTTTTTTTTGTAGCTAGAAAACTAAAATGTCTCAACTCTGATATTTTCATCTTCCCATGTGACTAAACCGCAGTCACTGTGGCAGTTTGGGAAAAAATGTGCACAATCCTTTACTATTTATTTGTTGTTTGTACCATCATGGCACCTAAGAGCTCCAGGTTCTGTCGTCACCTCCAAATGAATTGCTACTGCTCTTAAAGTTTGCAAGTATCCACTAGTTGCTCACAATGAATGGATAATTGCTGGGCAGTATTGCCAGTTCCAAAAATTCCAAAATTATTAATAAGAGCCACCACCCTCCCGGAATCATCAGTTTGGCTTAAAATTCCTGATTTATAAAAAAATAAATTTTGGGGTTTTTTTACTTATTGAAGGGATCACATTTCCTAACTTTTTTCTGCACCCAGGAGGGCTAGAAACTTATTTTTAAATGAAAGCTGTAATTCCCATGAGAAGACATGCTGTCGGGAACTGGGGCTTTAAGAAAAACACCAAATATCATAAAAGTCACATAAAAGTCTGAGGCGGTAACAATGAATCAGAGAACAACACGGATGAGATTCTCACTCCTACAGGCTGCATAAAGGAGCTTTAAACTCCAGATCTGGCTAATGGAGAATTTCCCCAGCGTGGGAACTGAGAGGCAGCTGCTGGCTTTTCTGTGGAAGACCCTGCAAGCTCTGGCTCAAGGGACGTGTCAGGTCTGTGAGGAAAGTCCTTATACAAGCCTACAGAAGCTGCTAGGATTCTCAAGTTCTGTGGAGCAGGAGGAGGATGGTGTGATAAATTAAAATAGCTTCTCAGAGCTACCAGATTTATCTGGGGGAAGGGGGACGCTCTGGCCTCCACAGCAGCTCAGAATCAGGGAGGGATTAAGATGGCTTGAAGCCACTTTAAACCCTCTCCCCCCAGGTTGAGAATTCTGTGCTGCAGCTCTGAGAGGAGCAGCACAAGATCTCACTCCATGTGCTGCCAAGACAGCATAAATAACAAAGAGCATATTAAAATCTAAATAAATAATCTGTTTACTTGGTACTAAAGTAGACACGGGTCTTATTATCAAAGGTGTTGAACAGCCCAACCTCTCATTGACTTTGACTGAAGTTGTGGGCATTTCAGCACTTTTGAAAATTAGGCCCTAAGAAAACACTAATTTGGGGGCCTGACCTGACTGTCTGCTCCCTTGCTTTGATTACTCCTCTGGCTTCAGTGGCATTATTCCTGATTTACACTGGTGCAAGAGGCAAATTAGACCTTTTGTTTTGAAAATAAACATTGAAATGTCTGTATTTATCATTTGAAATAGACCACGTTGTGAGGTGAGTATATTTGTCTGCAACTCTCTTTATTCAAGACTAACATTCTTGTCCTCAGAGTTTTAGAAGTTAAAATGTAACTTAAATGATATAATTCATCCTGCATTTGCTACATCAACTGTTTTCTGCCTCTTTCCCCGTGTTACTCTGATTTTGCAGCTGCAATATTGCTGAATTATTGACCCCAATAGTCAGCTGTACTAACGGGCATTTATTTGTGAGTGTGTGTGTGTGTAGTTACATTTTTAGTATTGTTGAAAAGAGCTGACCCTGCAGCCCTAAAGAATCAGGTCCTGTCTGTATGAATGGAATGGACACAGCAGAGGTAGTGGCAATATAGGCTTCCCCATACAGCCTTCCCATGTGACTTGACTGAAGTAGATGGATTAACAACTGTGATAAAGGGGGTAGCTTAGTTCCCAGATCCATGTTCTCTCCTCTGAGACTGTCTGTGAGGGTGAAAAATGTAATGGCTCATATGATGGCAGCATATCTCCATTAGGAGTGAGATGTAGTGTGAAGAGAGAGTATTCAGATTAGATTCAGGCTAGGGTTCAGAATTTGGATTTTGGATTCAAAACTGAATCAAGAATACTTTATTATATTGCTATTCATCACAGTTAAAAACACTCAATTAAATTCTGCTCTTTTAATCATGTACGTAGTTCCTGATGACCTATGAAGCCCTATAAGCCCTTTCTGCATTAGTGTGTCACAACTGAGTTAGATCCATTCTCTGCTGACTGGGGATACCTGAGAACACTCTGTTAGAAAGAACTGTATTTAAACAGGGTTCTTGGTAACCTAGTTGTTAAGTGCCCTAGCTTACCCAAGAAGTAATTCAGTTTTCACATTCCTAAATTGCCTGAAAATATTGACTTAAAAACATTTTCACTCTTCCTCTTCCAGTCTTGTCTTGGACAGATAGCAATTCCTCCAAATCAACAGATAAGGAACAATCATAGAAGAGCAAATCTGGTAGAAAGTTAATCTTATTAGTCTCGATACTACCCTATATGGTGCTGCTTCAGCTTTATCTAGAATGTCCATTGCTTTCTGGGGTGTTAGTGACAAAGGCTAACAAGCTTACTCCTGGTTGGTAGTGGAGAGCTGCAGCTGGGGAAGGATAATCTTATGTTGTGAGAAGAATGAATTGAAAGTAATCTGGGCAGTGACAAGCTTGAAGGGCTCAGCAGCTTGTAAGCAGAGTGGACACTCGCTGATCCTGCTATCTTTGCCTCGTTTCACCTGATAAATGAGCACTGTGCACTGGGAGTTAGGTTCTCTCCCTGTGACTGTGCAAATCACTTCAGTGAATGCATAATTGAGCAAGTGGAGAGGATTTGGTCAGAGACCTTTCACATGGTTGCAGCTGCAGAAAGAATGATGTGTCGGACTGAGACCAAGATAGTCAATCTGTTGTACAGGCTGAAATGTTGGGAATTAAGAAGGAAAAGAGACCTATACATTAAAGATAAAGGGCCAAATCATCTGCTGAAGTCAATGGCGCTATGATGATTTACATCAGCTGAGGATCTTGCACCTAAGGAATGCATTTTATCATTCATGGACAATTTGGAACATATCTGCTAAGAGCGCAGCTGGTTCTTGCCGACAGATTTCTTTTGGAGAAGGTTTGTGACTATGGATTAGCCTACAAATCCATGGCTCACATGTCCTGTGAAAGTTTAAATAGGGCTGTTTCAGTAAGGCATTCAGTGGGGACATAGTCTCACACTCTCTAGCCTAGGTACTGGCTTGGGAGACCCAAGTTCAAGTTTCTGCTCTGCCTGATTCAGAGGGATCTATGATGAAAATCCTTTCCACTGAATTAGGAAGAGCAGGGACTTGAACCTGAGACTCTCACATCTCAGGTCAGTGCTCCACCCGCTAGGACACATTCACTTCCTGAACTGAAGAGCTCAGGTTTTTATCCAAAAAAAAGGATATTTCTGATCGAATTCTGAATTTCAAAAACATTCAAAAGATTTTGTCTTCAAAAACAAATTTTGAAACCTTGAAAGTTGCCATGAAACTGAATTGCTGTCCTCTGGTCAGCTCTCATTTTAAGCACCTTCAATGACTTCAGAAGTCAATGGAAGTTGAGGGTGCTGAGCACTTCACAGGACTAGGCCTACAATGAGATAGGAGATAATCAGTATAGAACTATTGATAGTGGCCGTATTTCATCCTGGTCAGTCATTCAGATTTAACCCCTATACACGCCACAAGCTTCAGAAAGGTTAATCCCTGAAGAAATGGGCTTCAGACCAAAGCTCATAGACTCATAGACTCTAGGACTGGAAGGGACCTCAAGAGGTCATCGAGTCCAGTCCCCTGCCCTCATGGCAGGACCAAATACTGTCTAGACCATCCCTAATAGACATTTATCTAACCTACTCTTAAATATCTCCAGAGATGGAGATTCCACAACTTCCCTAGGCAATCTATTCCAGTGTTTAACTACCCTGACAGTTAGGAACTTTTTCCTAATGTCCAACCTAAATCTCCCTTGCTGCAGTTTAAGCCCATTGCTTCTTGCCCAAGCTTTACATTAATGATTGTCCTTTTGGATAAAATGTTGTTTCGCAGTATGAAAACATGTGACTCTTGCCTTTGGCTCTTGCATCTTAAAAGGAGAGGTACAAATTTTCACAACACTTAAATTTTAAAGTATTCAGTGCTAGAGCAGTAATAAATATGTACTGTTACATCTGATGAAGTCCACCTGGATTTGTCCCGGCAGGACAAAATGAACTGTCATAATGTCAGGATTATTATAAGATATTAGTTTATATTCCAGTACCACCCCAGGGCTCCTTTCAGGACTGGGACCTCATCATGCTTGGTGCTGTACAAACATATAGGGAGACTCAATTCCTACTCTGATGAGCTGGCAATCTAATTAAGTAACACATAAGTGTAACAAACAGTGAGGGAAGGCTGAGGAAGAGTTAATATAGTAGTGATCAGATTATACAGTTACATTGGCTAGATAGTCATATATTTACAACTTAATGGTGTGTGTGTGTATGTATATATGTATATATATAATATGATTAAATATATAAATTGTAAATATAAAATATATTTATATAAAAGTGTATGTGTACATTTTATAATGTTAGTATAAATTAAATAGATACATTTAACAGCAAGCTCCACTTGCCTTCTACCTTGTTCTTACCAGTTGGCAGTTTTCTGTAGGCATCATGCTAGAAATGAGTCTTAAACAGCGATTGTTAACATTTTGATGTTTTGTGACTAAAATATGTTGTCTCGCATTGTCAAAACATCTTCCCTTTGGGATGCAATGTGAAGACACTACATCAAAACAAAATAATCTTGTGCCATGTTGAAATGTTGCAATGTGATTCATTTCATTTGCTCCAAAAGTTATTTACAACACAAAATCAGACTCTTCTAGAAAGCCAGGGCAGGTGGCAACTCAGTAGGATGGGGGATAGGTAATATATGAAAACTGCACAAAACAGAAGAAAGGTACCATAGCACAGTGGTTCTCAACCAGGGGTATGTGTACCCTAGGAGTACGCAGAGGTCTTCCAGGAGGTACATCAACTCATCTAGATATTTGCCTAGTTTACAACAGGCTATATAAAAAGCACTAGCGAAGTTGGTACAAACTAAAATTTCATACAATGACTTGTTTATACTTCTCTATATACTATACGCTGAAATGTAAGTACAATATTTATATTCCAATTGATTTATTTTATAATTATATGATAAAAAAGAGAAAGTAAGCTATTTTTAAGTAATGCTGTGCTGTGACACTTTTGTATTTTTTGTCTGGTTTTGTAAGGAAGTAGTTTTTAAGGGATATTAAACTTGGGGGTAAACAAAATAAATCAGGCTCCTGAAAGGGGTACATTAGTCTGGAAAGGCTGAGAAACATTGCCATACCAGAATCTCAAGGACAACCACAGAAAAGTAATGCATGGATTTATAGTTCCAGTGCTCTCACACAGCTCTGGAACAGTCCCTGGGAGGACCCCTTCAGAGTCACCCCTTGGCTACACTCTTTCCTGAGACCAAGCCTTGGAGCCTTCAGCATCCGTACTTCACGCCATGAGCTCCCTTTAGTGAGTCCACCTGAATTAGATGCCTGGGAAAGACTTGCACACCCAAAGGGAACAATGCACCCCAACTTCCATATTCTGGAGTGACTCGGACAGCACTATAAAAGCAGAAGGATTTATTAGATGTCTGGAACACCACATAGAAAGTTCTTAGTTAACATAAAGAACAGAAGGTTATAGCCTGGTCCATTTGGGTCAGTCCCAGAGTCCAGAGTTCTCTCTGACCTCTCTTTAGGCGCAGTCCAGAAGCCTCTCTCTGCCAGCAGCCCCACACTTAACCTCACCTGGCCTCTCCTCAGTCCTTTGTCCTTATTCCCTGGCAAACAATGTCACCTGGCCCTCCTTCTTAGCCCTTTGTTCCCCAGCTGGTCAAACCTGGCTGGCTTCCTGCAGAAGGGTGAGTCATCCATGGTCATTAATTGCTAGGTACCAAATGTCTGGGCAATTGGAATGGCCATTGTTTTCTGGGACTATCTATGGGCATGGAGCCCAGGTCCCAGACAGCTAGGCATCAGTCGCACCTGGATCTTTGCAAAAAGTAAACAACCTCTCCGATCCCCTTCCCCTCACCTCCCGCTTCACCTAGTTAGCTATGCAGCACATAATGGAAACTGAGGCATGCACAGTATTCATACAAAATATGAAAAATTCCCACTTTATTACATTTAGAAAAAATATTCATACTGTATTCATACTTGTAGAACTGTAGGTTAATTGATGAGATGGCCCATAATTCTTTGATCCCAAGGCAAACTTAAAAACAAATTATTTTATTAATAAGCCTAACCATTTTGTGACTGACCCCTTCATGACTTCAGTGTAGTACTGGTTAAAAAAGAAATTGAAAGCTTTTAAAATGCAAAATGGCTTTTTGAAGGGAAATAAAATTCATGGAAATTGTTTGTTTCCTTTGATATTTTCTATTTGACTATATATATATATATATATATATATATATATATATATATATATATATATATATATATATAATATTAATAATAACATATCTATTTATATCTACATAAAACCCCAACCCAAAAAATATTGGTTTTCCAGAAATACAGTAAGTTGCAACTGTTTTCATGTATTAAAATATTTCTTAAGTTTTCCTCTTGGTTACATCAGTGTAAAACTGGACTGGATCCAGTGGTGTTAATTGAGATACTCCACATAAAATACTTATGTAATTAAGAGCAGAATTTGGGCATATGTTTATAGGTGAAGAAAACTGAATTATTTCTAGGGCAGTGGTGGGAGGTGAGGGGTGGGAAAGAGCCCAAATCCCACAGCAAATCACTCTGTCCTATAGTTGCCAGCTCCAGGAAACTACTCAACTACTCCCTCTTATAACTCTTCCACCACTACAGCTCACTCTGTTAGATGATGATGCTGTAGGCATGGAGGCATTCTTACTCTTGTACAGTTTTTGGAACTTTGATTTAGCAAGCAGTTAAGAAGATACCTTGTAGATGTGTCTCCAGCTGGAGGAGAGATTTCTGTAATGAGCAGTGGCTGGGAGTTTAGAGTTTGCTCTTGGGTTCCTGAAATACAAGACGGAAAATGAAGACAGTTGGTGAATATGAAGTTTGAAGGCAGGCCTTGATCGGTAATGTTCCCTGATGCAGGACAAGTGTTCAGGCTAGCCTAATCATGGGTAATCATTAAGCTACGGCAAACTGCTTATGCAAAATCATAAGCACAGGAAAAGGAACATACTTCCTCCCTCAATGAAAGCTTATTTCATAAGATTTGTTGTGTTGTGTTTCATGGCAGATTTCATTATACCCATAGGAGTTGCCATTGGGAAAATGTCCAAAACCAAATGTAATCCTTCTGCCAGGTGTTGACAGCAGCATAAAGGGCTACATTCAGTTTTCTAGGGGTTCCCTTGAAACCTTAATTAACACTGTCTCAAGGCCCAGAAACTATATCTACCACCTGGGCACCCCAGTGAACAATATTTCCCCCTTAACAAACCCTGAGTCCAGGGGTTTCCCCTGAACCAAAGAGACCTTTATCAGGTGATGAAAAAGAAGGAGAGACAACACTAACTTGGGAAAACCAGCAAATAATAAATCAACAAATTCTATAGTGTAAGAATCCCAGCCCTAGGGGAGCCTTAACCATAGTCCCAACCTCAGTCCTCCTGGTAATTGTATGTGGCTGGTGCATTCTAGCCACTTCTCAGCTTTCCAATCCCAATTAGATGTCCTGGGCTGGAGAAGTCTAAGAATGCTGGCAAGCCAGTGTGGCCTTAGCGATCTGTGGGCTTTATCCCCTCACTCAGCAAGGAGGGAGAAGCTGAACAGTAAATCCTTTAGGTTCACAGTTTCAGCTAACTTTTAACTAGGCCTCTATTTCTGAACCTGTAAATGTGAGTGTGTTTTTGTCCACTTAGACATTTGGGGCCAAATTTACCCCCAGTTAAATGGGTACAATTCCCACTGAATTGTTAGAACTCCCAGCCTACAGACCCAGTGCACTACTTAAGTGGCATGAGGCTTTGCAAAATTCCTCTGCACTTAGGTGAATTCTGCTTAGTGTAAGTGCTAGTGCTGTCTGGCTCCCTTTATATCTTTCATACATCAAAATATTTTCAGAAGAACAATTAATAAAAATAGGTTATAAACTGTCATGAATATAGACAATATAGGAAAATATGGCAACATAAACATTGTCAGTGAACGTAATTTATAACTGGGCATGCCCCCACCACTACTGTACTTTTAAGGATGGCCATTGACTGATGCGAAATCATGTTATGCTTACTCCAGAGATTTGTTGAAACTCCCTTTACAATACAGAGAGGGCGTGAGACAGAGCTCTACAGCTCTCTTTTTCCAGCTTTGATCCACAACACCCCTGAATATACTTCCTGGGAAGAACTATCAAGGGCTAGTAACATTTCAGAGGAAGTATTACAGAAGAGAGCAGAAGTGATGTCTGTTGATTGAGGACAGAGCCGGTGCTTCCATTTAGGCAACCTAGGCAACAGCTTAGGGCACCAGGATTATTGGGGGGCAGCATTTTTCTGGGGGGGCCACAGACGGCTCTGGTGGACCTGCCGCAGGCGTGCCTGTGGAGGGTCCGCTGGTCCCACGGCTCTGGTGGACCTCCCGCAGGCACGCCTGCAGCAGCTCCACTGGAGCCGCGGAACCAGCGGACCCTCCGCAGGAATGACTGCGGCAGGTCCACCGGAGCCACGGAAGCAGCGCGCGGGGTGGCGAAAGGGCCGTGTGCCTAGGGTGCCAAAAACACTGGCGCCGGTCCTGATTGAGGATGGAGCCAGATTAAGGTTAGATGTGTATGAAATACCCTGATTGCCATAGTCTTGAAGTAAAACCCATTAAAGTCAATGAGCCATCAACTTCAATGAGCTTTTGGACCAGGTCCCATACTAGGGAGTAAAACAAACATCTTGGAGCTTGAAAAAATCTGTACCTTGTGTGATTCTTTTTCAAATATTGGCCTCAGTTTTTGAGCCTGAAAATTTTTACCGGTATAATTTAGGCAATTTGGGACCAAATTCTGCCCTCAGCTAACCCATGAAACCCCACTGAGATGAATCTAATGACCGGAGTATGGAGGAGATGTGTTCCTGAGTTGGAATAGCCACTAGGTCATCCTGGTTAGCAGCAGCACTCCACGTGTGTTTTGCTGCCCAGAAGACTTACACATCCACAAAAATGTAGCTTCTGTCCAGCCCTTAATTCCAGGGAGAAGAAGAACCTGGAGATCAAGTTGAAGCAAATTATGGTGGAGTATTCCCTTCACTCTGTGTCAGAACTAGGTCAGATGAACCCTCTTACACAGCAGTCACCTGGCAGATCCAGTGCCCCTTCAGTCTAAGCTCAGCATTCCCAAAGACAGAGAAAGACTCCAGAGGCCTACTTGAAAGGTCCCAGGAAGAAGAGCTCTGACTCTCCTTGTAAAGAGTCTGCTCTGAAAAGACCTCAGTCTCCCAGCAGGTCAGCCATCTCAGACAATTTAACTTCTCTAACTGGAATTGCAGAGGCAAAGGACTCCTTCAGTACCAGCCGGGCTGGAAAACCCTGAAGCTCTTCTAAGAGCAAACTTCAGTACCATCTGGACATGACAGTGACAGCAAAGAAAGACATTCTTCTAGACTAGTACAGTCAGACACAGCTGTACCTCTGGTTCCTCTCCTGATGGGTTCCTTGGTATGGTACAAGGCTAATCATCCACCTCTGTCGGTATCCACCTCAGAGTACTCTAAATCTTCGGTATTGTCTACTTTTAGAGATAAGTGGATAGTTATATTGATACTGTGTTTCCATTTGGTACCCCAAGAATTTAGGTACTTGAAAGATTTATCCATAGCAGATGAACCAGGATCTCCATTATGGGGATTGAGTGCCTCTTGGTACTGAGGCCCACTCAGTCACTGGACTCTCATGTATCCCTGGTACCACCCAATTCACCATCATTTTCAGATGGGGCACCTCCACTGAATGACAAAGAGGATGATTGTGGGGACCTTCCATCTCAGTGCAGGGCTCTTCTACATACAGGAACCCATATTTTGGTGACCTACAAAGAGAGAGAGTAATTTCAGGGAAGACATCATGGGTGATGGGAACACCTTGGATGCCATCGGCTCTTCCATTTGGTCCCTCACCATGGCCATACTGGGATCCCTGGGCTGTTTACTGATCACATTTTTCAGGGTGCTGAGCCTCGCCCACTGAGACAATAGGGACATACAGTCCCTTCTACTGTAGCCCATTCCTCAGCAGGAGGAGTTCGAGGAGCAGGAGGTTAGGACACATAAAGAAGCTACCCCTTGAACTACCACCTTCTTTTCATCCCCAGGTGTGACGATAATGCCTCCACCACCATCTGTGGCCCATGGTTTCAGGCAATTCCAGGACCTCAGAAAAAGGGTGGCTGCTACACTGCAGATACAAGTTAATAAGGTGAAGGAATCGCAGCACAAGTTGCTGGACATTCTGCAGTGAGCAACACTGACCAGAGTTGCGCTCCCTGTCAGTGAGACACTTGTGGATCCTGTGAAGACAGTTTGGCAGTGACCAGCAAGCAACAGTACTACCAACTTGCTAATGGGCTCATAAAAAATATTATGTCCCCACTGGGGACTCAGAATTTTCATTCTCCCACTTTTCACCTAATTCTCTGCTGGTTGATGTGGGGAAAAACAACATAACACCAATTTGACCATGTATAAGAAAACCCAGAAGTACCTTTTTTTGATGGAAGTCCTGATCATGTGCAATACTGCATTTCTGGATTGTGAATTATCAAATGCTCATGGCAAAATACAACTATGAGAAATTTACTGCTTTCATTGAGCACCTTCCCGTGGATCAAAGGGAACCATTTCAGGCCATCATTACTGAGAGAGAGTTACATGCCAGGACATCCCTTCAAGCATTCCTACATGCACCAGACACCACAGCTTGTTTTGTCTCTATAGCTGTAGTTATGCTCAGGACATCCCGGCTCCAGCTGTCTACTTTCCCCAAGGAGGTCCAAAGCACGGGTAAGACCTCCCTTTTATTGGTCTGAGGTTATTTTTGGAGAATACAGATAAGTCCCTGCATACTTTTGAAAGACTCCAGGACCATGCTGCCATTTCTGGGAATTTACACCCCTGCAAACAAAAGGAAAATTTAGTAGATCACAAACCACCCAGAGATCCTGTCTAATCCAATTCTCTGGGTTCCAGAGACTCACTGAATTCCCTAGAAAAAAGCATAGGTTCTATAGGAAGAGAAGCACTAATCCATCTGGCCCAAATACTCAACCAGCATCATCATCAAAACACCTGTTTTGATGGGTTGGGTGAAGGTTTGAATCCTTCCCATTCTTTAGTTTACCAGCTGCAACAATTTGCCTATTGCCCTCACCCCTTCCCCCCATTTCTGGTATGCCTTGGAACAAATTATTACAGACAAATGGATTTTGAAGATTGTAACATCATCCTCTCTTCTTCTGTTCCTCGATTATCCACCCACTTTCATTGTCCCTCTTGAGGGACCCATCTCATGAGCTCTTACTGAGACAGAAAGTAAACTCCCTTCTTCATTAAGGAGCTTGTCTCTGCTCAGCACAAAGGGAATGGTTTCTACTCAAGGTACTTCTTTGTACCAAAGAAAAATGGAGGGTGGAGACCCCCAATTTTGGATTTAAAGCTCCTAAACAATTTTGTAAAGTCTCAAAAGCTCAGCTATTATTCCTTCCCCAGATTCCCAGGACTGGTTTTCAGCCTTCTACCTACAAGATGCATATTTCCCTAGAGTGATACACCCATGTCACAGAAAATACTTGCAATTTGTTATAGGTCAGGATCACTTCCAGTACTGGGTGCTCCCTTTCGGACGCTTCTCAGCTCTGAGAGTGTTTTCAAAGGATGTAGCGATGGTGGCCCCTTACCTTTATTCAGAGGCAATTGTAGTATTCCTGTATCTTGACAATTGGCTGCTCAAGAGTCGGCCTTATGAAGAAATGCTGTCAACTATGCAGAAGGTCCTATCTCTGTTCTTAAAATTAGGTCTCCAACTCAGTATCAAGAAATCCACATTGACCTCTTTCCAGAGAACACAGAAAATACAGTTCCTGCATCTTGGCAGGGGGTTAGACTTAGGTGACCTTACTGGTCCCTTCTAACTCTATGCTTCTATGATGCGCTGAGTCTTTTAATTTCTATTCTAGATCTTAGATTGTGCTTATCACCATACTATCTGAATGCCTTCCAGTAGCACACTAAGTAATGTCTATGATGTGTTTGTTCTTTTATCTTATCCAGGGGGAGAAGTGTGGATAGTGTAGTGTTTTGTTTTGGAATGTTTTTAATTATACTTATATGCACACTCTCACACACACCGTTCTGAGTTGTGCAGGCACTAGTGGGTAAATTGTATCTACTCTGCCTCTATAGAGTTCCCCAAACAACGCCCAGTTATTCTAGTTTTGTGCTGAGTTGAGTAAATTTCACCCAACCTATGATGATTTCTCTTCCATCCCCCCTTGTGTTGCTCCCTGCTGAGTATTTTCTGCAAAAATATAATTGTTATATAAGCATCTGCTTTGTGTGGGAATGATGTGAATGAAGCATGTACTGTGCTATTTCCACATAATTTATTATGACAAGCAATTCATCAAATTGTTTTTTCCTCTGCCTGTGGCTGCTGACTCCTTTAAGCACCAGGGGATGTAGACACTCCAAAAGAGGTCAGAATCCATCAAACATGTATTTATGTTTAAGGGTTGAGTATTTGATTGGAAGTTATTGTAGCCCTGGTCAGCTGCAGGTTATTTATCGACTGAAAATTTCCATCCAGCTTCGTGCATATTCTCCAGCATTTCTAGATTGTCACTTCCCTTTCAACTGTTGGGTGTGAAGGGGTGTGTGTGTTTTTACAATGCATTCATTTAGACGATTTGTAACACATTTTAATACTAGCTACAGCCCAAGCCACAATCCTGGACCTGAACACTCTAGAGCATTGGGAGAGTTTAGATTCAGAGCTGATTTTTGCAGCTTGAGATCATCTCTAACACCAAACATTTTTCCCCTTTATTTTTACTATATTTTAAAACTACATTTTGTAATAATCAAGGGGAGGTGATTTCAGGGATGAGAGAAGAAGCTGCTCCGGCTAAATCATCCACACAAACAACATAAACTCTGACATAGCTACACAAGCCATATGACTGTTACTTTAGTGGCTTTAACATTTTATTGCTGACTTGGGAGAAGACAAGAAACCAGTGGCAATGAGTGCTCATTTGAATAATGCCCGAAATCAATTCCATATGTTGACCCTGTCACCAATCCTTGAAGGCAAAAAACCAAAACAAACCAGTGTTTTTCAAATGGCTTCCAAGTAAAAGTCTGCATTCACCTAAGCCAGCGTACACACACACTACTTTGCACCTGCATAAATAAGACATTGTTCTTTATCAATAGCAAGAAGAAACTCTATTTTGACTCATGCATAAAAAAATAATTGTTCCTAGAATGAATGCAACTTGATCACAACATTAGACACAGTTATGAGGATAGACTTAGAAGTTTGTCTTTAACAAGTATGGCTTTATGTATATCTAGAATTTTATAATGTGTGTGCGCTTTGGAGGAAATGGAGAAATATTTGCATTTAGCTGGGCACTTTAACTGAACAGTCCATCTCCCACCCAAGTTTGTCTCAAACTGAATCAAGCTCAAGTAAGTTTTCCTCCCTGCTCCCCAGTTACCAGGCTAAACCCTGAAGTCCCTCTCATTCCTAACTCAGGAAAAACTCTTCTGGATGTTAATGAGAGTTATGCCTGAGTAATGACTCAGTAAAAGCGGAATAAGGACTTTAGTATGTGGGTCATAGATATTTGAAATTGAAACCCAAAGCAATATTATTCGTACTGAAGTAACGACTAATGGCCCTAGTCAAGGATTGTGCTAGATGCTGTACATATAACAAATAGATGGTTTCTGCCCTAAAGATATTACAATCTCTGTTTGTAGCACAGATGAATACCACATACAGACATGGGGATCACAAGATAACAATAAAATGGCCATGTTTGATGTAAGAAGCAGCAATCACAGCACTGCAGTTGTCACACTATTGTTGAGTGATTTGCACCATAGAGAAGAGTGTAAAGGAGGAATTTTTAAAAGGACAATGTAGTTGCTTTGATTTGTGGGAAATGCCTTTCATGTCAAGGGGGCAGCACAGGAGAAACCACTAGATATTTAAAGGAAGATTGGATTAACAAGTGATCGATGTCTGTAATTGTTGGCAGAGAAGAGTACCTATACCCTTAACATTAGTCCAGGTTTTTATTTTGGTGCATACCAGTGATCTCACAAGACATTTTCAGGTTGCCATCAACTCGAAGGGGTGATATGGCTCAGAAGAATGGTAAGGAAATCGAAAGGTTTTCCATCTCTAGGCATTAGCTCTGGTTAGCAATGACAAGTCTTTTCCATCTGTTCACTTGTAATTGTCCTGCATGATATGAGCCGATGGACTCAATCCCACTGGACTGATGTCCACCCAAAACCCAAAGGATTTTAAATGGAGGCCTTTTTGGACAGGCCCAGAAAAAGTCGGGGAGCAGGATTTGAAGGACATAGTAACTTATCTTTTCATCAGTAGAGTTAGTCTCTCAAAATCGCGCTTTGATAGAAAAGCATATGGGAAGTGTGCATGGGCTCTGTAAATTCCATGGAATACATTTTGTAGAGGACTTCTGTCTACAGTGACTTTAATCAAACACCTTTTATGAGATAAAGGTTTTAAAAAAGCGCAAAATCAAACTGGACTTCAGCTTTTCTCAGAATTTATTTTAATATTTTGTATAGGTTCAGTTATTCTAGCTACTTGGCTTCAATTGATTGTGAGTTGGATATGGCAAATTGCTGTACTGTTTTTATAGTGTTCTCCTTCCTCCTAAATCCCACTTTGCTTACCTTTGTTATGGATTTGAAATGCGGAAAATTATTTCATTCTTCTTTAATTACATCACTTGAATACATTTTTACTTCTTTCCACTGTTGCACTTTTCTAATTATTATTTCAAAAAATCTACCTCTTTTAAGTTTTCCCTTTCCCAGTAATACCATGAATGGGTAGAACAGTGTGTGCAGTGTTCTGGACTATTTGGGCTGCAGTTCTGACTCAGGAATATATTTTCATAGCCCGTAGTGCTAAGATAACTAAATATTGCAATTTATGAATTAAAATTAATTGTATAACTGGAATATAAACTTTTACTCAGGGTACGTCTACACTACGGGATTATTCCGATTTTACATAAACCGGTTTTATAAAACAGATTGTATAAAGTCGAGTGCACGCGGCCACACTAAGCACATTAATTCGACGGTTGTGCGTCCATGGTCCGAGGCTAGCGTTGATTTCTGGAGCATTGCACTGTGGGTAGCTATCCCGTAGCTCTCCCATAGTTCCCGCAGTCTCCCCCGCTCCTTGGAATTCTGGTTTGAGAGCCCAGTGCCTGATGGGGCAAAAATCATTGTCGTGGGTGGTTCTGGGTACAGCCTCACCTCTCCCTTCGTGAAAGCAGCAGATAACCATTTCGCGCCTTTTTTCCTGGGTAAACTGTGCAAACGCCATAGCACAGCAAGCATGGACCCTGCTCAGATCAGTACCGCAATAGTGGACATTGTAAGCACCTCAAGCTTTCTCGTGCAGTCTATGCTGAACCAGGACCTGCAAAGCCAGGCGAGGAGGAGACGACAGCTACGGCAGTGCGGCGATGAGAGTGATGAGGACATGGACACAGAATTATCTCAAACCGCGGGCCCCTGCGCTTTGGAGATCCTCCTGGTAATGGGGCAAGTTCTAGCCATTGAAAGCCAATTTTGGGCCCAGGAAACAAGCACAGACTGATGGGACCGCATAGTTTTGCAGGTGTGGGACGATTCCCAGTGGCTGCGAAACTTTCGCATGCGTAAGGACACTTTCATGGAACTTTGTGACTTGCTTTCCTCTGCCCTGAAATGCCATAATACCAAGATGAGAGCAGCCTTCACAGTGGAGAAGCGAGTGGCAATAGCCCTCTGGAAGCTTGCAATGCCAGACAGCTACCGGTCAGTCGGGAATCAATTTGGAGTGGGAAAATCTACTGTGGGGGCTGCTGTAATGCAAGTAGCCAAAGCAATCATTAAGCTGCTGCTACGAAAGGTTGTGACTCTGGGAAATGTGCAGGTCATAGTGGATGGCTTTGCTGCAATGGGATTCCCTAACTGTGGCGGGGGGGTGATAGATGGAACCCATATCCCTACCTTGGCACCGGAGCACCAGGGCACCCAGTATATAAACCGCAAGGGGCTCTTTTCAGTGGTGCTGCAAGCACTGGTGGATCACAAGGGACGTTTCACCAACATCCACGTGGGATGGCCAGGAAGGGTTCATGATGTTCACGTCTTCAGAAGCACTGTTCTGTTTAAACTGCTGCAGCAAGGGAATTACTTCCCAGACCAGAAAATAACAGTTGGGGATGTTGAAATGCCTGTAGTTATCCTGGGTGACCCAGCCTACCTCTTAATGCCATGGCTCATGAAGCCATACACAGGCAGCCTGGACAGTGGTCAGGAGCTGTTCAACTATAGGCTGAACAAGTGCAGGATGGTGGTAGAATGTGCATTTGGCCGTTTAAAGGTGCGCTGGTGCACATTACTGACTCACTCAGACCTCAGCCAAACCAATGTCCCTTTTGTTATTGCTGCTTGCTGTGTGCTCCACAATCTCTGTGAGAGTAAGGGGGAGACCTTTATGGCGGGGTGGGAGGCTGAGGCAAATCACCTGGCCACTGATTACGCGCAGCCAGACACCAGGGCAATTAGAAGAGCACACTATGAAGCAGTGCGCATCAGAGAAGCTTTGAAAACGAGTTTCATCACAGGCCAGGGTACGGTGTGACTGCTGTGTTTGTTTCCCCTTCATGAACCCTCCCCCTTTATTGACTCCTTCCCTGTAAGCAACCCACCCTCCCCCTTCGATTACAGCTTGCTTAACGAAATAAAGTCTCTATCATTTAAAAATCATGTATTCATTATTAAAAAGTAATTATAAAAAGAGGCAGAGAACTGACAAGGTATGCCGGGTGTGGTTTGGGAGGAGGATAGGAGGGAAGGAAAAGGCCATTAAACACATTTCAATGTAATGACAGCCTTTTGGTTGGACTGTCCACGGGGGTGGAGTGGGTGGGTGCATGAAGCCTTCCCCCACGCGTTCTTACACGTCTGAGTGAGGAAGATATGGAACATGGTGAGTGGCGAGGGTGGTTACACAGGGGCTGCAGCGGCACTCTGTGACCCCGCTGCTCTTCCTGAAGATCCACCAGACGTCGGAGGATATCAGTTTGATCACGCAGCAGCTCCAGCGTGGCATCCCACCACCGCTGATCTTCCTGCCTACACCTCTGATCTTCCTGCCGGCACCTCTCATCTCGAGCGTCTCTCCTATCCTCACGTTCGTCCCTCCTGTCCTCACGTTCACTGGCATCTTTCCTGTACTTTGCTAACACGTCCTTCCACTCATTCAGATGAGCTCTTTCATTGCGGGTCACTTCCATGATTTCCGATGGCTGGTATCATGGAAGATCACTGCTAATCACCCCCCTTACGGCCCCCCACCGCATGGCTGGTAGCTGGGAAGATTCCTGCTAGCCAAACGCAAAAAAACTCAGTGCTATCCTTCCTGCCCTCCCCCCGCTTGGCTACGTGCAAGGAAGGATTTCTTTTAAGCAACAGCCCAGTAGGAAAATGGCAATCTCTGTCCCCTTAATTAAATTCCTGAATTTCAACCAGGTTACCATGAACGATATCACTCTGCTGAGGATAACAGAGCGAGATAAAGAACGGATGTTTCTTGAATGCCAGCAATCACCGGGACCATACGCAGCTATGCTTTGTCATGCAATGATACCCGATTACTTGCTACGTGCATGGCGTGGCAAAGTGTCCTACCATGGTGGACAGAATAAGGCTGCCTTGCCCAGAAACCTTCTGCAAAGGCTTTTGGAGTACCTCCAGGAGCGCTTCATGGAGATGTCCCTGGAGGATTTCTGCTCCATCCCCAGACATGTTAACAAACTTTTCCAATAACTTTACTGGCCGCGAATGCATCCCAAGCCCTCATGGCAAATCAATCATTAAAAAACACTTGCTTTTAAACCATGTTTTATATTTACAAAGATACACTCACCAGAGATCGCTTCCATGGCTTCACTGTCTGGGCTAGTGGCTTGAGAGGGCTGGGAGGGTAATACTATCTGGGTCACAAAAAGCTCCTGGCTCTTGGGGCTAATGGAGTGCTGTGTGCTCGCTGCAAGGTCGTCCTCCTCTTCCTCTTCCTCCTCCTCCTCATCTTCTCCCTCTGCAGAATCCTCAGCCATGGTTGAGATTACAACCCCCACCTCGGAATCCATGGATAGGGGCGGGGTAGTGGTGGCGGACCCCCCTAGAACTGCATGCAGCTCAGCGTAGAAGTGGCATGTTTTTGGCCCTGACCTTGACCTTCCCTTTGCTGCTTTGGTTTTCTGGTAGGCTTGTCTGAGCTCCTTAACTTTCACTCTGCACTGCACTGAGTCCCTGGTGTGGCCTTTTTCCATCATAGCCTTGGAAATTTTTTCAAATATTTTTTCTTTTCGTCTTTTGGAATGGGGTTCTGTTAGCACTGAATCCTCTCCCCATATAGTGATCAGATCCAGTACCTCCCGTGCAGTCCATGCTGGAGCTCTTTTTCGATTCTCAGGAGATTGCATTGCTACCTGTGCTGATGAGCTCTGTATGGTCACCTGTGCTGATCAGAGCTCCACGTTGGCCAAACAGGAAATGAAATTCAAAAGTTCGCAGGGCTTTTCCTGTATACCTGGCCAATGCATTCGAGTTCAGATTGCTGTCCAGAGCGGTCACAGTGGTGCACTGTGGGATACCGCCCGGAGGCCAATACCATCGATTTGCGGCCACACTAACCCTAATCCGATATGGTAATATCAATTTTAGCAAGACTCCTCTCGTCAGGGAGGAGTACAGAAACTGATTTAAAGAGCCCTTTATATCGATATAAAGGGCCTCGTAGTGTGGACGTGTGCGGCGTTAAATCGGTTTAACACTGCTAAAATCGGTTTAAACGCGTAGTGTAGACCAGGCCTCAGTTGGCAACCAAAGACATTTCCTTGAATTAACAATTTTATTGTATGCTGTTTTGTACATTAAATATTGCATTGGAAAAATTGTTTTGATATGATTTTAATCAGTGCTTTATATGCCACAAATGCTGTTCATGGTACACTTGAGAAAAGCATTGTAATATCAATAGTGTTAAAATTATCACAAATTTATTTATTGAATGTTAGTATTAATTATTTGTATTATGGTATCCCCTGCAGGGCCAATCCAATATCCCTGCCCTCTTATTTAATGGATCCAGTTTTCCAGTGGTGTAAATGGACATAGCTTAATTTAAATCCATTTACACTAGCTGAGGATCTGAAAGGCCATTATATTGTTATTCAAAAGGCACCTATTTGATCAAAACTGCCTATAGTCTGATTTTTTCAATGGCAAGCCAATGCCTGGGAAATTCTTTTTTATGGGTAAATTGGCAGGTATAGTGTCATAATTGCAGATATTGGAAAACAGATGCTTTCTCTTTGATTAATGTTTTCCGAGTGTCCCACATTTTAAAAGTAGGCTTTTGGAGATCTAGGCTATGTTAATGATCTCTTGGGATCTTACTTCTTTCAATAAGTGATACACCATGGTGTTTTCATACTATTCTAAATTAGTGATGTGGAGAAAAAGGAACAGTGCTTCAACAATATTTGCCTTTGTTGGTATTTCTATTACATTTAATCAGAATGCTACTCAATCTTTATCCATTAGTGCAATTTGGAAAATATGGACACAGAGGAACAAGAGAAGAATCAAGGCTGCCTGAGGGGTAGGAAGAGGCCCCCAAACTGAGGGGTGTTGCAGCCTGGCACACACTCAGGTTTGGCCCAGCACCCCTCTGTCATGACAGAGGGGCGGTTGGGCTAAATTTGAGTGAGTGCATTGTGACCAGATGCCAAGGATTGCAGCACCACTCAGGTGGGGCAGCCAGGCCAAACATGAGTGGTGCTATGACCTCAATGCCCAGAGTGGGGAGCCAGGCCTGCCCCGATGGAGTAGGGGCAGCCGTTACGATGTGAGTGCACGGTGGGCTCAGTCTGCAACACCGCTGCCCTGGAAGCCTCCCCTCTGTGTTTTTGTACCCTTTTGAAAGGATGAGGGGCTTTGTTACAGATTCTGGCCTGGTCCCCAAAAATCTGTGCAACCCTCGGAAGAATTTTTAATAAAAGTGACACGTCCAGTCAATATACAGCAAGTGTTTTGCAATTATCTTAATAATAATAAGTGTTAAAAATGTTGAGTAGGATTTTTCAGAAGTGCTTACCTTTGGCCTAACTTTTCTCCCTTTGAAGTCGAGGGTATCACTTCAATGGGAGCAAAGTTAGGCCAATGCTGAGTGCTCTTGAAAATCCCACCCATAGAAGTGAAATTCACCCAGTTATGGAGGGCCAACTCGAGCACCGCAAAACCACGTATGCCATGTATTAGCCCTGGACAAACCAGCTGTGCACGGTGCAGATGACAGCTATATATCAGCCCTCAATGGATTGGCATTGATGGAGCTGTTGAGGGCAGGCTAGGGGAGGGATTGCTGCATCTATCTATGCTTCCACAGTTGGTTGTAGTAATGCTGATTGTAATGACTGAATAAATTTATAGTTATCTTCTGTCTGTATGAAGGACTTGTTTTCCTTCCTATTAAAAATCCTCATGGTGCAGGGTTAGAGATGCTGTAGTAGATCCCCATGTCTCTTAAGGAGGTTCTTGTATGATTAGAGACACACATTTTCACTGCTGAGCTAGTGAAAAGGCCTGACAATTTGTAATAGTTTTGCCTCATAGGTTATGAGGCCTTCTTTAAATTGCTGTTTAGGCTGTTCTAGCGTGTGTTTTAGACAAGGACTGGCTGCTTATCATCTGTTGGCCGTGGAGCCAGGGTGTAGAAGGCTTGTGCTACTTTCAGTTTACCATGTGTGGCAGGACTATTCAGGAGAGAAGCCAGGACTCAAAGAAAAGTATTGGGTTAGTGACTTGGTACTTTCTGGGTGGTCCAGTAAGTCTGAGCTTTTCCCCGCATCCTGTTTCCACTATAATCTGTTCTTTCTTCTAATATAATAATTTTCTTTTCCAAATTAAGGATTGTCGTTAAGATCCTGTTGCATTTCTTTCAGCCTGTGCCCCTCTGCTCCAGCTGTCCAAAGGGGGGAAAATGAAAAGAACTGCTGATAGGGTGTTTTTCACGAGATGTTCCCAACTTTGGAATTCAATCCTGGAATGCACAGCATGCAATGTTGACTCTTGGGATGTGCTGCAAGATCTATCTAGTTGCCCAGGCCTTTGGGAAGAAGGAGAGCAGCCAGGGTGGGGTATTTGTTCATCTGGTCTGGCCAGAAGGTGTAATTTTGTTAAGCAGTTGGGCTTTTTGGACCAGCATTTGTGTTTTAAAAATATAGTGTGGTGTGTTTTTTAAGTGATGTCCCAGTATGTATGGCTACTGGATAGGTCCAATTTTGTCTGTTAAGAGTCTGTGATGGGATATACAAACCCCACACTGGGCAACGAGGGGTTAAGGGATTATTTGGGGATGAGAGGAAGAGGCGCCTAGGAGGACAGACTTGGTTGCCAGACCACTAATAGCCTAAAGGGCCCTGGGTCAGAGCCCAGTGGTGTGGGAAGGCCTGGGCTCCCCTCCCCACAACGCCCTTGGTAGTCAGCGGTTGCAACTCTGACCACTAGGCCACACTTCCCAACCAGAACCTGAGTGAGGACTATTACAGAGTCTAAAGAAATATTATTTTATTTAAATGATCAGCAGTTTTACCAGTTTAGGTTGTCATTCTGTCCAGTGCCCCTTGTACGGATAGCATTCCATTTGTGTTTTCCATCACCATGGTCAGAGATATTGAAAGATATTTTTCTGCTGCACTTATGGCCATTGTAGGTCTCTTGCTCCGTTTTGTTGCTTCAGCTGTGGTCCTTTTTGGAGGGGCTTACGTTCCCCATTCTGTAAAACACTTGAATATAAATCCTCTTGTTTGTAGACTTCTTTTGGCTTGAGTTGAGTGAATGCTTCTGGTTTGATAGGCTAATCTGCTCTGGTTTTTTAAATTTCAGTAAGATTCATATGGTTGGGGAAATTTTTATGGGCCCCTTTCAATAAAACAAATCACTCACATACTTTTTTATTTGAACTGTAGACAGATTTTGTTTTTCAAGATGCTAAAGATATTTTATTTCTGTGCCCATCACCTCTGTCTGGGTTGGTATACCATGGAAAATGGGTTTTTGAGGGGTTGGATCACAGAAAACCCCTTGGGGCTGCCAACTGATGTGCCAAGACTACTACTGCCCCTGCTTTCCCTGCCAGCTTGGGACTCCAGAACCCTGCCTGGTTGTGCCAGACCCACTTGCTGGCCACAAACACAGACCCAGGTCTGAACCATGTCTCACAAACTGTAGGCTTAACTGAAAGCAGCATAAAAAGTGTACCTGTCTCCAACACTCAAGACACCCAACTCCCAATGGGGTCCAAACCCCAAATAAATCCATTTTACTCTGGATAATGGTAAACTCATAAGTTGTTCATCCTCTATAACACTGATAGAGAGAGATGCACAGCTGTTTGCCTCCCCCCGCCCCCAAGTATTAATACATACTCTGGGTTAATTAATTAAGTAAAAAGTGATTTTATTAAATACAAGAAGTAGGATTAAAGTGGTTCCAAGTAATAACAGACAAAACAAAATGAATTACCAAGCAAAATAAAATAAAACAGGCAAGTCTATGCCTAATACAGTAAGAAAACTAAATACAGATAAAACCTCACCCTCAGAGGTGTTTTCCAGTAAGCTTTCTTTTGCAGACTAGTCGTCTTCTAGTCTGGGTCCAGCAATCATTCACACCCCCTGTAGTTACTGTCCTTTGTCTCAGTTTCTCTCAGGTACCCTTTGCGGGTGGAGAGACTATCTCTTGGGCCAGCTGAAGACAAAATGGAGGGGTCTCCCAGGGGTTTAAATAGACTTTCTTTTGTGGGTGGATACCCTCTGTGTAGAATTTCAGCTACAAGATGGAGTTTTGGAGTCAGATGGGCAAGCCACATGTCCATGCATGACTCAGAACTTACAGTTAGCAGCCATTACCCATGTGCTATCTTGAATGTCTCCAGGAAGACTTCTTATGTGAATTGGAGCCTTCCAAGATCCATTGTTCATTAAGTGTTTCTTGATTGGGCACTTAGTTTGCACATTCCTTTCTCAAGAAGCTGACCAAATGTTTTACTAAGGCTACTTAAAAATCAAACAGCTACACAGCCAATATTCATAACTTAAAATACAAAAATGATACATGCAATACAAATAGGATGAATAGATTCAGTAGATCATAATCTTTACAGAGATATGTTACATGGCAAATGTAGCATACAACATATTCCCGTTATGTCATATATACATTCATGAGCATATCCCCATAAAGGATTGTGGGGTGCAACGTCAGAGGATTCACAACATCTGGATTATTATTAATTTTCTAAGTAATCTGCAGTGCTTGTTTCAATTTCTTCTCAAGTCATGAGGTCTTACAAAAGCAAATGGTTTATGGATCAGCTGGTCTGGCAGAATAGTTTTGCAGCATTCAATTGAAAGTTCACTGCAGAGCCCTCTGATAAGGTGCCATTAATTACTGTTACTATTACTCATGTTTTTATTCTGCAACATAGTGAAAAATAACAGTAAGCAAGTAAGATTTATAGCTGGTAGAATAGTAAGACTATTATGCAGGATAAGGGACTTCTCAGGTAGCAATCAGACCCTGCTGAACTGTTTGCTGTGAGTGTTGTCTGGCCTCAGCATCAGTAAGGTGATGGTTTCCTGCTCTGTCTAACACTGTGAGAGTAGCATTAGAATCACCCCCAAAGTCCTGATTAGTAATCCAAGGGCCTGTTCATATTGAGTAATTTTGCACTGGAGTAATAACACTGATATACCTAGAATGGTGCAAACACTGGATTAATTTTGATAAAAGAACAAAAGATTATTTAACTATAAAGAATAGATTTTAAGCAAGTACCAGAAATAAGGCATTAAAGTCAGAAATATAAAGATGAAACACTTTCTAAACTTAACAAACTAGACTTGATTCAAAGTGAAGTCCCCTTGCCACATGTTTCCAGTAACATTGCCGACCAAACTCTCAAGCCAGGATCTGCTCCCGAGGTCCAATGGCTGTTTCTCTTGTATTCTTAAGTGAAAGAGAGAGGTGGATAAGGAGAGAGAACTTGCAGTGTTTTGCCCCTCATTTTTATAGTTTGGTCACCCTTTGAAAAGCATTTTCCTGTGCATGACCCCTAGCAAAACTTCTTTCCAGCTGAGAGCAAGGAGACATGGAATCTGGTGGACGAAGGAAGCTTTGTGCTGTCTCTTTTCACCTGTGTATGCTGAAATACAGATTTTCTTTGTCTTCTTTCTTTGCTCTCTCTTGCTGTCTGAGGACTTTGTTTACAGCATATATGCAAATTGAGGTGGAGACACATCCTTTTGTTTAAGACAGGCTTGCTTGATCAGTTCTACCTAATTGGGCTATGTGAATTTGAACATGTGCCTTTAATGTCATATGGAGGGATTTCTTATAAGGTTGCTACATACATTTCACAATATTCAAGGTCCCTTCCAGCCTTACATTTCTATGATAATTACCTCAGTTTTATAGACATGGAAATTGAAACTCAGGGAGGGGAAGTGACATGTCCAAGATTACCCAGCAGGTAAATGGCAGAACTGGGACTAGAAATGAAGCCACCTGAGTTGTAGGTCAGTGCTTTATCTGCTAGGCCACACTGAATGCAATTGTGGTACATGAATTTTTTTGTGAGTGATGTTCTTAAATTTTGATTTATCTATGCTTTTGATTGATCTGACACTTAATTGCAGATTTAAGCCATAAGTCATGGGGAAGGCAGGGAGGAGGTTCTTCATATAAGGCCCTGATCCAGCAAGGTATTTGACTGCTGTAAGACTACGCACCTGCTTAAAGCTAGATATGTGCTTAAGGATACCCAGCTGAACTGGGGCCTAAATGCATTTTTTAAATAACCATGATTTAATATCTGGGTTGATAATCATGGTTATGTACTGTAGATTATGAAATCAAATTACATAAGAAACTGTTTGAGTCTCTGCTTATGTCTACACAGCCCCACAGTCCGTACAGTGGGGCTGTGAAGAACAGTGCGCATCAAAGTGCTGGAGTGTAACTCCCCCTCCACACCCCTGTGTGGATGCTCTGGATGTGAATGAAAGGTCTCAAATTCATACTAATGTAGTCCTCCTGAATTCTACATTAGTGCAAACTCAGCAACTTTGAGTTCATTCCTGCAGTGTCCACATGGGGGAGTCACAGAGCAGTATGTGCCTGATCTTCACACCTCCTTAGTCCGAACTATGGGCCAAGGTAGATATGTCTGTTGCTTCCATTAACAATTCCGTGGAGGTGAGCTTAAAGTAGCCAAATATTGCTGAACACGGTCAGTGATGGAGTTCCTTTGTCATGACATACCACTTGCATTCAGTATGATGATCTCTATTCCAGAAACCAGCACATGGAGGACCTGATCCAAAACTCATTGGAGACAGTGGGAGTCCTTCAGGTCAGTCCCTTAACTGAAGTGTTTTCTTGCTTTGAAAAGACTGGTAAGTTTTGTGGAGCTCTCCAAAGAAAGTATTACCCATGCATATCTCACTCTAGAGACGCAGCAACCACCACATTCCTCTAATGCTTCAGTATCTGGAATCCCTGCTATTTAGGTCCCTAGTTACCAATTATGCCACCAAGTCAGCATAATCATTTGCTCCAATTACCAAATGTTTATTCAATACTTAGAGAATTCTATGAAGGACAAAGGAGGATTGTGTATTTCTTTAATAACTCAATAATTGTCAGGCTTGTCCTGGAAGCAGCAGCCAGCAGTGTGGATTTCTGCCTTTGCTATGTTATACAGTCTACTCTGTGTATATATTGGGGAGGCAGGGCAGGGAGGCTGGGAAGAGGAATACCAGGTGCTAGGAAATGAAGCAGTCACATACTAAGAACACTTACTCACTTTTTAAAAAGTAGTTTAAAAAAAAAAGATGCCGTGCTTATGAACGGGTATGATAGATAATGGAGCAGAACATTATTTTTCTCTTACTACTTTTACTATTACTTTCCCACAGCCTTAGTTCAGTAATGGAGGCAGGTGCACTTGCGCTGGGGAATATTGCTTCTTTACAAGTGCCTTTTTTTTTCTCTGTGAGGCTGTGATACATGGCAAAGAACAACATGGCAAAGCGACTTAGTGTTGTCTCAATAATAAAAAGCCTTCTGTTGAAGTGAAGATTAAAGCCATTCCTATCTATTACCAGTGAGTCAATCAGCATGCAGAATTTAGTTTTGCATTCCCTCTTTTAGCTGTAAAACAGCACAAAATCATCCCAGGTTGTTTTCAAAGATCCGTATAAATATATCCTAAATCAATAAAATTCATGGTAATTTCTATGACAGATTGTCTTTAACAAGCAGAGCAGACTGAATAATGTAGAACATTATTAGGGAGTTTCAATACCAGCAAATGTACTCCTGAAGTCAGATGTTTTTGGTAATGCACAGTATTGTCTATACAGAAAAATCCCCATGGCTTGTAAAAATGATGGGATAGCTATACACCTCTTCTTTGCCTATGCTCAAACCATGTAGACAAGCCTCTCAGTATAAAAACAGATGGCAGAGTTATACAGGAGCTTTTAGTTTTTGTTACTATTCCATCAAACCCTCATTTTCAAGATATATTTGAATTCTAAATGCTAAGGATTAGATTGTCACAAGTGCTCAGCACTCATAGCTAAAGCCAGATATTCAGAAGCTCTCCACGCTCTGCAGCTTCCATTTTTCTCAGTGGGAGGTGCTGAGTGTTTTTGAAAGACTGGCCATTTCACTTAGGTGCCTAAGTGGGAAATAAGGTCTTTTGAAAATCCAGCTGCTCATTTGACTCCCTAAGTGGGAGATGTTGGGTGTTGAACAGTTTTGTAAATCTGGCCCCAAATACTATTTTATTGTATTTATTTTAGAATATCCTGGCCAAACAAAATGAAAATAACTATATTTCAATGTAAAAAATAACAAATACATGACAAATAAACACACATGCTTTGTGGACTAAAGATTTCTTTTTTGGATCAGCCCATTCAGAATCCCCAGATGCTACTTTCTGTAGATCCTGGAGATCTTTGCCTTAGAAAATTGTGATGTTATCACTTGTAAATATAGATGAAACACGGGAATTGCCATATTGGATCAGATCCAAGGTCCATCTAGTGGCTGGAACCAGATGCTTCAAAGGAAGGTATAAGAACCCTGCAATAGGCAGAGATGGCATAATCTGCCCCCTCCCCATCCATTAGGTCTCACCTCGATCTCGGATGGAGCTGCGGTTTAGAGTTTGTTTAAGCCATGAAGGATGAGATTTGTCATAATTAATTATGATAACTCTGGCTAGTCTTGATTTTCTTAACAAGATTCAAAGAGTGACTATGGCTTTTTAAAATAAATTCTTGGTCTCTTGTGACCACGTTTCACAGTTTAATTATGCACTGTGTGAAAAAGTATTTCCTTTTTTTAGTGTATTGCCCACCTTTTAATTGCACTGAATGTTCCTTGTGGATGAATCACATAATTGTTTTTTTCCTCACTAATGTTTCTATTTCCTTCTGTGTTGTTTAATGATACTTTAGTGATACAGCCCGTTCCTGCTGTCAGTGAAGCAAATGGTGAATGGGCTAACTGGAAATGATGTCAGTGAGACCAGGATCAGCACCATAATGTATCTTCTGACTTAAAATACAGAGGCTATGATATTAGCTCCCATAATTATCATTTTAGAATTAAGAAAAAAAAGGCACTACAACAGAGTATCACAGGTTTGCTATTTGTATGCACATATCTAGGATATTTCCACGGGTTGCAGGTATTATAGGCTGGGCGAGGCTGTGCCTACCCAAACTGCCAGGCGTGGCCCCACTCCAGCTCCGCCCCCACACTCCACCTCCTGCTTCCTCTCGGTGTGGCTCCAGTCTTTCAGGGTGGCCCGGGCTGGGCTGATGCCATCCGCCCTCCCTGTGCTCCGGGTCTGGGGAGGCTGGGGCCATGCCACCCCCCCTTCCCCACGCTCTGGGGCTGCGGAGGCGGGGGCCATGCCACCAACCCTCCCCGCGCTCTGGGGCTAGGGAGGATGGGGCAACGCTGCCCACTCTCCTATTGCTCTGGGGCTGGGGAGGTTGGGGCCGCGCAGCCTGCCTGCTCCAGGGCTGGGGGGGGGGCTGGGATTACTCTGGGGCTGAGGGGGAACTAGCCTGAGATGGGGGACAGCTGCTGTAGTTGTGGGGGCCTCTGGGTGGTGGCAGGAGTATGGAAGGGGCAGGTTTAGGGGCTAGCCTCCCCTAGCTGGTGGTTCACACACCACCCAGGGATATTTCTCTTTTATCCACATCTTTACAAGGTACCAGTCTCCCTCTCTCTCTCTCCTTTCTTCTACCTATTGTACAGTTCTTCATTTATCTGAATAAAGAAATAACACATTCCTTTAGGCACACTAACCCAGATCCTCAAAAGTATGTAGATGAAACTAATGAGAGGTTGGTAAATACCTGTGAGGATTTGGGCCACTGTGGTTAAACCTTATTTTGAGTACTGTGCTGAGTTCAGAGTATCCATTATCTGTGCACCCATCCTAAGCATAAGAAACCCAAATGCAGCACATTGGATATTTTTCAATATGTTCAGAAGCAGGGCAGCAATGGCCAGATTTTGACTCCAAATTTTCTGCTGTAAGGTTGCATGTGGCTTACCTGGCAATTATAATCAGTCCTATCTCATAGACTCATAGGTCAGAAGGGACCAATATGATCATCTACTCTGACCTCCTGCACAAGGCAGGCCACAGAACCCTACCCATCCACTTTTATAACAACCCCTAACCCAGGACTGAGTTATTGAAATCCTCAAAATTGGTTTGAAGACCTCAAACTGCAGAGAATCCACCAGCAAGCAACCCAGGCCCCACGCTGCAGGGGAAGGCGAAAAACCTCCAGGGCCCCTGCCAATCCGCCCTGGAGGAAAATTCCTTCCCAACCCCAAATATGGCGATCAGCTAAACCCTGAGCATGTGGGCAAGACTCACCAGCCCGCACCCAAGAAGGAATTCTCTGCAGTAACTCAGTTCCCATCCCATCCAACATCTCCCCGCAGACCATTGAGCAGACTTATCTGGTGATAATCCAAGATCAATTGCCCAAATTAAACTATCCTATCATAACATCCCCTTCATATACTTATCAAGCTTAGTCTTAAAGCCAGATAAGTCTTCTGCCCCCACTACTTCCCTCGGAAGGCTGTTCCAGAACTTCACTCCCCTAGTGGTTAGAAACCTTCGTCTAATTTCAAGTCTAAACTTCCTAATATCCAGTTTGTACCCATTCTTCCTTGTGCCTACATTAGTACTAAACTTAAATAATTCCTCTCCCTCCCTAACATTAACCCCCTTGATATATTTATATAGAGCAAGCATATCCCCCCGCAGCCTTCTTTTGGCCAGGCTAAACAAGCCAAGCTCTTTGAGTCTCCTTTCATAAGGCAGGTTTTCCATTCCTCGGATCATCCTAGTAGCCTGTCTCTGGACCTGTTCCAGTTTGAATTCATCCTTCTTGAACATGGGACACTGCACACAATATTCCAGATGGGGTCTCACCAGTGCCTTATATAACGGTACTAACACCTCCTTATCCTTGCTGGAAATACCTCGCCTGATGCATCCTAAAATCGCATTTGCTTTTTTAATAGCCGTATCACATTGGCGGCTCATAGTCATCCTGCTATCAACCAATACCCCAAGGTCCTTCTCCTCCTCTGTCGCTTCCAACTGATGCGTCCCCAACATATATCTAAAATTCTTATTATTAATCCCTAAGTGCATGACCTTGCACTTTTCACTGTTGTATTTCATCCTATTACTATTACTCCAGTTTACAAGGTGGTCCAGATCTTCCTGAATAGTATCCCTGTCCTTCTCCGTGTTAGCAATACCCCCCAGCTTTGTGTCATCCGCAAACTTTATTAGCACATTCCCGCTCTTTGTGCCACGGTCAGTAATAAAAAGGTTAAATAAGATCGGTCCCAAAACCGATCCTTGAGGGACTCCACTAGTAACCTCCTTCCAGCCTGACAGTTCACCCTTCAATACGACCCGCTGGAGTCTTCCCTTTAACCAGTTCCTTATCCACCTTACAACTTTCAAATTCATCCCCATCTTTTCCAATTTAACTAACAGTTCCCCATGTGGAACCGTGTCAAACGCCTTACTGAAATCGAGGTAAATTAGATCTACCACATTTCCTTTATCTAAGTAATCCGTCACCTTCTCAAAGAAGGAGATCAGATTGGTTTGGCACAATCTACCTTTAGTAAATCCATGTTGCAATTCGTCCCAATTACCATTGACCTCTATGTCCTTAACTACTTTCTCCCTTAAAATTTTTTCCAAGACCTTACATACTACAGACGTCAAGCTAACAGGCCTATAGTTACCTGGATCACGTTTATTCCCTTTCTTAAAAATAGGAACTACGTTAGCAATTCTCCAGTCGTACGGCACAACCCCCGAGTTTATCGATTGCTTAAAAATTCTCGCTAACGGGCTTGCAATTTCACGTGCCAGTTCCTTTAATATCCTTGGATGGAGATTGTCCGGGCCCTCCGATTTTGTCCCATTAAGCTGTTCAAGTTTGGCCTCTACCTCAGTTGCGGTAATATCCACCTCCATATCCACATTCCCGTTTATCATCCCTCCATCATCGCTAAACTCCTCACTAGTCTTATTAAAAACTGAGGCAAAGTACTTATTTAGATATTGGGCCATGCCTAGGTTATCCTTAACCTCCATTCCATCTTCAGTGTATAGCGGCCCCACTTCTTCTTTCTTTGTTTTCTTCTTATTTATGTGGCTGTAGAACCTTTTACTATTGGTTTTGATTCCCTTTGCAAGGTCCAGTTCAATGCGGCTTTTAGCCTTCCTCATTTTATCCCTACATGTTCTGACCTCACCAAAGTAGCTTTCCTTGCTAATCTCGCCTTTCTTCCACTCCCTGTAAGCTTTCTGCTTTTTCCTAATCCCCTCTCTGAGTTGCTTGCTCATCCAGCTTGGCCTACAACTCCTGCCCATGGTTTTTTTCCCCTTTCTTGGGATGCAGGCTTCCAACAATTTCCGCAGCTGCGACTTAAAGTAATTCCAGGCCTCCTCCGCATTTAAATCCACAAGTTCCTCCATCCAATCCACTTCCCTAACTAATTTCCTTAACTCTTTAAAATTAGCCCTCGAGAAGTCGAAAACCCTAATCCCAGATCTACATTCGTTTATCCTTCCATCTAGTTTGAACTGAATCAGCTCATGATTACTCGAACCAAGGTTGTCCCCTACCACCATTTCTTCTACGAGGTCCTCACTGCTCACCAAAACCAAATCTAAAATGGCATCCCCTCTCGAAGGTACTTCAACTACTTGATGAAGAAATCCATCCACTATCACATCCAGAAAAATCTGACCCCTATTATTCTTGCAAGCACTCGTCCTCCAGTCTATATCCGGGAAGTTGAAGTCTCCCATAATCACACATTTCCCCTTTGTGTTTACTTCATTAAAGACATTAAAGAGGTCTCTATCCATATCCAAATCAGATCCCGGTGGTCTGTAGCACACCCCAAGCACTATCTCAGGGGAAGCTCTAGTTGCTTTTTTACCCAGTGTGATTTTTGCCCAGACAGACTCTGTCTTATCCATTCCATCGCTTCTGATTTCATTACAGTTAATCTCATCATTGATGTACAAGGCTACTCCACCACCTTTGCATTTCTTCCTGTCTTTTCTAAACAGCACATAGCCTTCAATACCTGTACTCCAGTCATGAGTACTATTCCACCAGGTTTCTGTTATCCCTATAATATCCTATCAGAGCCAAAGAGACTGCATCCATGTTAAGGAGGGTAGGATTTGGCACTAAGGCCTCGTCCAGACTAGGGGAGGAAAATCGATCTTAGATACGCAACTTCAGCTACGTGAATAACGTAGCTGAAGTCGAATATCTAAGATTGAATTACTCACCCGTCCAGACGGCACGGGATCGATGTCTGCGGCTCTCCGTGTCGATTCCGGAACTCCGTTGGTTGATGGAGTTCCGGAATCGATGTAAGCGCGCTCGGGGATCGATATATCGCGTCTAGACTAGACGCGATATATCAATCCCCGAGCAATCGATTTTAACCCGCCGATACGGGGGGGTAGTCTGGACGTGGGCTAAATGTTAAGCTCTGTGTTTTCCCCAGAGAATAAGTCATTTGATGGCATATTTAATAAACAAAACTTTGCAAAACAACTAGAAGTTTAGCCAGAGCTTTTCATATGCATCACAAGTTGATGAAAAATGGGCTGTAGTTTCTTTGAAATATAAGACGAAGCACTGCCGGTCAACATGGTTTTATGGAAAAGAGGTCTCATCAAAAACGTTACTTTCATTCTTAGATGAGACAACCCATTTGCTTGATAAAGGTAACTGTACAGATTTAATAGACTTTAGTAAGGTGTTTAACTTAATCCACACACCATGCTGATTAACAAAACAGAACTATACGACCCGCAGTAAAGATCATGGTAAAGGGATTAAGAAATGACTAATTGACAGATCTCATAAAATAGTTGTCAGTGGTGAATCATCATTGAATGGGGGTGTTTCCAGTGAGATTCTGCAGACAGTTCTAGGCCTGATACTATTCAATACAGGGCCAGATCGTGACATTCTGAGCCCCTAAGCTATGTCAAGTGTAAGAGGCCTCATACCATTAAAATAAAATGTATTATTGTTTTCACAGAAAGGACATTGAATATATAAACACGAAAGCTTTATATTAGCATATGTACAAAGGCAAAGTTGTAAAAATAGAATTATCTAACCAAAAAGACGTGTCTTGCAATATGCCTGTTTGCATTATAAAATAGTTTCAAATTAACATTTTCATCTGATTTCATAATTACAAGATATGAAAACTTTATATCTACAGCAACACAAAAGCAGTTAGTTACACAGACCAGCTTACTTAATGGAAGCAGTTCAACCTGCAGTATGTCTGTTTGCACATCACGTTAATTTTAACACTTAAATTTAAAACATTTTCTTTCATGATTTTTGGAGAGCAAAGTCATTGATGATGTCCTCCAATGATAAGCTATGGAATTTGTCACTTTCAATGCACAGAATGCTTAGGGCAGATAGCTTTTCTTGCAGCATTTTCTAGGCAGAAATCTATTTGCATTTGCTTCTCTATCCTCTGTCTCCCCCAGGACCACTGATTAATCTTGAGTAAACATCTCGTACACACAGAGTGACAACAAGGAATATTCACAAAAGAGAAAGAAAGAATTTACCAGAAAGAAGACTGGTAGTCTCTAGACAGAGAAAGTGAGAAAAACTAGCCTATATTCAAGCAAATATAATTAATAATCATTAATAGCCTATACATCATATATGCACATAGTCTGAAATAACTTGCTCACCAAGTACTCAGAATATTTTGATATATATGTATATCTTCCTTCACGGCTCTCAAAACTCTCTATTTATCCTTTTGTCAGCACTCTCTGATATTTACTGTGAAGGTTCCCGAAACTGACGGAGGAAAGCCAACCCAAATTTATCCTCCTCAAGATCCACTCAACCCAAGTCCATAAGATGAACACCTGCAAACTCAATCATGTGAAGCATGGATAACGCGTGAAGCAGAAAGTGGCATGTGCACTAAAATACACAATTGTCTGTACGTACAGATTAAAAGAAGAAAGAACACACTAGCACTTGAGAAAATGAAGAAAAACAGGCACTATACAACTGAGCATGCTGGACCGTAAACACTATACAACTGAGCATGCTGGACCGTAAACAAAAGATGGCGGCCTTCCGGTTAATACCTGCCAAGGGGGACACTATATATGATGTCACTCCTAGGACAAGTCCCATATGACACTGCTGTCTCTGAACTCACATTTTCCCCAATTTTATCAGCAGTGAGATTATTTAGTTATTTAAATAAGTTATGAGGCATAGCCAGAATTTTACCAGTAGCAGCAGGCCAGCAAAACACTTCCTTAGGAGACTTACTTGTTGAAATACTAATTTTATAAGTGCAAATGTTTTTTTTTTCTCAGCCCTAGCCTCCCGCTTGTCAATAATGAACAATTAGTGAAGGGTAGGGGAAGGGTATTTGTGTAGCCAGATGTGTATATTTTTGTCATATTTGAATGAAAAAGTCTGTATTTATAGAGAATCTTCTTTTTCCCATATCTCCTTTATTTATCAACTGATTTTGATAAAATTTGAAATGGAATAGTTTTTTTCTTTTTTAGAGGCCCCTCATATTGCAAGGTTCTAAACTGTAGCTTAGTTATTTTATGCTTTAATCAGGCCCTGATTCAATATTTTTATAAATCATCTGGAATTAAATATAAAACCACTGCTGATAAAATTTGCAGATGACACAAAGATTGGCAGAGTGTTAAATAATGATGAGGACTGGGCAGTCAGACAGATGATCTGGATTGCTTGGTAAGCCATGCCTATACAAACAAAATGCATTTTGATACAGCTAGCTGCCAAGTTATACCTCTAGGATCAATAAAAGCAGCAAAGAGTCCTGTGGCACCTTATAGACTAACAGACGTTTTGGAGCATGAGCTTTCGTGGGTGAATACCCACTTCGTCAGATGCATGTAGTGGAAATTTCCAGGGGCAGGCAGATCCAGACTAACACAGCTACCCCTCTGATACTCTGGGATCAAGAAATGCACGTGATACCTACAGAATGCAGGGACTATATGCTTGGAAAGTAGAATGAACCAAAATTGATCATGGAATGTGCATACCCTCTGAGCCTGGTCCAACATTCCAAATAACAAAAGAAATGGATGGATATAAACTAGATATAATAGGCTTAATGATATGAGATGGGTGTGACATAGCAGGCTACGATTCAGACCAGTAGGGGGCTGTGTCACGCCTGCCCTGCAATCTACAATGCCTTACAATGCCTTGCTGAAGTAACTCTCACCTGGGTCGCTCACAAACAGCTTTCCAGCATACAAGCCACACCCTGAGAGTCTGTGTAACTACAGCCTGGCTTGCACCAGCCTTGCTTATATTGCCAGGTGACCCCAATGCACACTCATTCCCAGATTTCCCCCCAGACATGTAAGTCCTGTACTGCCTGGATGGTACAAATATTTTAAGTCTGTTATTCTTTTAAGGGAATAATATGCCAATATATTATCTTAAGTAGAGTTAGGCAGACACTTCGATTTACACATATTGGAAAAAATAAAGCAGTAAAACAAGTTTATTAGCTACAAAGAGAGAATTTAAGTGAGTACAAATAATGAGGCATAAAAGTCAGAAATGGTTACAAGAAAAGTAAAGATAAAATGCTTACTAGTGCCTAACTTAACAAATTATATTAGAGTCAAGTAAAACTTGTCACCACATACTTCCAGCCAGTGTACTGACTCCTTGGGTTAGGCCTCCTCCTACAAAGGCCAACAACTGTTTCCTGTTGTCTTCTCAGATACAGAGATTGCAATGGGCAGAGAGAAAGAGAGGGGTCACTTGGGGTATTTGCCCCTGCTTTTTATAGTTTCAGTCCCCTCTTGAAAACATTTCCAGCTGTGAATTAGGAGACAAAGAATCTGTGTGGAAGGATGTTCTCTGTAGTTTTTTTTTTTTCACCTGTTTGAGCTCTCTTTGTTTATTCCTTCCTGCTTGATAACTCTGTTTACTGCTCAAATGCAAATTAAGGCAAGCACATGTTCTCTTGTTTAGGATACATTCTCCTGTTTTCTGACATCTGCCTAGGCAGGGCTGTGGAATTTGGAACATGTGTTAATAACACCATACAGGGGAAATCTTATAACTTAACATACTACATTGCCACACATTTTATCAGAACAATACTAACCAGCAAATTATGAGTTTTCAAATTATACCTTACAAGGCATACTTTGTACAATAATTATAACAATAGTGTGTAGGGTGTGAATACAGGGGTATATGGATCATATTAGGCCAAATAACTTTGTCATCTGGACACATCCTACTATATTGGGGGTTACCAAATGCCAGTGACATATAGTGGGATAGCGTGGATCCGATACTATCAAGAAGGGCAGTCAAAACTTGATAGTGTGGGACAAGACAGGCATTGGACTGGAACCCCCAGGGCAAGAGGCAATGAGATAGACCAACAATCAGAGGTGAAAGTAAGCTGGTATGGGCCTGTACGGAGGACCGGTAAGAAAAGGAGACTGACTGAGGAAGGGAGAGAAAAGCCTGCTCCCTGCATAAGAATAGTTTAAACTCAGCTGTTCCCTGATGGTTTAGCCCCCAGGGCTAGGTTTCTGGCATCCTTGTTAATTTCACTCACAGTAGCTGGGGAGAGGGTGTCGAGGAGAGGGTGTTTTTTACCATGGCAAGGGCAGTCCTTTTCTGCCCCTCGGATGAGGGGATCTCTCCAATACTAATATACACAACAAATACAAGCATTTGGCTGCACAGCTTAAATCCAGAGCTAATAAAAGCAGGTGGAAGGGGAAAACTCACTGTCACATTGGTTTCTTGTCTCCTCTCTCCCCCTCCTCCAGCCAGGCTGCAGACAAGGCTCTGCATTCCCCCCCCCCCCACCCCCAGCAGGGGTTCTCCCCTAGGCTTTAGCTTGCAATAGGGACACTGGCTGAGATGCCTGCTGCTGCCTGCAAAAGAACAGTTTAAACTCAGCTGTTCCCTGTGCAGTTCAGTGCCCAGAGTTACGAGCTGTTTCTGGCATCCTTATTAATTTCACTCCCAGTTGTTGTTGGGTGTGTGTGACCATGGCAGGGGCAGTTCTTTTTTGCCCCTGAGATGAGGGGATCTCCTAAACACAAACAAAATCAGGAACCATTTCCAAGTTCAAATCTATCCCATTCCCTCCCCAGCAGAGGATCATGGTTCTGATGTCCAAACTGCTTGCAGATCCTCCTTGAAATGTTACTGTTTAAAAAAAAAACCACATGGAGAACATGGAGGAAAGATGTGTCATGATGATTAGGGTTTATTTTGGGCAAAGCAATTTTGCTAAAGCAACTAAAGATTCACAGGGAAAGCAAATAGCCCCCATAGACAAAACCACAAAGGGATTGGAGGGGAAAACTGAATATTCAGGGAAATTATTGTGCGTCCTTTGAAAGAAATAGTAGTTTTTATTCCAATCCACCCTCTTTATATATTGATTTAAACACCTGAAATGTCCTTAGGACATTGGGTGCTAGCTCAGATCTCTTTTTGTTTTGTCCTGCCTGCAGAGTGCAGAAGCTGACATTGACAAAACTTTCTCTAAATATCTTGTATATTTCATGAAGGCTATTCCAGGCTATTCATGAAGGCTGGGGCCAGGATTTAAAGGGCTCCGGGCTTCCCTCAGTGGCAGGAGCTCTGGGCCCTTTAAATACCTGCCCCGGCCCCGCAAAGCTCGGGGTTCCCTCTGGCAGCCCGAGCTCCGGGCCCTTTAATTTGCCCCTTAGCCCGGGGGTGCTCCCAGCCACTTCTGCAGCTGGGAGTCCCTGGTTGATTTAAAAGCTCTGGGTCTCCCAGCCACCAGCTGGTTCCCCAAGGCCTTTAAATCTTGAGAGGCCACGCCTCTTCTGGATGAGGCCACACACCCCTCAGGACTCCGGCAGTACCGGTAAGTCCTGTAAGTTACTTTCACCCCTGCCAACAATAACATGGCAATGCACAATAGAAGCAGAACAGAAAGCTAACAAAATGATGTGGGAGGAAGCTAAGATTGCAGCAAGAGACATTAAAAGAAAGTCAATGGTGAAGGCCCTATGTTCCATATGGAACAGAGGCTAAGTCAAGTCATCCTGGAAACCAGTGATTCTGAAAAGGATTTACTGGACAAACAACTCAACATGCGCTCCCATTGTGATGCTGTGGCACAAAGGGCTTATCCAGTCCTTGGATATATAAACAGGGGAGCAGTGAATAGTAGGGAGATGATTTCACTGTGTATACAAGGTTGGTGAGACTTATTCTGGAATACTGCAGTCACTTCTAAATGGAATGTTGCAAAACTAGTGAAGATGCAAAGGGAAGGCAGAAAAATGGTTCAAGGGCTACAAGGCAAGACTTAAAGAGCGCAGATTCTATGGCCTGTGACGTACAGGAGGTCAGACTAGATGATCTAATGGTTCCCTGTGGCCTTAAAAATCTATTAATTAAAATCATCCAACACGTTATGTATGCTCCATTCTAATACCTCCCTTCCCCCATCCATAGCTCACCCTCACCCTCACCCTGAACAGCAAACAGACATCTTTGAACTCTGCCTATATTCACTTGTGATTTGTCCATGTTTTTATGATGAATAACAAGGCTGATGTGACTTTCATAAATGACGTTTGTAGGTCTGTTCTTGGTTTTGGGTTAGTGTGTCTTGGTTTTGTGTATGGTGTCAGATTGCAAACGGTGGCTGCAACATATGTTTTTCTGTTGTGTTTAAGAAAAGTTCTTTGGTTAAGCTATGTCGTTAGGAAGCTGAAAACCTTATGATGCAATTCACTTTCATTTACTGGTTTTGATGTGGCTCTGAACTACATACAACAGCACAATCCTTCTACAGCACATGGGATTAATGAGATGATTCACTAGTTCTTTCATTCCCGACTTGCTTCTATTGGGGTATCACTAACAGAGGCTACTTGTAGCATTCCAGTAGTGTCTTTAATAAAATCTGTCATAACATAAGGAGAAGCCATATGGCTCCAATCCCCTTTATTAAGACTATCTATAGATTCCAAAGCCAGAAGGGGGCTATTGTGATAATCTAGTCTGATCTCCTGTATAACACAGGGCATAGAGCTTCCCCAAAATAATTATGTATGTGTGTGTGTGTGTGTATGTATATATTAAAAAAAAATCAAGGTTCTATTTTCTGCAAGCACCTTTCTTGCAGAAGTGCTCTTTTTCCCATGACAGTCTCAAATATCCGTCCAGTGCTGACATGGCTTTATTATAGATTGCCTCATTCATGATAACAATGGTAGCAGTTAGCTGTAGAGATGTATTACTATTTATTTATTTGTATTACTGTTGCACCTAGGAGCTGTAGTCATGGGCCAGAACTCTTTGTGCAAGGTTCTGTACAAACACACAACAAAAAGACGCTCCCTGCCACAGTGAACTTGCAATCTAAATATAAGACAAGAGACAACAGATGGACACAGACAGATGGGGGAGCAAAAGGAAACAATGTGACAATGTTGGTCAGCATTATAGGCAGGTCTCAGCACACCAGCAGCATTCTTGCATTATTCCTTTGTGAAGCTGTTCTTAAGGCAACACCACTTTGTGTGACATTGAGTGTTTAGGAGACTTTCTCTGTGACCCATTTCATCAAGTCACTGTGATCCATACATTTCCTAATCTAGCGGACTTGATGTCTGCTCTTGCCAGCTCTGGTCAACGTTGTTCTGTTTGTGCTCTGCAGATATGAAAGGAATATCATTGTTGGGCTCCCATTCAACTTAGCTCCTTCATTTCTAGTCTCATCTAAGAGAAGAGAGAAAAACTAATGGGAAAAAAAAGGATATATACTCTATACTGGGAGCCTAATTTTGGATGAGATGCAGTCAGCACAGGAGGAACTGGGGGGACAAAGCTGACTATAAGCACCTTTGCACTTCCTGGTATTCTGAACCTGGCCGGGGCAGCCTGCTCAACTCTACCGAAAATGGTCCTGTAACTAATGCTTGAGCTCCCTATGCACCCCTAATGTCTGTAGGCAACTGCGCCTAGCGGAGGAACAGTGACTCTGGTCCCACCTCCAGCCCCATCCACAGAATGCCCTGGCACACCCTTTAAATCACGCTCTATGCTGGTCAGAAAACCTCCTTATTCTGGGAGTAATCTCTCAGGTCTGAAGATCAGCTGCCTTTAAGGCATTTTTAGATCACTGAAGCCACATAAACGGGCCTTAAAACAATGGAGAATTGAGCCCTTTGTAGGTCACTAGCTTTTTTTGGTGCATTTGTGATGGGAGGCGTGGGGATCTTTCTTCTATCCGTAACACTTAGCACAAACTTCCATTTAGCTGAGTGGAAAAAAACCCCATGTTCTTTGTGTTACGTTTAATCACCGTTAAAAACTAGGAGGAGGGGTTAAATTAAAGGAAAGTAGACAGATTTGTGAAAATCAAGCTAGTTTTGTGATTTCCCCACTCAAACTATTTCTACAGGTTCTGAAAACTCAAATTCCACAAAGCTCCACTGTCCCTAACGCACATGAACCCCAACATGCAAACAGAGAGTTCTGAAACTATGTGATTGTTGGCCCGGGCATACACTGCTCCTGAAGACAGGGATTCCTCAGATATTCTGTGCTCTAACCCTGCCATCCCCTGATGATGTTTGACTGTAGTAACACTACTCAACTGAGGAAGGATTTCTTGAGAGAATAGATGTTTGTTGGATTAGGCACCTGTGCATTATTGACATAATCCAAAGCCCACTAAAATCAATGTGATTATTTCCATTAACTTCGATGGGCTTTGCACTAGGCTCGCAACACTAAACAGTGCATCTCTTCCTTCTGTCTTGTGAGGTTAGAAATCCTCTAGTGTCAGCGTGATTGGTGATCAGGAGCGTAACTATATAAGATCCATGTTTGCATGTAATGCATACTTCCCAGGCCAAACGGATTCTTGGTGTCAGTCCACAGAAATCAATGGAGTTAAAACAGACAGGAATATGGTCTCTTTTGTGTAGTGCCACAGCATTTCTTGAAAATGTGTCTTACTGTTTCAGGGACTTTGGTCCTGCTCATTTGCTGTTCAATGTCATGTTTCAGTCACAGAGTATTAATCTGAAGGAGAAACCCCCTCGGTGCTCAATTCTTAAATTACCAACAGAACAGATGAATTATTAAACTAGACATCTGCAGCTAGGTATATGGGTTAGATCTGATTTTCAGCAAAAATTGTTTTGTTTTGGGGGCACGGTTGCTAAATTCTGGAGAAAATTATAATTTGCTCCCTCCTAACCTGGGATAATATAGTCTAGAATTCTTACAAATCCAGAGAGAAAGCAGGCTGTTCTGCAGCACCAGAATTATGCTGTAGAAAGCAGAATGAGATAAATATATATAAAAAATATTTTTAAGGGAATTAAAAAAAATTAAAAATGGACCCCCAAACAGGAGTGAGTAAGTTGTAGCATGAAAATAAGTAAAGGTAAACACAGAAGCAGCAGTCCTTGTGAATGAATTACAAATCTTTGATCTTCATGATGCATTTTCAAAAAAACACATTTAGCAAGCACATATGCAACTACTCTGCATCTAAAAGGCCCCTGATCTGTCTCTGCCAGTAAAATCTCCATTGACTTTACTGAGAATTACGTGTTTGGATCAGCTACAGCAGGGGTAGTGAATTATTTTTTGACGAGGTCCAGATTTCTTGGTCAAGGTATAGTCAAGGTCCAGACTCCATAGAAAATTAAAAAAAAAAAAATAATGATGATAATAAGGAAACAAAAAGATTTTGGGATCCATTCAAAAGCATCTCACAGTCTGGATTTGGCCTGCGTCTGCCTATTGATTACCCCAGAGTTATAGGATCCGACTCATAATGTAGGCCATAACATTGGAGAGAGAGAGAGCTGCTTTCTTTTTGTAAACAAAACATGGAGGTAGTATAGTGCAGTGTTTGGATACAAACTAATGTATTTTTCTCTATTTTTCTCTACCTCTGATTTACTATGTGACTTTAAACAAGTAGAGCAGGGATCTGCAAGCTTTGGCACACAGCACATCAGGGAAATCCACTGGCGGGCAGGGACGGTTTGTTTACCTGTAGCATCCGCAGGTTCGGCCGATCACAGCTCCCACTGGCTGCAGTTCGCTGTTCCAGACCAATGAGGGCTGCGGGAAGTGGCGACCAGCATATCCCTTGGCCTATGCTGCTTCCCACAGCCCCATTGGCCTGAAACAGCGAACCGCGGCCAGTAAGAGCTGCGATTGGCCGAACCTGCGGACGCTGCAGGTAAACAAACCATCCCGGCCGACCAGTGGAGTTCCTTGATGGGCCGCATGCCAAAGGTTGCCGATCCCTGAAGTAGAGGGTTAACTTCCCTACATCTCAATTTTGCCATCTGTAAAAGGCAGATTAGTGCATTCCTGTATTCTCTCTCTCCCGTCTCCTTTGTTAAAACCTGTTGAGATATGTAAAAGAAAGTAATGCCATAGTTACTGCAGATCCCTGGGGTGACAAATGTTGTATTTATAAGGGTTTCCACTGTCCTAGGAGTTTGGAGAAACATGTTCACCCAAATGGTGCTGTTTCGCTGAGAAGCAGCACAGAACAAACTACGAGTCAATGTCTCTGGTTGTGAAAACAACAGATGCTTTACAAATTGCTCAGTCAGAATTACAGACAAGTTGATATGTGCCATGTATTTCCATTAACAGAGAATCATTGTAGAGTACATGCCTACAGTGGTTAACCCGTTGCAGGGAATGGGTCATGCTCTGCTAGTCCTCTGCAGTTCTCAAAAGATACAGTTCTCTTTTGGCAGGTCAGGTTCAACAAAACAAGCTGCCTTTTGCTCTTTTTCTTTTTCGCCTGATACCAAACTGTGTTGCATGGAAGTGGGCTATATTTAGATATCTATACTGGAAACTTCACATGCCCCCACTGTGACAGTGTACCCCATAAGGCTTTATGGGGGAGTGCTCATAAATGTATGTATGATATAAGTGGAATAGGGTTTTGCTACATATGCCATGTAACATATCTGTGTAAAGGTTATGATCTACTGGTTATGTTCACCCTAGTTGTATGCAGGCACCATTTGTGTGTTCAAGGTTATGAATATTGGCTGTATAATTGCTTGATTTCTAAGTAGCCTTAGTTAGAACATTTGGTCACTTCTTGGGAAAGGAATGTGCAAATTAAGTGCTCAATCAGGAAGCACTTAACAGACAAAAGAGGGAAGACTCCAATCCACATAAGAAATCTACCTGAGGACATTCAAGGTAGCATGTGGGTAATGGCTGCTATGTGCAAGTCCTGAGTCATGCATGAGTATGTGACTTGCCCATGTGATTCCAAATCTCCATTTTGTGACTGGATTGTGACAGGGTGAGGAGGGAGGTCTCCACCCACAACAGAGGTCTACTTAAACCCCTGGGAGACCCCTCCATTTTGTCTTCAGCTGGCTAAAGAAGGAGCCTCTCCACCTCCCCAAGATACTTGATGGAAACTGAAACAAAGGACAGTAACTACAGGGGGTGTGAGCGATTGCTGGACCCAGGCTAAAAGGAGATGAGTCTGTAAAAGGGAGCATTCTGGAACTGGTGAGGATCTTATCTGTATTCAGTTTGATTAGACAGAGATATGCACATTTTATTTCATTTTGCTTGGTGACTTACTTTGTTCTGTCTGTTACTACTTCGAATCACTGAAATCCTACTTTGTGTATTTAATAAAATCACTTTTTACTTATTAATTAACTCAGATTATGTCTTAATATCTGTGGGAGCAAACAACTGCGCATATCTCTATCAGTGTTATAGAGGGCGAACAATTAATGATTTTACCCTGCATAAGCTTTATACAGGGTAAAACAGAATTATTTGGGTTTAGACCCCATTGGGAGTTGGAGACCTGAGTACTAAAGACAAGCACACTTCCGTTAGCTGTTTTCAGGTAAAATTGCATCTTTGGGGCAAGTAATTCAGACCCTGGGTCTGTGTTGGAGCAGACGGGAGTGTCTGGCTCAGCAAGACAGGGTGCTGGAGTCCTGAGCTGGCAGGGAAAAGAGGGACAGAAGTAGTCTTGGCACATCGGTTGGCAGCTCCCAAGGGGGTTTCTCTGATTCAGCCTGTCACATCCACCTCTAGGCCAGACTGCTCGTAAGGCCCTGGCCTATGGTGATATGGAGTTGCAAGGCCTCAGTGGGAGCACCAGGAGTGCTTCAGGGGCACTACTATCCCTTCCGATCATCCTGGCCTCCAAAGGAAATGTTCATGTTGCACCACCCCTTTAGATTTTGCAGTCTATTCCTCTGTGGCAGCCAGTGAGCTCCATGATCCCATGCAGAGAAATCAGGGGGATAGATCTGCATCCCCACCTTGTCACCTCTTGTTGGCATGATTTGTGTCTCCACAGTTAATAGGACAGAGCAATCCCTGTTATTGCCTGAACACAGTGATGTAAGTAGTGACTCACCCTTTTTGATGGTTCAAGAGAGGGGAATGTTCCCTGCACCCTCACCAGCTAGTATATACTCATGTTAAGGCCAGACACAAAATAGGCCAGACTCCACTGAGGTAAGTTAGTGTGGTTATACTGACTAAAATCATGCTCTGCTGGTTTATACCAGCTGAGGATCTAGCACACGTTGACCCTCTATGAGCCAAATTAAGCCTTGCTCCAAGTTTCCCTGCATTTGGAAGAAGCTGTGCTTTGGAGCCAAACTTTGCAACTCCGGCCAAATTTAGGTTTACAGAGGGGTGGGAAAAAATGTCAGCAGTGGCATGGGTCTGAGTCCAACCCAATCTGCTGCTGTTCTAATTGTCATTTTAGCATGGCTGTTTCAGTGACTAGTTTTATTCTTATAAGTGTTTTATAATAGTGATAGACGAAAGCAGATAATATAATACGGAATAACCTGCTGAGTTCTACAGTGTTTGGCAAGAAAGTGTAGGAGGATTAAAAAGGGATAAATGAATCTCAGAGATCACTGAGTCACAGAAATCAGCATAGTAAACACTGAACTGCAGATGGCTCTCAAAGGCAGTATCATTTATTATTTGTATTAGAGTAACTCTGCTGGCCTCAATCACAATCAAGATCTCATTGTGCTAGGCACTGTGCAGACATAGTCAAGAGACCATGTCTGTGCTGAAGAGCGAGCACACTGGTTTCTAAGGGTATGGCTCCACTTGCAGCTGTACAGCGCTGCTGCGGGAGCGTTCCCGCGGCAGCGCTTTGAAGTGCGAGTGTAGTTGTGGCGCTAGTGCTGGGAGAGAGCTCTTCCAGCACTGCAGGTACTCCACCTCCTCATGGGGATTAGCTTGCAGCGCTGGGAGCTGCACTCCCAGAACTGGGGCACTGTTTACACCAGCGCTTTACAGCGCTGTAACTTGCTGCACTCGGGGGTGTTTTTTCACACCCCTGAGCGAGAAAGTTGCAGCGCTGTAAAGCGCCAGTGTAGCCAAGGCCTAAGGAAGCAGTCCTCCTCTGGAGGAATTTCCAGAGCACTTTACACTCAAACTAGTAATGGGGGATCAATGGTCTCATAATCTCATTTGATTAACTCAAAAGGAAAGTGGCATCCAGGAGGGTAGAGAGCCCAGCAACACTACAATGGAAGCAGATAAAACCTGCAGGTGCTGTGGTTGTTAGAGTGTTGCCACATATTAGGCAATGGATCCAAAAATAAAGATCAGTGAGGATGCCAAGTGACAAGATGTCATCAAAATAACGCTAAAGTTTTGCATTTGTATTTTATAGCCCTTATTAAGCTGGCTCAGACGCTGTGCCCTTGAAGGATCTGAGAGAAGGAGGCTGAGTAAGTAAATTCTATTGTATTATACACAGTAATTTACTTGCAGTTATCAAACTAAAATGCCTTTTAATACAGAGTTATATGAATGACAATACCACCTGTGCTGGTCAGGCTATAACAGATGTTTTAAATGCTGATTCAGAGCAGTTAATAAAGCAACAAACCTCACATGGACGTGACTGAATTCTATAAAATAGTGAATGATCATTTAAAAGATATAATGCTCTAGCCTTTACAAGCCTTTTGGTACCAGCACTTTCTAATCACAGCTGGTGGTCAGCAACCCAAAATGAGTTCCAAGTCTCCACAGCTAGCTGCCCTTTGACTGCTGTTTCTGTGGGAATAGAGGTTAGGTTGGTGAAAACAGGCTCAGTGGGAGGGATATGCACCTGTCTTAGAGTTTGGGATGTTTGGAGTCCAGTAAATGTAGGGATGGGGAGTTCACAGCAAAAGACATGCAATGCAAAACTGTTCGGTTGGAGGGACTCTCTGCTGAGGGAGAAGAGCATCCAACAGTGTAGGAGAGAATGTGACCAATGCAGGATTACCGCTGTGGTCTGGAATGACGAATTGCAGTCTCTCTTGGTGACATTTTTCAAATCAAACTGAGGCATCAAGAAAAATCAGAATAATCTAGCACTCGTGGAAACTGCCTGTAGACATCTTTTTAAAAATACCATATAACTCAGCATGCTTTCGGCTGTGGGCCCCTGAATGTTGTTCTTTTATCATCAGCCAATCTGTCAAACTGGCTAGCTTTCTTCGTTGCCCTTCATGAACTGGCGACTCTGACTGAGAAGCCCTTTCTAAACTGGCAGCAGGCCAGCTTTCTTGCTAATCTGCATCCCTCACTTACAGAGAAGTGTGGGGGAGGAGGACAAAAAACTCATGCCTTACAAGTAGTCATCAATGCTCTTTTCCACAACTAGACTTTCATATGCATTTCTTCAGTATCCAAATTTTGTTAATGCTTTGTGTGAACAAATTTTGAGCCCAAGGATTGCTTGCAAACTATTCACTGCATTTACTGTTTTGAGCATTTGCTATTCATAATTCAACTCCATGACTGGGGTCATCGTAGTTGCATGGTATTGGGTTTTTGTTCCCTTGCTGAAACGTCTATAAACAGGAACCCTTGTAGAAGCTTATTCTGCCAGGAATGCGAGCAAACATGAATTCTCATGAGTATTCGCAAAACCTTCTCAGCCAACCAATATTCTTTAAGCCATGGCTGGAAAAAAAAAATCCTGACATTTGACAGTTCTGAAAGTGAAGCTTAATTTTACTGAGAAATCCTGTCAGCCGCCCTGAGTATGATGAGGGCTCCCACTGTCAGCTTCACCCTCAGGTGCCTGACAGCAGGAGATGTACCATGCCCAGGGCTCCCATTGTCAGTTGCCTGGGATGTGGGGTGACAGGGCAGCAGGGGGCTCCTGCTGTCAGCTGCCTAGGGCTCAAGATGCCAGGGTGGTGGGGGGCTCCTACTGTCAAGCCCCAAGTGGGGCCGTGGGGGCTCCCATTGTCAAAGTCTGGGCATGGGGCATCAGGGTGAGGCTCCTGCTGTCAACCCCAGGCAGCTGCTCCCCTGCAAGCCTGGGAAGTGGGAGAGGGGACCCCACTACAGCCCCCCTCTTAGGACTGGGAAGAGTGAAGAACCCTAAGGAGCAGAAGTGAGAAAGGGGGCTGCAGGGGGGGCTGAAGTGAGGAAGGGGGGAGCTGATGGGGTGGGGGGCTGCATTGATGGTGGATTCTTAGCAGATGGAGTGAGTGCTGGGAGGGTGAACTGAGGGTGGTGGAGCTTGATGGGGTAGGGGTACTGAACTGATGGGGTGGGGATGATAGGGTCTGGGGGACTGAACTGGGGGGAAAGTGAACTGAGGGGGGTTGGGTGGAGATAGAACTAATGGCAGGATTAATTGCTGGGCAGGAGAGTTGCAGATGTGGGGGTGAGAGCTCCTGCAGCAGGGGCCAAAATCAGCTTATCCCAGTACCTGTGAGAGAGTTGGCAGCACTAATTGTCACATGCACACACCCTGGGGCTGGGCAGGGAGTTCAGAAATCAAGAGACTGATGAAAAAAACACAATATCCACTTTTTTAAAATGTCAGTATTTTTGGGCCAATCTCATGATTTTTGATCTCTTGAAGTTGGCAATGTCAGCAGCCCCACTAAAACTGTTGCACTGCATCATCTGCAAGGGAACCCCAAATCAACATAATGTACACTACTTTTCCACTTACATCCAGCAGTCAGGCAATCTGCACTGAAATTTACATCACTGTTGAATTTGCTCAAGCTACTTTTTAAAATGATTTACTCTCAATCCCATACATCTTGGGCCAGTTTCTTAGCGGGGCCCAATAACCACTGAGTGCTGCAGAGAGGCAGCAGTTTTTAGCTCCCCGATTCTGGGACTGGTTCTATAACAGTGCCAGCCCAGATGTACTACAGAACAATCTTAGGGCATGCTGGCTGGCTGCTGTGTTCCCCCTGGGGCCATCTCCCAAATGAGAATAGCCAGAGAACAGTAGTTTTATGGCCACACACCCCTCCCACCTCTGCATCCCCACTTGTGCCACAGGTATGAGATGGAGGGAGTAGGAGTTGGCAATACTGTCCTCCATGCCATCTGGGGACTTCCTTTTGGAAAGACCTGCTTGCTTCCCAGACCCTTTGTGCTGCTAAAGTTGTGCAAAGGACCTGGATTGCAGCAGAGAATCTTGTGTTGGAGTACCCAGCTCTTCTTTCTTGTTCTTCCTTCTGCTTATTTTCCTTTGTAATCAGTATCTAATTTAATTCTGCTATTTTATTAGTTATTTATTATTAATTCTATTATTTTAGTGAATACTATAGCTTTCTTTATTGTGTATACCTTCCTGGCTTTTATGATTGCACTTATGGAATTTCATGTACATTTTCTTTAAAATATTTGGTATATATTTTTAAAAAAGAAGCCATTACATGTTATAGTAGCTGGTATCACAAAATGTACAGACTAAGATGGGTTTCATACAGAATACCTTAGATACTTGTAAATGAACATTGACCCTCAGTAGGGCTTAATCCAAAAATCAAGGGAAAGATTTCAGTGGGCTTTGGATCTGGACTGAAAGGCTAAACTAATTGTCATTAAGAAACTCCTCTCTTTTCTAGAAACCTTTATTCAGTTACTAGAATGTTATTTTACCTTATTTTTAGTGTCCAGCAATCATGTCTGTGATCGTCCTGTCAAATGCTACCAACAGCATGCATACTATTACTTTATCTTGTTATTGTTTAATTCAGACATGTATCTGTTTTATCCATACATGCCAAGGTGGGAAAGTAAAACATTCTTATTTTACATTTTGAGGCCCCACCCAAAATCAGGGCCTCATTGTGATAGGCACTGTAGAAACCCTTAATAAGAGACAGCCCCAGCCCAAAGAGCTTCCAGTCTCAGATGAGAGCTAGGAGGAGAAAGAGAGTGGTGAAATGATTTGCCCAAGATCACATAGCAAGTCAGTTTTTAGACACACAACTTGAGACATCAGTGGGCTGATTCTCTGAGGTGGTGAACACCTGCAGCTCCCCTTGACTACAATTTGAGTTGTGAGTGCTCAGAATTTTTGAAAATTGGGTCCTAGCTGTCTCTTGTTGGGCACCCAAAATAAGTGGGTCGCACTATTGGTCAGCGGAACAAGGAACTGAACCCAGGTGTCTTGCTTCCCCTGCAAATAGCTGCAAATATGCAAGCTGTCAGTAGTATTCAAGATATTTACTTGTCAGAAGACAGAAATATCAAGTAAAAACAGGATCCCACTTGATTCTTAAATGTGATATAGTGTTACATATCACAGTAGAATAACTGCCCATGAAACACTAAAAAGATGATTTCCAATACACTCAGCCATCTTCCACTAAGAACACCACTCCTACTGCTACACATTGTGGCCACTTCCTAGCGTTCTGCAGCAAACCACCAAAATCTAAATGGAACACTTTGCAGCACATCTGTTTGCATTTAGTCGGAATTTTGCCTGTCCTTGCTAATAATTCTTTTTTTGGATAGGCTAAAGCAATAACGGGGTGTTCCTTCTCTCTTTCTTCCCATTGTGCCATTCAACACAATCCAAAGCTGCTAAAGCCACAAAAATGTTAGAATGATTATTGGCCAATGTCAAACTTACTTTAGAGTGAAGCCCCTTTACATTTGATAGATATATTATTTACCTTTCTTATCTAAGCTGAATAGAGTTAAACGAATCAGGACTTCCTGCCGAGACTGCTAACATGTGATTGAATAAGTAGTGTCATTAAAAAAGCATATAGGCTTAAAGTCTCTTTCTAATGGCTAACTTCAAATGTCAACTATTATGGCATTTTTAATTTTATTTCCAGGTTTTCTGTTAAGCTACAGGAATGTAACATCATTCCAATGAAGCAGAACAATAAAAAAAATAGTAAACTTTAAAAAAACTCTTTGTCTTTAGATATTTCTAGCATACCTGTCACCATCGAGAAGATGGATGATACTCAAATATATTGATGTTTCCATTTTCAGCGTTCATCCCCTTTTGCTCTCTAAACATATTTAAAGAATGTTTTTAAAAGTTATCAAAAATGCTGGAAATCACAGATGGGTGCCTACTTAGTAGAAAAAGACTGTCTATTATTATTAATAATTTCCATTTTCAGGAACATTCTGCATAATGAGAAATCAGTCAGTCTGCCTTAGAAATGGGACAAATGATCAACCATAAAAATAAAGCTGAGGAAGCTCTGACGCTAATGGACAGTCTGTATGGGAAGTCTACTAAAATACTTCTGGTTATTGCTGATTCTGGTAAGGGAGGGGGAACTCCAAAAGCCAAACGTGTTAGTAACAGTTTGCAGAGGCACCATACTGCAGGTGATCAACTGGTCAGGCACCGGCATATCATATCAAACAAACTCCTTCCTGGCTTACACTTGATGCTTTCACTGATTAAGTTAGGGAGATGCTTGCCTGAAGACACAGTCAGATAGGAGGGTTCCCAGACAGCTCAGTCTTGTTTTTCCACAGTCAAAACATGGGCTGAAGTTAAAAAAAAAAAAAGAATAATGCTAATTAGAAACTGACCACAGCATCCACTCCCAATAGTTATCTTTAGATCTACCTTTCCTCATTGTCTCTCCTTTTTTTTAGGATGAATTCCTTGATTATCTTAAAATAAAATTCTCTAGATAACAGCTGCTGGATTTAGAGCTGGGGTTTATGCCACATATCAGTGTATTAACAGTATGATTTCCTACAGTACAAATCACTCCCCCTCCCTTTGTGCCTTCCTCCCACTAAACCTAATAAGAGGCTATTCCAGATGAAAGGATCCTTGGTTTTCTAAACCACAGCAATAGTAGAATGAATGCCATCTCCTAAGCAGACCAGTTTGACATACCTACTCCATCCCCAAACCTCCGTCTCTGTGGTAGGTAGCTGTGGAGCTGCTGGGAAGTGAAAAGCTCGTTCTAATAAGCTCCCTGCCTCCCTGGTTGTTGCTCCTGATCTGTGTGTTACAAGGACCTCCTGGCTATCCCATCATTTACGGGCGATTTGTCCGTTCCCCTCTCTGTGCTTTGCGGCGAACCACCATGGGTGTGACCTCCATCTCACACAAATGCTGCGAGGGTTTCTTGCTACTTTAGTACCTGGCACAGTAGAAATGTATTCTTGCTGTTGCATTAGGCCCCTATGAGTCTGTTTAAGCAGTCTAAGGATTTAGCCTTGCTATTCATATTGCCATGTTAGAAGTGTGTTGTAAGAGGTACCCAGGCTGGTAATATGGAAGGAAAATTAGCATCCTCACAAGATTTTTGAAACAATGGAGAAATCACATTATAGGCATCTTCTGCCTGAAAGGCCTCCAAGGTAGCTTAGAACCTGGAAACTGACCAAAAGAGTGGTGCTTGAGGGAAGGTGGTTTGTGACTCATTGGCAGAGTCTAGAGTTAGGAAACCTCACAAGAAGATTGTGTATGAGGCCTTGACCCAAATGTGAGACTCACTAAACTGAGAAAGCAGAGTGAGGGAGAAATCAGAATTCTTGCATAGCCTTTTCCAGGCTGATGCTCTCTTCTGTGAGGAACAAAACATGCCTAGGTAAGAGGTAGCTATGATGTTGCACTCCATATGTTTTATGAAAATATGCTTATGAATGTGAATATAATGTAACTGAAATATGCTTTATGCAAAAGGTCTCTTGTAAGGTATCATAACAAAGGTTATACCCTACTGAATATATTCCTCCTATATGTATGTATCATTATTGTATCTGAAGCTACAAATATGAAGTATAACTCTGAGGACCTATTGTAATTATGCAAAGTGTGGGCCATTAATGGTGGCTTAGAATTTTGATGGTTCCCATTGACTAGGACAATTGGTTGTGAATGGGTTTATTTACCTGCAAGCCTTCCTGTGTACATGTGGGCCAGTCCATGTGTAATGAAGAATAAGGTCTTACAGTGACATGTGACCATGTCACATGATACTGGAATCCATCTTAAATCTGGTACTTTTCCATTTAGAAGGAGGGATGGGGACCCAAAGAGACAAAGGATTCCCGCCTTGTTCCAAAGCTATAAAAGGGGTGTAACTGGGTCCTTTCCTCGGCCCCCCCTTGCTGAAGTTCTTTGCTGTTCCAATAAAGCACTACGAGCCTCTTCTTGGTGCAGCACCAATGGCTTTTAATCACACAAAGTTCCCACCACTAGTGATACAATTTACAGGTCTTACTGTCTCCTCTTTTACAGGGAGTCTACCCCAGCCTGGAGAGTGCCCTTTCTCTGGCCATTCCCCCGCCCTTTTCTCTGGCTGTCAGCCAGCCTTCATGGCCCTTCAACCTGCAGGCCCACAGGTGCAGCCAGTTCCAGAGGCCAGGCACCAGACTTCTCCCCAGCCCCAATCTATTTCCCCTGATTGGGGCTGGCTGAGCAGGGGCTAATTAGGTGCCCTTGCAGCAGCCCCCTGCTACAAGAGGTTGGAACAGAACAGAGAGCATCTCTGTTTTCCACCTAATATGTCTGCTGGAACTAACAAGGACTATACCAGGGGAAAGGATTGGACCCAGACTAGGAAGGAGTCTAGTCTGTGAAAGAAGCTTTTTGGAACATCACTGATGGTGAGATTTACCTATAATCAGTTTCTTAATGTATTAGGCTTAGACTTGTATGTTTTTTGCTTTATTTTGCTTGGTGACTTATTTTTTTCTGTCTGTTATTACTTGAAACCACTTAAATCTTACTTTTCATACTTAATAAAATCACTTTTGTTTATTAATGAACACAGAGTAAGTGATTAATACCTGGGGGAGCAAACAGTTGTGCATATCTCTCTATCAGTGTTACAGAGAGTAGACAATTTGTGAGTTTACCCTGTATAAGCTTTATACAGAGTAAAACTGAATTATTTGGGGTTTGTATCCCATTGGGAACTGGGTGTCTGGGTACTGGAGGCAAGTAACCTGCTGAGCTGTTTTCACTTAAAGCCTGCAGCTTTGGGGGTGTGGTCCAGACCCTGGGTCTGTGTTGCAGCAGGCTAGCATATCTGGCTCAACAAGGCAGGGTTCTGGAGTCCCAAGCTGGCAGGGAAAACAGGATCGGAGGTAACTTCAGCACATCAAGTGACAGTCCCAAGGGGGTCTCTGTGACCGAACCAGTCACAGTAGATAGCAAAGCTGCTTGCAGTCCTAAAGAAGGATAAGCTGTGTGTGTGTGTGCGTCATGGGCACAGCAGGTATTAAAGATATCCTTGTCCTGTCCGCTGCATGTCACATAACCAGCCTCTGTACCAATCTATGTGGATCTGGCACAGAAAGGCACTTTGGTAACAGGCTGGAAGGTGACATGAAAGTGGGTCAGAGGAGAAGCAACAGGTCTGTATTTACATGAGTAAGATGGTCCCAGTACCCCATGCCACTGGCACAGAACCACACTCTATTCAGAGGAGCTCCTGGGGTGAGGAGAAACCTAAGAAACATAAGAATGGCCATATTGGGTCAGACCAAAGGTCATCTGTCTCAATGTCCTGTCTTCCGACAGTAGCCAATGCCAGATGCCCCAGAGGGAATGAGCAGAACGGGTAGTCATCAAGTGATCCATTCCCTGTCGCTCATTTCCACCTTCCGGCAAACAAAGGCTAGGGACACCATTCCTGCCCATCCTAGCTAATAGCCATTGATGGAGCTATCCTATCCTATCTAAAGGAATGAATTTTATCTTCCTGCATCAACACACATACAGGCAGAATACTCAAGCTTCATCTTGGTAGAGTAAATTTTACCCGTGAAGACCCTCATCCATTAACATGCCTTTAGAACACCCTTAGTATATCTGTTCTTTTGGTCAGTGGTGAACATACAATCCTAGGTAATTTTAATGATAAAGTAATTTGGCAGGCTGTAGTGTAGGTCACTTACAAAAATGATTACTCAGAACTACCAATCTTTTTCTGACTTGCAGCATATCAGAAAACAGCAGCTCAGTCCTGTGCTACTCCCCAATGATTTATTTCAGTATGTGCCAATGATGGAAAACATGGCCTGCCTGTAACGCAGCCATTAGGGCTAGTTTCCATGAACATAATCTGTCAAATGTAGAAATAAAAAAGGAACAATATAAAATAACCCTTATGCTGTGGGACTTTACATGCCAGAGTGTGAATGACTTTCAGATATGTGTTTCTATTGGCAATTTTGTTTAACTGTCATTTTTTAAAATACTCCATGAGACTTTCCAAGTTTAAAAGTTCACAACTTTTTTCAAGGGGAAAAAAGAGAATGAGAGAGAAAACTTGAGATTAGAAATAAGAGACAGGATAAATTAATAGCATCCCAGCATGCTATATATTGGCCTTTTCTACTTAAGATAATTGGGGTTACATTCAGAGCAAATAATACCAAATAAATGCTCAAAATACATATTTGAGGAAGACAGGCTTTTTACAAAGATTCAACAGATATTGTCACTATATCAGGAGATGGAAGATTGGCTTACGTGTGTTATGAATTCATAGAAAACAACAATCAAAAGTTATCCTTATGAACATTCAACGTATTTTCAACTTTGGATCATGCAATCATAATTAAACAAAATTTTCACAACCATGACACATGCTAAAAGAAAATCACTTACCTGAAGACAATAGGAGATGAGGGTATTCAGCCCCTCTGAAAATCAGACCATTTATTAAAGCGTCAAAATATAAGGATTGGTTCCTAACTTTAAGCACCCAAATCTGAAAACGTTGTCCTCAGTGACTTTATTAGGAGTGCCACATGGAATTATATAACCCATGCCTGGGAAGTGCTGAGAGCATAAGCAGGCACTAAAAAATACTCTCAACTGCCTGAAGACAACGGATGCTGAAGGTGCTTACCTATGATAACAGCAGGCTTAGTCCTTAATTCATAGAGTGTTTTGCTGTCACACTGTACGATAATTTCCCCAGGGTGAAAGTACCAGCAGAACACTTTAATCTGTTTCTCAGCCTTTCCCTTACAGACTTTCAATGGTGTCACTTGAAAAATTCCTTTGGCTAAAGTATGTGTGGCCTCAGCCTGTGACAATGTAGTGCTGGTCCTGATTCAGCTCTGTTTCTTTTCAACTGGTCCGGGATGAGTTTTCCACTATTTTGTATTGCAGAAGGACATCAGTGTGTCTCTTTACCTAGAAGGGCATTGATATCATGCTCATCACCATAGTTTCTGAGACTCTGGTTGTAACAGTCACTGAGTCGTGGGAGATAAGTATACATTTTCTACAGTGTAGTATTTTTATACTGTAATGTATACTACAAAAAACAAAATAAAGCATATAAATACCCTTTGAGAGAAATTAATTTATAGCATTTAGGGCAATGGTCCCTAGGAGGGTGCAGAGGAACATTCAGGGGGGCACATGGCAGGGCTTGGGCCAGCAGCCCCAGCCACAGCTCCACTCTACCCCGTGCTCCAGCTACAGCCCCCGCTACAGCCCCACTCCACTCCTAGCCCAGCTCCAGCCCCAGCCCTACCGTAGCTCCGCTCTGCCCCCAATCCAGCTTTGTCCCCAGCTGCAACTCCACTCTGTCTCCAACCCAGCTCTAGACACAGCCACAGCTTCACTCTACCCCACCCCCTGCTCTTCCCCCAGCCCAGCTCTACCCTCATTCCCTCTCAGACCCCCAGGCCAGCTCCATCTGTAGCCCCAGCTCCTCCCTCATCCCCAGTTCTGCCCCCAGCTCCACCTTCAGCCCAAGCTCCTCTGCTGAACCAATTGTGCAGTAATGGGGAGGAACAGACAGATTCCATTCCTGGTAAGGAGGGGCGTGACAAGAAAAGTTTAGGCACCACTGACTTAGGGTAATTTACTTCTACCACTAAAACATTGGGGCGAAAGATAAATACAAAGTATGTTGTTGTTTAACAGGAAGTCTGAAGTGAGTTTTCAAAAATACCTTTAAAAGTCAATTTATTCAAGATGTTTTGTTCAAGGCTTTGTTTGAAACTCCCCTGCTGATATGACATTAGCTTTTCTGATACATGTAAGAAGGCTGATATTAATGCATGAGTATTTGAAGAGGCTATATTGGTTTGTTTTTAAAAACAAGCCTTTAATGATATTCTAACAACTCATGGAAAACACTTCTTAAAATGTAATGAGAAACAATTCTGATCCTTTATCTTATATGTTCGTTATTTTTCTTCCCTGCAGAGGCAAAACTTACCCCATCTGCAGGTATAGGCTCTCCTCCGCCCCCACATGTGGCTGGTGCCTGTCTCTATAGGTAGGAAATAAGAAGGCTCGGAGAGAGGAAGGATAGTCTAGTGGTTAGGACACTAGCCTCACTCTTTGGAGTCCTAGCTTCAATTCCCTTTTCTACATGACCAGTGCAAGTCACTCAGCTTCTCTGTGCCTCAGTTCCCCATCTGTATCATGGTGATAACACTTCCCTTCCTCAATGGGGTGCTATTTTGGAAAAGTACATTAAAGATTGTGAGGAGCCAAGATACTATAGTGACAGAGACCATATAAAGACATAAGATAGGTAGCAGGTCAACTGCTCTTCAGAAATAAACATGCAGTTTGAATGGAAAGATGGTCTTTGATAGTTAGGACATTACCTTCCCGTGCTCATTCCCACCTGATATCATCATAAATAATCTCTGCAGCCACCAGTTGTGATGTTACAAAGAGAAGATCATCAGCACTATTCTTCCTTACATGAGAATAAACTGCATCAGAGAGAAGATTTCTACTCATTCTTCTTTGGAAGGGCCCAGGGCTAATAGCACAGGTCTGTGCTTCACAGAAGGAGCACAAAGGATTCTTAATGGATCTCAACTTCAGAGAAGACAGGGAACATACATTTGTTTCCCCTTGCAACCTCTAGCAATCTGCATGGAACATGGGAGGAGAAGCACAGATTGGAGGAGAGAAGAATTTGGATGAGACATTAGGAGGTCAGTCCGTGTGCACATGGCTGGAATGCTAGCTGCATTGCAATATTTCTATAAATAGTTTTCTTAATAAGTAGCCAGTTTAGTTTTGTAAACATGGAATCGTCTCATGTTATTTACCCAGTGAACAGTGCATGAAACAGCCCTAACCTCAGCAGCTCTAAAACCACCCCATAAAGGGTTCTACAGGATGGAAGAGAGAGCAGTACATGTTAACAAAGTATTAATTCCTGCTCTTTTCATCTGTGAGTATTTTGGGAAGGACAAGGAATAGGAGGAGCCCACCTGTCTTCCTTACTCCTCCTAGATATCCTTCCCACTTCCAACTGTACAGACTGGAACCATACGCAAATACCACAGAGCAGTTTCTATGGGGCTGGGGATACACATTTTTCTCCTTTTGCAAGTAGCGGCAGCTCTCTATGCATGGACATTGACAGGACTATTTGGCCCTATGATTTAAGTTAGGAAATAAGGACCAGAAGGAGCAGAATTCATCAGATTTTTTTCCAGTCAAATAGTCGTAGTAATGCAAATAATACAAAGAAATACAACAAATGCATTGGGGCCTGATTCTCCTTTCACATATATTAGTTTTATGCCATTTTAGCACCACTGATTTTAATGGGATTGTTCCAGAAGTGCACCAATGTAACTGAGAGCAGAATTTAAATTTACCCATCTTTTCATATGCTGTCTATTTATACCTCCCTACTGTATGTTCCACTGCATGCATCTGATGAAGTGGGTTTAGCCCACAAAAGCTTATGCCCAAATAAGTTTGTTAGTCTCTAAGGTGCCACAGGGACTCCTCGTTGTTTTTGCTGATACAGACTAACATTGCTACCACTCTGAAACCCATCGCCCTGAATCTAGTACTTCAAGTCTGTTTTCCTCCTCCTTAAAACAGATAACATACAATAACCTACTAATGTGCTTCTAAATTGAAGGCAAATATTTTTAGCAAGGAATCAGTTTTTAATTCAAGCTTCTATCATTGACTGGCAGTGTGGACTGGAGTAAACACATCAGTTTCCACGATCTGTAAAATGTTAACTTTTCATGATGAAAAACTCTTCTTAATGCTCAATGATCAGTTTCATCTCAATAAATACCTTTGAGGCTATGAAAGAAATATTTGGAGGAAGCTAGGCTTGATCCAAACTTTAATGTTAGGGTGCGGGTCAGGGGTGTGAATAAACCACACCCAGAGCAACATAACTATTCCAAACACCCAGCGTAGATGCAGCTTTGTTGACAGACGAATGCTTCTATTAAAAACTAATATCATGTGGGGAGATGGTGTTTCTACACCCTTCCATTGGTGTAGGCCGTGTCTACACTACAGGTGATGCTAGCATAACTACAGCAATGTAGCTGTGCCAGTATAGTCTCCCTACTGTAGACAAGCCCTTAGTTTCTGTCTTGGTTGGCATGTATCTCCTCATGAGCTAACGAGTTCGCCTACTATTGTCTTCAGTATGGTGGCCTTTCCAAGTGGCTATGATGATAGAGTTGTGTAATACAACGCATTCCAACTTCTGCCAGCTGGTGGTGATGACACATTGAAAAATTTCCTGGGCATCAGGAGCTTTAAATTACCTTTCTCAAATGAAAATATTCTATATATATCAGTATGTTAAACAAATGAATAGCCAATACTAGTTGGAAATCGGTATAGTTAATTTGGAAATATACTGATTTAATGGATGACAGAATTTGGGTAAGGCTGTGATCCTGCAACTGGATCCATGAAGGCTTCGTGGTCCACCTGCATGGGGCCATTTGCCAAATCAGAACTACAGTTATAAAGAGATTGAATGGAAAGAACATAGGTCAGATTTTAGGCTTGACACTAAATTCACACCTAACGTGTGAAGTGATATCATTCTCATAACTAGGGTTGCCAATTTTGGTTGGACATATTCTTGGAGGTTTCATCACGTGACATAACTTTTAATTCATCTTTAATTCCAGAAATTAATCTTTAATTCCAGAAGACTCCAGGACAGTCCTGGAGGGTTAGCAACTCTACTCATAACTAATATTTAACAAATGTTATTAAACATTAGCTAAGACATCAGTATCTTGCGAAACTATTTCTACAATATGAAGAAACCCAGCAGCATTACATAGATTCAGAGTCAATAAGATACACATTAGCCAGGGCTTTTAATTTCACCTGGATTTCTCTTCTTACATTGTACTGAATGTCTGCTGAGACTGTCCAGATGTAAAATTTTTACTATGTTATGACTGTTTGTCCAATTTACCTAATTAATGGATTACATGCAATTAAAATGGTTATAAAGAATAGGTAGCTGTCATTGAGGTGTCAAAATGCCCTTTGACAACCACCACAACAACAACAATTGAGAGAGCAGAGAGTTACAGAAAAATGTTGGCCTTCACATTAGATACCCCCTTTCATGGTGTTCTTTATATGCTAATCAGTATTTCAGGCTCCCCACCTCTGGACAATAAAAATTGTGCTTCATGGTCCATGTCACTGGATCATTATGGGAAATATCTGTGATATTTTGCAGGGGATCGGCTCACTAATCTCTCTGCTATCTAGCCCAGGAAAAGAGAGGCTACCAACACAGTCACCACCCTTTGTATTCTGCAATTCTACAGCTGTGGAATTTGCAACAGAATGCATACATCACTACAGAATAGTGCTCCAAAATCTAAGCTGTTGTTTAGAAAATTGGTCTTTTCCTTATGAATATGAAGAAAGCCTGAAAAGCACAAATTGTAAGTAAGCCCAGTTCATTGCTCTCTTTTGACTCTGCAAATGTCCTTCAGTAAGAGCTCTGCAAGATGTGAACAGTTCTGCTTATATCACTGGCTTGTTGACTCTGGAACCCAATTATGTCACTAAATGTCAGTATTAACTAGTTAAAGGCTGATCATCTTAGCAGAAACATCCAGCTACTGCCCTAGAGACCAAACTGCTGTAAATTGGCTCCAGTGGCTCTGTGGTGATTTACACAAGCTGAGAATCCAGCCGTGTGTGTTCAAAGTTCCCAAACTGCCTATCAGACTTCTCCAAGTACATTCCAACTGTACTTTATCAAGAAGCCAAATCTTCTAAACTCCCCCTGACGGTGATGTTGTGCCTTCTCATTAGCATAGTTGTCATTTTTAGGGGCAAGGCAAAAAAACCCTGAAATTGATATAAAAACAAATATTTCAAGGAATTCTGTACTGATTGCATTGCTTCTTTTCATATTGAATTCAATGTGCATGCTTAGTTTGCCTGAGATTGCTGCTGAATTGTCACTCTACACCGGGAGAGTGGCACAGAAAACAGATTTTAGGTGCAGATTGCTGAAGAACATAAGGCCCTAAATATAGTATCTGAGTGTCCTGTAAGGGCAGTATTGGAGGTCAGACATTAATTGTGGCTATGTGAAATCCCCTGACTCTTGTAACACAATTTTTTTTAAAACAGGACTTTTTATGTTCTTGTTGGGCCCCGCCTGATCCAACCCCCAGTGAAGACATTGGAGAAAGCCCCATTGGGCTTCAGTGAGGTTAGGACCAGGCCTCTTTTCTCCACCGGCATATGTCTCACTCTCCCACTCCAGAGAAGTATGTGGAGTACTAAGAGGAATGTAAGAAATCAGTACAATTTTATTTGATAAACATAACGTGCCCCTACTCAGGGGAAATATTAGACTCTGAGAAATATGCGAGATTGACAAAAGGTGCAAAATCAAGATCAGGATTCTGAACCCCATATCCCTGCAAAGTTAAGGGGTTTTTATATCTGGGGTTTTCTATCAACCATCAAATTCATGGTTTAATTGCAGCATTAGGTTTTGAAGCTTCTCTGTTTAGATGGGGCTCAGATCCGATGTTTTGGTGCACCGCCATCTCTAAAACATTGTAATAACTTAATATCATACACAATAAGAAGGTGAAACAAGTAAAACACTTTGCATGATTCTTGAGCCACATCTTTACAGGTGGACCTATGTCTGCACTCAGCCCCATTGATTGCAACTCCATGCAGAATTGGTTGCAGGATTGGAGCTTTTTGTGTCCCAGTCCATTATCATTAAGCATCTCTCTAAGGTTGTTCTAAAACTGTTTAGCTTTTTAAAAGGGGATAAAAGTTATAGCCGGAAGCCACATTCTTTCCCTGCACAAACTGTGGCTGTTATAGTCACTACTCAGAAAGATCAAAGAGAACAAGTACTAATGATGGTGTGTAAACAGGTGCTTCAGAGATCCTATTGATATTTAAGCTCTTTCAGCCTCCCTACTTGTCTTGTCATCCCTGAGGGCATCACATCAGCAAAAGGAGGAGGAGGAGAATTTTAAGGCATACCTGTGTTAGTGGTACCTAATTGAACTTGTAATTGTATGTAAAATATTAATAAATAAATGTAGCTTTTTTCAGTTCTTGGGTGAGCGGACTGAGCAATCTGACAGTTTCATTGTAAGGCAATGACAAATTGACATGGAATCAAATGCCAAACACTGTGGGTATGTTTACACTACACAGTTAGCCTGGGTGATCAGCACCTGGATCTGAGCACCTAGATTAGCCTAGCTGTGAGAATTCTAACAAAGCCCTACCTGTGCTACTGTGTCCTCACTGTTTCTTCACTCAGCCAGCCGCATTTGTCTGGGAGTATAGCCACTGGGATACTTTAGGATTCTTTCCCAATCAGTTGTGTCCATTGGAGGAGAGCTTTCTGTCCTTCAGAAGGGGTGGGGACAGAACTGTGGGAAGAGCATTGGAAGACTTTCAGCATTTGTGTGATTTTGCCTATGCTGCTTCCCACAGGGGGAGGGATAGCTCACTGGTTTGAGCATTAGCCTGCTAAACCCAAGGTTGTGAGTTCAATCGTTAAATGGGGCCATTTGGGGCTTTATTAGGGTATTGGTCCTGTTTTGAGCAGGGGTTGGACTAGATGACTTCCTGAGGTCCCTTCTAATCCTGTGATATTCTATGATTCAAAGCAAGCTGAGTTCAAAATCTAACCTCCACCCTCACCCTCAGACAAGTCAGCTAGCCCAGGCTTAAAGCATTTCCAAGCCTGGGTCAAAGGTTTTTCTGTGTGTAGATGGAAGGCAGGAGGTTGGCTAAAACCAGAGTAAGAGTCCATGTTAACTGTGCACTATAGACATAATCTGTGTGGCTCCATCCAAGCCTGGTCCTACTTCTAACAGATCCCTGAGGGGTCTGACTCTCTTTTTTACATATTGGCAACACTTGTGTAGCTTGTTATACTGATAAGCCCTTATTGACTTGAGACTGAATTGATCTTAGGGAATAGGCACTGGGCTTGGATTCAGGCAAACTGAATTCTACTCTTGGCTCTGCCACAAATTTTTTGGTTGCATTTGGCCAAGTGACTTTCCTTCTGTATGCCTCATTTTCTCTACCTGTGAAATGGCCCCATTCACAGACCAAGACTCCAGTGAGCTAGGTGCTGTACAGACATAGAACAAAAGGATGGCCCTGCCACACAGAGCTTATAATCTAAGATTAAGATGGGAGACAACAGGTGGATGCAACAGACAAGTGGGAGAATACAAGGACATAATAAGGCAAATAATGCTTCCTTACCTGCCAGTCTGTTGAAGGATGTCAGATACTCACATACCATGCTGGGGAGCACCACAGAAGTGACTATAAAAACATGAAGATTACTCACCAATAGCCCAGAGTTCTTCAAGATGGTCTCTGCACATTCACCACCAGCACATCTCAAGAATAAGAAAAGAAATAAAGAAAACTCCAACATAATTATTGACTGCTTTGGGGATAAGTCTCCACAGAAGTCAGTGGTGACTGGTGGGCTTTACAGAGTAGCACTGGTGGGGTGAGAGGGTTTTCCTAGTCTGCCTGTACTTAACAATTTTGTGTTTACAAGAAATTAATTGTGTTTCTTTAATACTAATGTAAGTTATATATTGGGGTGTATGTTCTACATATTTTGTACATGTTTTGTGCATAAATGTAAACCCATACTGGCACGTGTCTGGAGTCATGAAATTCTGTTATATAAGTTGTATGCTACCTCTATAGCATTTGCTATATTTAATTTTTTTTTGTTTGTTTCATGTGGATAAACATTGGACTTGAGTTCCCACTGATATCATTCTGCCATCATTCACCAGCAATACAATTCTGAAGATACAAAAATCCAGCTGGGCAGAAAAAAAGTCCAGGAAGGAGTTAAATTTGGTAACATCAGTTTGCAGTTTTTGTATACAGCTTGCCAGAAGTTACAACACTGAATTCTCTGGAAAGTGAAAAACAAAACCAAAAAAAAAAGAAAGAAAGAAAGAAATAATCCAGCAGTGTTTTTTCTCATACTGTGCACAGCATGATGTCAGTCTGGCTAAGGGGTTTGAAAATAAACAATAATATGCATTTTAAAAAACAGAATAATATAATTTGCAAAGGAAACAAAGTAACTGGTGAAATGTTCTCTGTATCCTATTATCTCCATGGTTGAGGGAGTAGGCTGGTGGTGGTGGTAGATCTCAGCTGTGGGGGTGGACACTTTTTATGGGACTTTAGTAGATACATTTATTCTGACCACCATTCCCACTGGCTCCCAACATCTCCACCTCTCTGGCCATGGAGCCAGACTCCCAAGCAGCATTCACAGTGGAGCTTCCATGAGGGTTGGTAATAGGGGTATGATGCCACAGAGCAGTTCTGCCTCTATCCATGATTTGGACAGAGGCAGAGCCGCTTGGATTTTATTCTCTCGGCTCTCCGCTGTCAGACAGCATGATATTTCATTAATGTAGTTAGATTTATAAAATATCCCCTGGCATAAAGTGCAGGGCACAGCTGAACATTTTATTAAACTCACATAATTACATACATATGGCCTTCAGTTGGTCATAACATTTTTCGAAAATGAAATTTTAGTGAAAAACACTGTTTTGTCAAAGCAGAAATATTTTGTGGAAACACATTGGTTTTGACAAAACTTTTGTTGGGAAGGTTTTTGGTCCCAGGAATGATGAGGAGAAGGAGAGAGAGTTTCTGTAGCTGGGAGACTCAGGTTTATGTCCCTGCCTTGTGGGATTTGGACTGACAAACTCTGCTCTGAATCAGACTGAGCAGGACCTTGACTCTGGGTCTCTCACGTCCCAAGACACGCATACCAAATTCCAAGCTGAAAATGGATATTCTGACACTATTCCATTTGCATTAAAACATCTTAAAAGTTTTGTTCCAATGCAGAACAGAACCAAATTTCAAAATCTCTGAAGTTCTACAAAACAGAATTGTTCTCCTCAGGTTAACTGTAATATGGACCTTCTTTCTTGTTTGGCCAACCTACATTTTGTCAACTACTTTTAATCTTTTTTTCTTAATCAATCTGTCCAGTTCCTCAATCATTGCTTTAGAAATATTCAAGAAGATTTTTGCTTTTCAGAATCAAGCTGACAGCCTGTATGATTTTCTTGATTTAGATCTTCAGAAAAAATGAAGTTGGGAACTGAATCTACTGGAGAAATCTTTGCTCCACAAAGCAGAGATTAAGTGAATGTTATATTCTTTCTTTGTTACATGTGTAACCCTCACTTGGAGTCTGCCAGCTCCTGGGTCTGGACTGAGCCGCTAGGGACTCCTACCCTACGACTATAACACTACTGGCTACCAGAAGCCAGTGAGATACCATTTCCCACCATACTTGGAGTCGGGGTGGGGACAGAAGGGACTAGAAACCCCTGCGGAGGCCAATAGGGAGGATTCTGTAAGGGGTGATAAGGACAAGCAATTTGCTAGGCCAGTGATGAGTGAGGGTTGCTCAGCTCCAGCGGGAGGGGCCAGGCTGACAAAGAAACTTGTTTTAGTTTCCATTTTGAGCTTGGAGCTGAAAGAAGCAGAACAGCTCAGGGAGTCTCCAATTAACTCCCCTCCCCACAATGGGAATCTTTGATCTGCTGTGGGATCTAGTGCATGAGTCAGGCAGCTCCAGCCCTGCAGAGACCAGAGTGGTAAAGATCTGACCCTATGCCAGGTAACAAGAGCCAGCTGAGATCCACACAGGACTCCAGACCATGGAGCCAGGAGAGGACCTTGCCCCACTTAGGGGCAAATACATTGTAAGGAGACCCTTTTTTGTTTAAAATGGCCAATGTTCATAGCACTGCAGCGCTCATCTCCAGAATCATCCCCAGTGTGCCATCCACCCTAGAAGGCGCAAGAGAGGGGTTTGGGGTTGAGAAGAGTTGTGAGTGTTGGGAGACTGAAAATCTGTTGCTTCATTGATGTTTTGGTACTTACCAGCTAACTCCAACCCTTTCCTTCCCCAGATCCTGTTTTCCTGCTCATGATAAAGTCCCCCTTTGCTATGTTTGGGTGTATCCTTGATGTACCTTATTTCTTGGGTGCACTGGTGTAACAGAGTGTGCTGACTCAGGAGTTAATTCTTTGTCCTGTACTCAAACCCCCACCCGTATACATTAATGGGGACCTGACTGAAAGACAGGCAGTTGGCAGAGAGTGCCAGTTAATGAGGTAGAGATACAGGTGAGGGGCTAATTGGGGAAAAACCCTGACTGGAAGAAAGTGCTAGGGAGGAAAGTAGGGAGCCTGAAGGAAGACAAAAATAGGTTGGGCTGGCTGCAGCTTCAGTTTCAGTACCTTTCCACAGAAGTAAGCAGGGAGGCTGGCTGCTGATTGGATATATAATAAAGCATAGCAGTTGTTAAGAAAACCTGGAGTGGTTGTGATCAGTGACTTGGCCTTGGAAAGGACTCTCAGGGGACCAACCTGTGACAACTAGTTTTTATACTTCTTGCCAGCAGTGGAAGTATTCTTCATTTTCCCAATCACAATGAGGAGTCACCTAGTGTGGAGGCACCAGGCATCACAAAAAAGAGCCAGGACCTCATGCATGTGAGGAGAGGGGAGAAGCCAGTTCAAGCAATAAGCACCAGCAAGGAAGCTTGAGCCATGCCTTGGGGGAGGAGCAACACTTGAAAGGTATTTTATGCTTAACATTATCAAATCTTTGAGGGAGGAGTGTTGGAATTTGTGGGGGAAGACCTAGAAGCTTAAAAGACCAGACAAATAAAGACCAGGATCTATGAACCCCCTTATCTGCCTGCAATAGAATATTAATAATATTGTCTAATACAGCGGCTCTCAACCTTTCCAGACTACTGTACCCCTTTCAGGAGTCTGATTTGTCTTGTGTACCCCCAAGTTTCACTTCACTTAAAAACTACCTGCTAACAGATCAGACATAGAAATACAAAATTGTCACAGCACACTATTACTGAAAAATTGCTTACTTTCTTATTTTTACCATAGTATTAAAAAGTAAATCCATTGGAATATAAATATTGTACTTACATTTCAGTATATAGTATAGAGAGAGAGAGAGCAGAATAAACAAGTCATCATCTGTATGAAATTTTCGTTTGTACTGACTTTGCTAGTGCTTTTTATGTAGCTTGTTGTAAAACTAGGCAAATATCTAGATGAGTTGATGTGCCCCCGGAAAACCTCTGGCGGGGGGAGGGATAGCTCAATGCTTTGAGCATTGGCCTGCTAAACCCAGGGTTGTGAGCCCAATCCTTGGGGCGGCATTTAGGGATCTGGGGCAAAAAAAAAAAATAGTTGGGGATTAGTCCTGCTTTGAGCAGGGGGTTGGACTAGATGGCCCCTGAGGTCCCTTCTAACCCTGATAGTCTATGATTCTATGATACCCCTGGTTGAGAAACACTCATCTAATATACCCTCTTTATTCAAATGAGTGGTCCTCACATGGTGTTGCAGAAAAAGCTGTGGAAAAAATAAAACCCAACTGCCTACAGTGCATACCAGTATTGTTTTCTGGCCTTAGATTTGGCAATCAGTTAAATGTTGGGCATATAGCCAAAAATCAACTGTCAGTGTTTCCAGGAGCAGAAAATTTCTGTCTTTGAAAAGAAACCCACTCCTATATATTTAATTAGTACAAAAGTAATTTTCTGCTTAGTTCACACAGTTTCTGTTCTTTACCTACCACTTTGCAAACTGTTGAGAAGTTAGCTTATGCACTGTAATAAAAGACCAATACACTAGCCTTCTCATCTGCAAAGTTTAAAAGCTTTGACTAAAATGGTTTCCTGGCAGCATGAAGAAAAAATGATGTGTCGCTGAATGTTCAGTTAGTGCGAGGGGTGAGAGAATATCTATCTAAAAATGTAAGGAAAGAGACGGGAAGCATTCAGAGTGTGTGTATATATAGAGAGATGTGCACAGATTCATGAAGTATGATATTTTCTGTCAGGATATGAATGCTGAGAGCTCATTCAGAGGCATGGCATGCACCTTGAGAAGATGAATGTTTGACCAAAGCCATCACATACATTCTCTGAAACTATGTGCCATCATACACACAATATATAATGTAAAAAATATTGCTTCATAGGAAGAGGCCCAGTGTTCAGTGGATTCATTTTTTCTCCTTTTATTTTAAGACAGTGGATCACCAGACAAGCAATGAATTTAAAGTTGTCCACTTAATAACAAAGGAACAGAAGTAAAATGTTAACTTTGAATGGATCTCAACTGGTTCCAAATTTCAGTGGTGCCTCAGATGGCTGCACATCACTCTCACATGATAAATGTTTGGAATGCTAGCTAAAAAATGTCAATGTGGTTTGTTGTGACCAAAGACAGACATCTCTCTGGGATTTCAGAACATCTATTATGGATCAAATTTTAATGTCAGTAGCTTCCTTGCCATGCCAACTGTCCTGAAAAATTCCCAGAGCTTTTGCTGTTTTTTTTTTCTGACTGTATTTGGAGGAGTAACATTGATTGGATATGCAGAATGAATGACACAACAGTAAAGGGAAAATAAATAAATAAAACTCCTGAATGATTTTCTGTGCTGATGGAGGATGAAAATTTTTATCACTTTCATATTTTCTATTACATCTGCTTCCTGCAAAGAAAGACTTCAGTGCCAGTAACAAGTATGCTAATTACAATTTGGGCCATAGCTTCAAGTCTTTAAGTAATGCTGAATACTTCTTTGATTCAGTCAGGAAATTTGCTAAGACACATTTCTCCCAACTGCTGCCAGAGGGAATGTCTGTTTTTAATACTTGAAAAATAAACCAGATTTTCACTTTTAAATAACCATGTTTTTATAGCTTCTATTAAACTCCTTTGGAGCTTTGGACTATTGTTAGAAGGCATCCCGCTTAAAATGCTTCCTTCTTCTAGCCCCTCTACTTAATTGATCTATGATTCAGAACAGTATTTACGTTCACAGTTATGTGAGCTAATTGTCATGCAGTTTTATGCCCTTTTACCTGATGTAACTTTAGGTACCAGGAGAAGTGTGACCATTATAGGACATAATGCTGAACCTGGTATGGCATAAATGTGGAGAAAGACCCGCCTTACGGAGTGCAAAACAAGTATGAAACCAGAAGGGTGGAGAATATGAGAAGAATGTTTTTTTAGCAGAGATAAGATTTTCTAGAGTCTGCATGTAATGGTTGAGTATATCTGCTAGCAACTACATGATTACAATGTGGGCTTGTCTACACTACCTGCCGGATCAATGGGCAGCAATCGATCCAGCAGAGATCGATTTATCATGTTTAGTATAGACACGATAAATTGGCCACCGATCACTTTAGCATCAACTCCGGTCTCTACCTCAATGAGAAGCACAAGGGGAATCAACGGTAGAGCTTCTCCCATTGACACACCGCAGTGAAGACTCCACGGTAAGTAGATGTAAGTATGTCGACTTCAGCTACATTATTCCCCCCTCTGTCTTCCCTCCCCTCCCCCACGTAGTGTAGATCAGCCCTGAGATACTAGCAGGATGGGGTAGAAGAGGCTCATTTTTACCTAAAGTGAGTGACAAGATATGACAACAAGTATGACAACTCGTAAAATTACTTGTATTCATGAGCATGTATAACTCTAACCCATCATCAGTAAGCTATGGGTTAAAGGAAGGTGGATACCTACCCAGACTTGCATTGTTTGTTCTCTTGTTTGAGTTAGATGACGCTTTGCTTAGTGCTGTTTCCCGCTCTTTGCACACGCTTCCAAGATCAAGCCTTTCCTGAAGGAGCTGCGAAGCCTGCATTGGTAACAGCATAGCATAGTGCAGGGTCTTAAGCAGAATTTATGTTGGAAGGTTGAGAGTGAATGGCCTTTGTTTCATAGTCAGGAAAGTTAACATTCAAAACATCAGGCAAAATAACAGTTGCACTAAGATATTTCCTTAATGTGTACAATACTGTTTGGGGCTTGCTGCTCTTATTTTCCCAAAGATAAGAAAGAACAGATTAGCATGTTTCCTCAGGGTAGGAGAACCTCAAGTTCTCTCTTGCCTGAGTTGTGGCATCTCTGGAATGGACCTCTGCACAGAGGACATTTTATCCTTAGTTTTGCTATTTTACAGAAATGGGCTCCACTCTCCACTCTCCTGTTGAATCTATTTGATGGGGTTGGTACCAGAAAAGAAAATCCCTGGTGGGACAGTCCAACTCTTGTACACTGCAGCTTGTTTAAGAGTCTCAAACTAATCTTTGTTCTGGCAAATCTCATGCTGCATTGACTGCTCTGCTGGCTACTTCATTCATTGTGTGGAACATGCATTTTACATAGCACAAATTACAAAAGCCAAATAGTGGCTCTATCAGTATTATATGGTAACTATTACTTTTGTAATTGCATAGTGAGTGTTGTATGGTCTGATGTAATGATAGGTTTAAAAAAGGCATACTAACTCACTCTTCTGAAATAAAGGAACAAAATCAGATTAAGACAATTGCAAATTACTCCATATGATTATTCTTGGAGTCAAAATATAAATTTATCTTAGATCTCACAAGTAAGTAATACTTCAACTTCTTCAATTCTTTGTTATCTGTAAACATACTGAAGATATTACAGAACCAATACACAAGACTGTGAATAGAGCTTGATGGAATAAGATTTAAATTACCAATTTAAAATTTTTGAAGATTTTTTTGTTTTACTTTGCTTAAAATGGATTCACTTTCCATTTTAATGACATTTTCCATGATTTTTTTTACCCTCATTTTTACCAAAGCATTTTGAAAATTTTTCATTTACTGAAAACCCAGTTTTCTGTAAGAAAACATGGTTTTCAATAAGCAAAAAATTCTAACAATTTAGATACAAATTTTGGTCAAATATGGTACATAAAGTATTGCAGAACAATTGAAAACTCCAATAATCTCAGTAATTATTTGCAAAATTTCATTTTGGGGGGGAGAGAAGCAATTTTTTGACAAAAAAAACTTTTAAATGGAAATTTTAAACAGCTGTCACTTGAAATAGGTACGTATTCTAAAGCCCATCTTACCTATGCTTGAACCAGAGGCAAAGAATTTAAGGTAAATTATTTGCTGAAGACCAAAAAGAGTTCCTTGTTATAGCTTTGATTAGAATTCAGGAGTTCCTGCCTTCTAATTATACGCTAACACTACATCAGAAACTCTGCATCTCATACCAGGAAAACATAGGAAGGGCTAGTATTTTGCTTCAAATGTTCATGTTGCCATTTGTTATTCACAGGGAATACCATTCTCGCTTTTCCAAGAATTTCTGGAAGTATTTCCTCAGCTGGTGACATTTACAGCACTGATATTCCAGGGAAAAGGGATAAGGAGATAACTGGATGGACACGTAACTGTAGCTATGAAGCCTGAAGCTAAGACCTTGGTTAGTAATTCCTACTTGCTTGGGCTAAAGGTGGGAGATGACCACCTGGAATCATGAATGTTCCAAATCAAGTTTTAGCTGAAGTGGAATGGATGTCACAAACTGTCACTGTGCCTCAGTGGGCATAGGCTCCAACTCCGTGGGTGCTCTGGGGCTAGAGCACCCACGGGGAAAAATTAGTGGATGCTCTGCACCCATTGGCGGTCAAGCTCCCCACCCTGGCCCCCACTTCACCTCCTTCTCCGCCTCCTCCCCTGTGTGTGCCGCATCCCCACTCCTCCCTCCTGCCCCAGTGCTTGCCACTGCCAAACAGCTGTAGCAAGCTCCAGGAGGGAGAGGGGAGGAGCGGGAATGTGGTGTGCTCAGGGCAGGAGGCAGAGCCAGAGCGGGGATTTGAGAAAGGAGTCAAATAGGGACAGGAAGGGGGCAGAGATGGGGCAGGAACTTTGGGGAAGGGGTTGGAATGGGGACAGGGCATGGGTGGAGTTGGGGTTGGACCAGGGGCAGAGAGGGATCAAGCATACACTGGAGCCATTAGACATCGGCGCCTACATTTGTCGGTCACAACTGAGAATTCCAAATTCAGGAAAGCTGCTGAGAAATAGGGCAGACATACCCCAAAACTGGTGGCTATTCTTCCATAAGATTCACCCAAACCAGCAACAAAAGCAAACTTCTGTCTCACCACACTGGCTAACAAGAAGTCAGAAATGCAGCCTCCTTAGGTATTCCAGTCCTAGATTCAACATCCAGACACTAGGCTTAATAATGAGTGGTTAATTAAAACCAGTTTAGTCAAACAAAGGATCTTCTGATCTCAAAGGACCAGCCACATATCCAGGTCAATCTGTACCTAAGATCTTACCCAATAATCATGCTGTTGCCAATCCTTTAGCATCTAATATCTAACGGTTTAAAGATGTGAGAGTTAAAACTGAATAAAGGAATCAAATACATACAATAATTGCAATAATTCTTGGATCAGGCTCGAAGCACTGATGAAATAAACTGCTGGCTTGTTTAGTCTCTTGTTGCTCCCAAATCACTGAAAGGATCTCAGTCCCATTAGTATAAGTTCATAGTCCAGAGGTTTGAAAAGGAAAGAGGCAAAATGGCCTTTTACAGCGTCTGCCATGTGGAGAGAAACCCATTGTTCTAGTTTGTGGGAAATTACAGGTAACAAGATGGAGTCACATGAGCAAGTCATGCGTCCTTGCATGCTTTGCTTAGTCATAGCATAGTCTAGCTAGAATGTCCACAGGAAATCCCTCAGGTAGGGATAGGCCTCTTCTATGATCCATTGTGAGTTAAGTTTTATTTGATGGGCCATTCAACTTGAATAGTCCCTTCACAATGTGGTGGCTAGACTAGAAGTAAGCTGCCTTGTGGGTGTTACCGCAGGAGCAAACACATTTGAAATACAAGTATAAAATCAATAGTCATAACTTCAGATACAAAAATGATAGACACATACAAACAAGATAATCATAGTCAGCAAACTATAACTTTTCCATTGACACTTTACATGACATACTTTGTATAAGATTTGTTGAAATTATATAACAGTGGCAGCAACAATGATCTACATGGCCATATTTTAATCAGATGTCACACAAACACACTGGCCCAAATCAAGAGATGATGTATAAATTACACCCTCTTATACTCAGTACGCAAGCAAATTATCCTAATAATTTCAGAGGGACTACTCCAAAGTGAGTAAGATGAGCAAGATATGGTCCAAACCAAGGATCTCTCTTAGCTGGACAAGCCCTGGGTTCTGAATCTGTGGGTCACAAACAACTGCAAGGAGATCACAATCACTTTTCCTTTCTGTATGGCAAGATGTGAGCTGGCTGTCCGCAAAATGTTTTTGTTGAAACAGGGGTTTGTGAGATGGAAAAATCTGAGAATTACTAGGTTAAATCTATTTACAGAGTGGCGGACCCAGTAGCTATTGTGACATATCTGGCACATTCCTGCAATATCTTTTGGAGATCTTCCTGTTTATGTATTTTTATCTATTTTTTACATTTATGTATCATTGTAGGCCATGGATTGCATGTAATTCTATAGGCCAGGGTTAACACTGTCCACCAGGAGCTAATAATAGTGGGGCGATTAGGCAAATTCACTCAGGGCTTGTCTACATCAGAAAGTTGCAGCGCTGGTGAGGGAGTTACAGCGCTGCAACTTAGGAGGTGTACACATCTGCAGGGCACCACCAGCGCTGCAACTCCCTGTTTGCAGCGCTGGCCGTACTCCCGTTTTGTCTCGGGTGTAGAGGATCCAGCGCTGGTAATCAAGTATAGACACTTACCAGCGCTTTTCTTGACCTCCGTGGAATAAGCAGGTATCCCAGCATACCTGAGGAAGCCTCTGGTAATCAAACTGGTCTCCTTCCCCAGCTTGCTCTCGCGTTCCCCGAACCCCGAGCAAGCAGGTCTCCTTCCCTGCGGTTTGCAGGGTGGTTCGGGGAACGCGAGAGCAAACCGCGGCGAAGCTGGTCTCCTTTCCCGGTTTGCTCTCGCGTTCCCCGAACAAGCAGGTCTCCTTCCCTACGGTTTGCAGGGTGGTTCGGGGAACGCGAGAGCAAACCGCGGCGAAGCTGGTCTCCTTTCCCGGTTTGCTCTCGCGTTCCCCGAGCAAGCAGGTCTCCTTCCCTGCGGTTTGCAGGGTGGTTCGGGGAACGCGAGAGCAAACCGCGGCGAAGCTGGTCTCCTTTCCCGGTTTGCTCTCTCGTTCCCCAAACCCCCGAGCAAGCAGGTCTCCTTCCCTGCGGTTTGCAGGGCGGTTCGGGGAACGCGAGAGCAAACTGCGGCGAAGCTGGTCTCCTTTCCCGGTTTGCTCTCGCGTTCCCCGAACCCCCCTAACAGCGCTGCAGTGTGGCCACATCTAACACCACTTGCAGCGCTGGTTGCTGTAAGTGTGGCCACTCTGCAGCGCTGGCCCTATACAGCTGTACTAATACAGCTGTAACAACCAGCGCTGCAAAATTTTAGATGTAGACATGGCCTCAGGTTGTAACAAAAAACTCACTCAGGTTGTAACGTCTCCAGAAAAGTCCCATCACCTGGAGAGAGGCTCACATATACTGATTCTCCAGAGACCCTATAAGACTGATGGATGACCTTTGATAAGCATTTAGCATGTATATAGGAACTTTATTTTAAAAAAAGTGTCTTCTCTGTAATGCTTTAACCTTAAGAATAAATGTTCTTCATTATAAAGAGCTGAGTGGTAACTTCTAACCACTGGCAATTCCTAGTAGACACGAGTAAGTTGCATGACCATGTTCAGTAATTCAGTATCATTTTTTCTCTAATATCTATCTACTACCATGTACTAAACTTTCAATGTACTTACATGGTTATTTAGCGTTGTAAAATAAAGTGAAACATAAAGGTCTGGGCTCTGCTTCAACAAAGCACCTGCCTTGCTTTAAGCACAGGCATAGTCACAAGGAAGTCAATGGGGCTATACGCATGCTGGAGCATGTGCTGAAATGCGCTGCTGGGTTGGGGCCATGGTGTTCAGCTGCTTGCAGGATCACATCCCAAATTTCTAAACTACCTTTGAACATAAGAATGGCCATTCTGGGTCAGACCAAAGGTCCATCAAGCCCAGTATCCTGTCTTCCGACAGTGGCCAATGCTAGGTGCTTCAGAGGGAATGAACAGAACAGGTAATCATCAAGTGATCCATCCCCTGTCACTCATTCCGAGCTTCTGGCAAACAGAGACTAGGGACACCATCCCTACCCATCCTGGCTATTAGCTGTTGCTGAATCTATCCTCCATGAACTTATCTAGTTCTTTTTTGAACCGTGCTCATATCTTGGCCTTCACAACATCCTCTGGCAAAGAGTTCCATAGGTTGACTATGCATTGTGTGAAGAAATACTTCCCTTTGTTTGTTTTAAACCTTCTGCCTATTCATTTCATTTGGTGACCCCTAGTTCTTGTGTTATGAGAAGTAAATGACACTTCCTTATTTACTTTCTCCACATCAGTTATGATTTTAATGATCTCTATCATATTCCCCCTTAGTTGTCTCTTTTCCAAGCTGGAAAGTCCCAGTCTTACTAATCTCTCTTCATGTGGAAGGTGTTCGATACCCCTTGTAATTTTTGTTGCCCTTTTCTGAACTTTTCCCAATTCCAATATAATTTGATTCCAAGAGGGGATGGTCAAAATCAGTTTTAAATTTCACATCACTGGAATATATTACATTCAAAAGTTTGACCTAAATATCATTAGGTTCATTTTCCACGTAGGCCTGAGAAAAGAACAAAAGAAAGCAGGAAAGAATTGAAGGTGGTGGGGGGGGATTGTCGAAAATGGAGCCAAGTGGTAGAAAAATACTAATACAAAAATAAATTATGCATTGGCTAACATGTGCCTGATACATACTTGTGCTAGCCTTGCCTTTAGGAGATTCTTACCTTTATATACAACACAAGCTTACCTTTAGCTAAATTCTTTTAAAATTCACCCCCCCCCAGCAGAAAAATTGGGTTAAAGTGCAGCATGACTCTTTCATGAATTTGAACTAATTTTGTGACCCTTGTAACTACCACTAAAAGTTCAAGAGGTTCACAAACCCTTGGCATGAGGTTTGCCTGTCCATTCCTACTAGCACAGCAAGGTGCTTGAGGTTTGTACTATTGGAAATACATTCTTAATACTTTGGTTACATTTTCAACACATCCAGGAACATTATCCTGTTATGCTTTAAAAAAATAATACAAACGTGTTTTTTGTTTTGGAAGGGTTAGCAATTGGTAGCAAATGGAATCTGCGGCTCTCTGTCTGTCCCTGACTATATCAGGTGAAGGCAGCTACACTGTAAGCTTTCCCACACTCTTTGCCAGTGATGGGAGAGACTTCCCTCTATGGAGCTGAGAGATAATTGAGACTCCATGCTGGAACAGACTTGGGCCATGCTGGCATGTTATGTTCAATGACATTTAATGGTTATTTTTTTGTTGTTGTTATCCTGCATGATCTACTGTTCATGGAGACTGAAGTTCCTGTGGTTCCCTTATCTTCTGGGTCCTTCTGGCTATTCTCATGTCAAATGGTCATTTGGAACGCATTGTGGAAGTCTGAAACATCAGCCAGATGTGATGACATCTGTATATAAAATAGCTGCCATTGGTAGTCAAACCTCTAGAGTTGGAAGATTAAAGATTTTCAAATGTAACGTGATTTTTGGGTGCCAAATTTGCAATGCCAGAGAGGGTCCTTCATTTCAGAAAGTGCAGACACTCCAAAAATCCCAAAGCATTATTTAGCCCAAGAGTTTAAAAAATAAATAAATAAATGTTGCAGAATGAATACCACACTGAATTGCAAGAAGACAAGATTAAGTTGTATCAGCTGATCCACAAGCAAATGTGGAAAACTAGTTGAAGTATCTGTGAGATATACTAAGCTGATTCTAGCTGACATTTTTGGGGAGGAGGTGTCCAGACTGTGAGGAAAATATCTTCAAGAAAAATAAAGTAGAGTGAATTGAGACAAAGCTCAGGTTCTGCTAGAGGTTCAGGACGGTGTTTTCTAACCGTCTGATCGGCTCCTCCTCTGAGAGGGAAATATGCTTCAACTCTGTTCTTACTCAGTCCCACATCACAATCTTTTTGGAGCTAAAGCCACAAGAGCAATTTTGCCCTAGGATTGGGAGTATTGTGGAATGAATGAATCCTGAACTACTGCAGGTCTTGGCCCTTGTTATGACACTAAGAGCACTACCATTTAAGTCGATTTAACTGACATCGCTCAGGGGTGTGAAAAAGACACCCTGAGTGACTCAGGATACAGTGATGTTCTCCTGCTCTCATAGCTTCTGCCGCTCATGGAGGTGAAGTAATTATGCTGACGAGAGAGCTCTTGCCGGTCAGCACAGAGCATCTTCACCAGACGAACTAGAATTGGTGCAGCTGTAGTGCTTCTAGTGTAGACCTTCCCTAAGTTAACAACTAGCTGCTATTCAGGGAGCTCTCTAGAAAAGAGAAATTATTCCTTGTCCTTCCAGCACCATCTTGCAACCTTCCTCTGGAGCTGACCTATGGCTGTACCATTTCGTCATATTAAACAAGGTTTGGCATGGCTGGTACATGGCTGAAAGGCCTAAGTGATGTTGCTGATTAAGTTGGTATCAGCCTTCCTTTCAGCTCTGATGCTCAATCACTGTGTTTAGGGTACTGCACTAGTGGAGATGCCATGTTTCAGAATTCAGATGATCTATAAAACAGATATATGATCACTTGAGGTCATTAATGATCTCATGGCACACTTTTCAAGAATAGAGATGTTAGCTCCAGTGTCTCAACTCAAGGAGACTACACCTAGTAGTAAGTGTTTTCAGGATTGATTATAGTGGGATTTATATATACCTATCTGTAGTTTATCAGAGGAGATAAAACCTTTTGTATTGTATGGCTCTCCAGGACAGATATCCCCCTCTGCTTCATCATGTCACCACTTTTTCCGTGGAATATGCTAATGATAAAGCATATAAAAGCGGGACCCCTAATCCTATATCAAATTAGAGCTAATTTAATATGTTTGCAACACATACAGCTTTGTTGATTAAAGATATTGGGCAAAACGAAATTACTGCAATAATTGCTGATAAGCAGGGTGGGGATATTGATTATTTGCTATTGTCATTAATAGCTGGAGGGATGGGCAAAACAGAATGGAATGAAAAAATCAAAGGCTATGCAAAAGCAAATATTGACTGACTGTGGTGGCAATGTCAGTAAAGAATTGTCCTTCAAGGAAATAATTCTTCTCTGAGGCCTGGTCTACACTTCAAAATGAGATTGATCTAACTATGTCACTCAGGGATCTGAAAAATTTCATGCCCAGAGTGCCGTAGTCAGGTTGATCCACACCCCTGTGTAAAGGTGGCTAAGTTGAAAGAAGAATTTTTCAATTGACCTAGGTACTGTCTGTCAGAGAGGTGGATTAACTACATCAATGGAAAACCCCTTCCATCGATGTAGAAGGTGTCTACACTATGGCACTACAGTGGCACAGCTGCAGTGCTATAGCAGTGCCACCCTCAGGGCTGTAATGTAGACATACCTTCGGTTGTGCATATTAACGGCTGCATCAGGCAGTAAGACACATTTCTTTTTCCTGGGATGGGAGCAATAATCAACTCTTTCTGCACTCCCAGCTAGTCAATAGATACACACATATTTACCACCCCTGTGATGAAGGCATTCACCAATTGTGCAACTACTGGGAATGTGAGGGTGGGGAAGGCTTATTAACAAATGGAATGTAAATTTTAAGTTAACTTCAATCTCTTTTATTTCATAGAAATTGAATGCTTTGGGGGTTATATTGCATTGCATTATGGCTTGATATTTCAAAACAGAAAACATGTAAAAGCAAATGCATTGACTCTTAATGGAGTTGGTAGCTGATCCAATTTTTTTGTAAAATACTGTATATAGGAGATCAAATAACAGTTTGCCAGCAAAGATTCCTCTCTAGCTCCTCTTTCCATAGACACTGTTGGCAAGGTTCCTGCACTGTAAATGCAGACAGCAGGGCAATCAGTATCTTTTGAGTAAATTAACTTTTTCCAGCAAAAAATATTCAGCTCCAAGATGTTTTCCCTTAGGTTCTTGTTAAAAATTACCATTATATTCCTCAACGGTTCACTTAAAACAATCAATCTTCCCTCCTCACCAGTAGGAACAGGAAATTCGACATTAGCATTAAGATTGCTTTCGCTTCTAATCTATGCAAATGTGGGAATAAAATAAAATTTATAGTAAGGCATTCTTCTCAAGGCGGATATGGCAGGTCGGGATAAACTCAGTTCAGCATCTGTCAGCACAAACCCTGCTGGAATCTCCAAACACTGAATATCCACCAAGGAAAAAGGTTCAGGGGCAGGGGAAAAAATCAGGCACAACTTTCCCTCCAACAGACAACTTGCAGTGTAACCTCAAAATTAGTTAGTTTTAGCTAGTGTCTGTATGTGGGAGGACGGTAGTGGTGGCCAGAGCCATCCACAGGGTTTGCTGATTAAACTTAACCTCTCATCAACTGCCAGTTAGATGGAGCATGACTGTAATTTAAAACTGACTTCCCCCAGCAGAAAATTCTGTAACACCTCTTTCTCTCTTTCTCAAGATGAATACCTTGTGGGTGGTGGGAAGGAAGTAGAGGGTACAATGAGGGGTATGTTATACCATCCTCTGCCAACTTGGTTGGACCTGAACCATAATATTCATTCACAGTAATTTAATAAAGCACAGTCAGTCATGGAAGATTAGGACCATATGAGGAAAATGCTGTTAATTCAATAAAATGACAGAGAGCTTGCTTTATTTCTGCATTTTGGTGTGCTTGTTTGTTGTGGGGGTTGTTTTCCCCCTTAAAAGTGGTGATTTTATTTAGCACTTACTGCCAGTCCTGCTGTTTGCTTTTAGTCTCTATTGCAAATTCTAGGGAGATAAATTCTACCATTAACAACCAGACTTAAAAAAATCATGAGGAGGAATGAAAATCCACCTATGTTAAAAAAAAATGGAAAGTTTTGCTTTAAAATTTATAGTCATGACTTCCCAAAATGACCGATAATGTTGGTCGCCTCAATCTTTGGGTGTCCAAACTTGATTCACCTTAAAGGGGGCTAATTTTTAATAAGTGCTGAGCACTGAGTCTGAGAATTAGATCTCTTTACAATTCCTTTCAAGTTAGGCACCCAAAATCATTAGTCACTTTTGAAAAACCTCAGTCTGTGACTGGTACCACTTACTCACATAATATGAAATTTTTACATTTAGTATTTCCAGTTAGAGTTTGGCTCATAACGTGGGGAACTCTATTGCCTCCAGCAGAGAACTGACCCTAAGTTTTCAATTTTTCATTGCAATAATTTACAATAATTTTGCATATAGCAGCTTTCATCAAAGTGGATCAAAATGCCCTTAAACAATGCACATGTAACCTAAGGGCTAAATTGTCAGCTTGCAATCTAGAGGCCATGGTAGGGGCAATGCATTGTTGTGCTACCCATTGGAGCAGGGGGAGGGAAACTGTGACTCAGGGAGACCCCATTTCCCTACTGGGCTGAGGAGGAGGAGGTAAACAGTTTTTGTCCCCAGTTAGTATGGCTGAGTGTTTTGGGGAGGCAGAGTCAAGGCTCCACCCTCTTGTGCTCCTTCCTACTCCTCGGCATGAGGTGGGCACAGAGGTGAAAGTAAGCTGGTCCGGTTCGGTATGGTGCCAGACTGGACCGGCTTCTCCGGTGGGGATTTAAAGATCTCAGAGCTCCAGCTCCTACGGGGAGCCCCGGGCCCTTTAAATCACCACCAGAGCCCTGCCGCTGCTACCCCAGCCCTGCCGCCCCAGGGTAGCAGCGGCAGGGCTCCCGCAGTGATTTAAAGGGCCCAGAGCTCCACAGCAAGTGGAGCCCTGGGCCCTTTAATTTGCCCCTGTGCCCCGGGGCTCCCAGCTGAGGCAGCTGGGAGCCCTGAGGTGATTTAAAGGCCTTGGGGCTCCCAGCATTGGCTGGGAGCCCCAGGGCCTTTAAATCTTGAAAGGCCCCACCTCTTCCCATTGAGGCCACACCTCTTCCGGTGGAGGCCATGCCCCTGTGCAGGACTCCACCATACCAGTAAATCCTTTAAGTTACTTTCACCCCTGGGTGGGGAGGATGTAGCTGCCCTGTAGACTCTGCTTCCCCCTGCACGCAGGAAGCAGTGGTATGGTGCACTAGCACAAGGGAGGAAGGGATTATATCTTACACTCACTGTACTCCCTTGCAGTGGCATGATCTAGCCCTCATCTATCAAAGTGCATTTCAACCATCCCTGATGTTCAGTCATCGATAGACAGCAGTTGTTTAAGTCCAGCAGCACTACAGAACAGTTTAGGAAAGGAGGTGAATACTAACCTATGTAATGGATATCACTGTGGGAAATACTTATAGGAAGATAAAATGTAATTAAATGGTCAGGAAGGAGGACACCAGGCTTCATACTCCTAATTTGTAAAAAATGCCATGGGATATTGATTGATTTCAAGTGAGGACATCTTTGATTTTCTGCTTCTTATCCAAAAGGTGTGGGGTAAAATTTTCAAAGGTGCCTAAAGCCCATTTTCAAAAGGGGCATAGGCATTTAGGACCCTACATTGCAGTGAAAATCAATGGGACTTAGGTTCCTAAATCACTTAAGAATCTTCAAAGATGTTATATATGGCATTGTTCATCTTGTGCATTGACTATCATTCCCATATGTGTTGAGGCGCTCTTAAAATTCCACTGCTGGCTTTGTGTTACCTCATGCATCACATTTCCTGAATCCAGATTTTGCTTGGTGCTGTACTAAGCTGCAAGGCTGCATCCACGGTAAAGCTCTAGTTACATTCAGTTTCAGATAAAATATATTAATCCAATTTAGATGGACCTGAAGCCTGTATTAGAAAAGTTTTTCAAAATATGTTCTAACCAATGCTAAGTCTACGCTGATATTTTTCTTGTTCTTTTCTCCACTCGTATTAGCGCAGCTCTGTTGGTGATGGAAACAGTAGCAAAGCTAACATGGATCAGCTGCTAGATTTTTAACTATTGGGTAATGTAACGCTCTTCACAGTAGGTCTACATGACCTGGTGGTTAAAACACTACTGGCCTCTGGTGTCCTGTCTGGACTCATGGTCCCATCTTTGTTTTCCCTAGAGGTGCTGTACCATAGGAATTTTGAAGAAAATTGCTATACAGAAAAGGCTCTGTTCCTGTCTATGAGAGAAAGGGATTCTAACATGGATCGATCTGCTACATATTAAGCAAAACCCCTGTCAGAAACCAGTTTAGCTGAAATGATGTTTAAACAGGATTCCCAAACTCAATATTCAAAGCTAGTGTAAATGGAACCAAAGTGTCCCTACCATGTGAGGAGTTATTCTATTTGCCTGACAAACTCATGCCGATCTCATTATTCAACACAAAAAGCAGCTGGGACAACCAAAGCAAAAACAGCCCATGGAGGCTGAAAGTGGCTTGTGGTCTGTATTAAATATAGATCTGCAGCATTCTAGTGCATTTTGTTGATTCAGTGTGCAGTCAGGAGGACTCTCCAGGACCTTCTCATGCCAGGACATTCATTCACTATCTGCTGCACAACTAAGAATTAGCCTGTAAGACCCTGTTCCAGTTAGCACTTGCAAAATGATAGAGGAAAAAGGGATCACTCCTACAACACTGCTCATGACATTCAAGTGACTACAGCAGGGATGCAAAGGCAATGTTAATTATGTTCAGCACAACCAAGCAGTCTTCTCAAGGAAAAATAAACAACTGCCTTGCTACTCACCAAATAGACAGAGCAGGGTATATAGATCAAGAAATCAAAAACACATACATCAATCTCCACCAGTAGCATTCAGCCTCGTACCAGCTACATCGCATTTACTGGTTTCATTATTAAATAGTTGTGATAGGTTTTTAAGTATGGTTTAAATTAGAATTATGTTTTTTAAAAAATATTAATTTTATTAGGAGTTTTTTGTGTGTGTGTGTGTGTGTGTGTGCATACACTAAAGTAAATGGAGAAATACAGCCCAAATTTTGAGTGTGGGGTTCTAAAATCATTCAGAGATGAATGAATATATACTTCTGGGTTTTCTAAAAGTTCTTAATGTCTTCCTATAATTTGTTATACTAAACATTCATAGAAGATCCAGTCCTGAGAAGCATGAAACCCCTTAAATCTCCATGGAAGTCAATAGGGTCTCCATTACTTTGCAGAAGGTGAAAGGTTAGAAGGATCATATCTGCTATTAGCCAGACCTCCAGTTAAAACTAACCTGGGGTTTTATCTGGGCAACAAAAAGGATTAAGAGTATAGAACAGCTTCCATATGAGGCGAGATTACAAAGACTGGGACTGTTCTTTCATCTTAGATCAGAGATGACTGAGGGGGAATACGATAGAGGTTTATAAAATCACGAATGGTGTGGAGAAAGTGAATAAGGAAGTGTTATTTACCCTTCACATAACAAAAGAACCAGGAGACACCCAAACAAATTAATAGGCAGCAGGTTTAAAACAAACAAAAGGAAGTACTTCTTCACACAAGGCACAGTCAACCTGTGGAACTTGTTGCCAGGGTTGCTCTGAAGGCCAAAACTATATCTGGGTTAAAAAAAGAATTAGGTAAATTCATGGAGGATAGGTCATTGGTGGCTATTAGCCAAAATGGTCAGAGATACAACCCCATACTCTAGGTGTCCCTAAACCCCTGACTGCCAGAAGCTGGGACTGGATGACAGGAGATGGATCACTCAATAAATTGCCCTGTTCTGTTCATTCCCTGTGAAGCACCTGGCACTGGTCACTGTCAGAGACAGAATACTGGGCTACATGGACTATTGGTCTGACCAAGCATGGCCATTCTTATGTCTGAATATGGACTGCAGGATTTGACTCATTGGCTTTTGTGCCAAAATTCAGTAGATCCTAATAATCAAAATGAATGGAATCATTTACAAATAAAATCCTAGTAGGTGATTCATCCCATTTGTATTTTTAAGAAAAATGGGATTGTACCAGCCACCATCACAATCAAGTCAATGACAATAAGTGTTCCTGGCAAGGAGTCCATGTTTGTACAAGGGTTAATGCAGCTATAAGAAAAAGGATGGCAGAAACTGTTCCCCATTAGAAGATGCAGTCAAAACTACACCATCTGTTCTTTTTTAAACCTCGGCTCTGTATTAAGTTCTTGAATTTCTATAAAAGACTTCCAATTGATATAGTGAAGATTCTAGCTTACACAGTTTTATGAAAGCTATGTTTGGCTATATTCCTAGGGTCACTCCTCAAACATTCTCTTCTGTGAACAGCATGGGTGTAGTTGGAAGGGAGGGGCGCACACAAATAAACCTTCCTAGAATCAGACCTTTAAGCACTTTTGGCAAGAGTGCTGAAACCCTTATGCACATGAGTAAATCCATTGGTGTAAATCCATTGAAGTAAGGGATAGTTTTGCTATTTTGTCTTTAATGGGATTAGTCTGGGAATAAGAGCTGCAAGATCAGGGCCATAACTATTACATACCCACATTAAGTACAAAGGGCCAGATTTTTTTAAAGGAATTCAGGAGCTTAAAGATGCAGATAGGTACCTGGTGGGATTTTCAGAAGTGCCTAGGTGCCTAATTCCCATATGAGTTTGACATCTAGGCACTTTTGAAAATCCTACTAGGCACCTAAAATACTTTTAAAATCTGGTTTACAGGTGCTAGGCAGGCACTCAAAGGTTAGATATAGTCCTTCCCTACTCTGGCTGAGGTGAAAAGTGGCCCAAATGAGGAGCCAGGCTATACTCTGCCTCCCAGTGAAGGTTATAAAATAGAGGGCTCCTAGATGATTATATTCCTAAAAAAACACTGGCAGGTTAGCAACAGTGCTTTCTGTTCCTATGGTAGAATGCTGTAAAAGTCACACTTTCCTCAAAGGGAAAGAAGCTCTGAAATGTGCTACAGAATTTCAGCACTAGTCACCTTTCGCAAAGATGCATAGTAAGTCATGGAGGCTGCTTTACTAATCCTCAGAGTCTTTATAACATAAACCAGATTACTCGGGTTAGGTCTAGAAGGACCAAACAAACAGAGCTCAACTTTCCAGCTGGAGCATTGTTAAGCCTCCACTGACTCTGTCAAACTGCTGTCTGAGTTGTGTCTTCTGTAGCCCTGGCCACCCACAGAATTAGCCCAATTAGTGCAAGACGAAGCAGGATAGGAAAATAAAAACAACCTCCTATATTTTCCAAGCTTACAAGGGCCTCTGAAAGGGCTTTTACTTCCAAAGATTTCACAGATCCTGCTGAAATCTCAAGAGTGAGCTGAGGTTAGTACACAGTAACCCGTGATTCAGGATAGGGAAGATTTTTGCTCCCCGCAGTTTGTGTGTACATAGTTTGAAGACTGAGGCTCTGACTTCAGTGAAGCCAGGAATGTTATTCTTCATCACTATAAACTGTATTGCATATTTTAGTTAAATAATAAAATAAAGTATTCTAGCATATACACTGTCACCATTTCCCATACGCCTCTTGTTGAACTTGTCCTCTTAATAATCCTCCAGACACATCTTAGTATAAATAATGCAGAATCAGTTACTGAGGGGCAATGCATTGCTGCTATACATCCAGAGTAAAATATATATAGCTTGGCCAAAAAATATCTAAGGCAAATAACTTGTCTCCTCAGTTGCTATAAGTGCTAAGCATTGTTCTCTACTATTAGCCTCTATACATATTTGAAGGGGCATAGTGTGGTATAAGGGAGTGTAAAGAGGAGTAATTAGATGAAAAAATAAGAAAGGGGAATTTTCTGTGGGGCAGTAGAACAGTCTTCATGGCAAAGGGTGGGAAATTCATCACTTGGGATATTTAAAGCCAGATCAACTATTTGAAAATATGTTGTACTGCATTGGCAAGGAGATGGGCTGGATGACCTAATTGGGCTCTTCCATCTCTGCTTGTAAGAATCCTTTGTAAATGGCCTCTGCCTTCATTTCTCACACCTGGAAAAAGGCAAATACTATGGTTAATATGTGGAGGGAGGGAAAACTGCTTAAAAACTCATCTGGGTATGAATTACCCTTATTCTGGAACAAGTATTGAAGCATATTTTTAAAAATGTTTTTAGTGAAATCTCTGGGTTATGCATGAAAAATTGGTACTTAAATCTGAAAAGACTTTTTGGTGAGTTTTTTCTTTTTTTTTAAACTTTACCAAGACTAAATTGTGAGCTATTGGCAATACCTCTGCTGAGCTATTTGCCTGAATTATTTCTGCAGTAAATCTCTAGAAATGTCCACTTAAGGAGTAAGGGTCATAAATATCTCATGGAAGCCATAAAACACAACAGAATTTTGGAAGTCATAATTTTAATGGCTATAACTGCACTATAAAAGAAGGCCTCTGGGACTAAGGCTAAAGTAAAATTTATCTAAGTGAGCTGCAATGCTAATCCATCTGCAAGCAATAAATTCTCTTCTGTCCCAGGTGCGACATATTATCCAAAGGGTGTCTAGTGATTAAAGACACACAGGTATAGATGTGGCTGAAGTCCAAGTAAGCCCTGAGCAATTAACAGTGACTGGAAATTGTCAATAATTCCTCTGAAAGTTTGATAGTTTCGTATGTGCTCAGGTTTGCCAAGGCGTACACTCTGCAGTATGATCCATGGTCAATCTCCGATGTGTGCACAGACCCCAGTGACAGGCACCCAGATAGAGAGCCAGGCAGTAATTGGTGTATTCAGGTTGGTTAGAATCTTTGTTTCCGCAATGTACTGTGACCAGTCCAGCTCCCATGAAAGTCAATGGCAAACCTCCCACTTACTTTAGTGAAAGAAAGCTTTCTAGCCTTACAACTGCAAAGGAAACCCTTAAAATATGACCAGCTGTCTTCTGAGCATGCAAACGAAAGGCCTCAAACAGTGCCTCCACTCACCCAAGCCTTGTCTACACACAGAAGTTTCACTGGTTTAACTAAATAATTTTTTTACTTTAGTTGGTAAAAGATCAAGTCCCCATGACTAGTAAACACCCTTACCCCCACCCCCCAATTTTCTTCTTTGTTTTTTATATAATCAGAAATATTTCATCTGGACTAAAACAAAAAAAAGGCCTATTCTTAAGAAAACAAAAGTAGCTCTTGAAAATGCTGAATTGCATTGTGATATCATACTAAATTGCAGTCACTTGAATTTAAATGCTCTTTCAAAGAGGCTAGCCCAATCACCATAAATTAACCACAATGAAATGTTCAGCTAATTACAACATGTAAAACAGGCAGGGTGTATTGGTCTGGGCACACAATTAGTCAGTATCATTACACTGACTGATGAGATTTCGAATTGGAAAAATAAAAAGGTGAGGTGTCAATTGTGGTGAGTGCTTTTACATAATTTCAAGTCACGGTGTAAAAATAAATGAATAAACTACAAACCACTCCGATTTGGTCATTTAAGGAGAGAGAGTGGAGAGGCTCCAGATAGTTTGATTGCCAGGCACAGAAATCCAAAGCCTGTGCATACTATAGGAGCCAGTTCCACTTTTGAAACACGTCAGTCTTGGACTGGATTAGTTGAGAACCTAAGTTGGCCTGTAGGACCTCCATTGTTCGTGATGATGGAAAGAGTCCAGCTTGAATGGCTGAATTTAGGGTAAGTTTTGGGGTTGGATTTAGGGAGAAAAACATGTTTTTACTTGCAAATTGAGAACATTTGATATGAAGAACAGTGAGACCCACTGAATAGATTAGATGGTCCCTTCCTTCTTTGAAATATTGAACCCCTCCCCCCCACAAACATCATTATACACAATCCTTTATTAGGGTAAAACTGCACTTTAAGGTCCTGATTCTGAAACGTTTGCTGTATGGACTGACTCCCGTGCACACTCAGATAGAGCTCATTGCAGGGTTAGGGCCTAATCCTTTAGGCTTCCCCATACCCTGCTCTCATCATACAAGTTAACAATTGACTAGACTGGCAGTGCTAACTGTCAATGACTTGGCTAAATTTTACATTTTGGGTGCAATGTTAAAAACACCTGCAACTGGACCGCGCTCCTGTTTTCACTATTGCTAGCACCCAGATTATGCTGACAGCGGCTGAATTGCCTACAACTCTCAGAGTAGATAGGTCCTTGGTGTGCTAAAGGAAGGCATTTTTAAAGGTGAATGACAGTGGAAAACAGTTATTTTCTTGTGCACGACTTTTATTGCTCCTTTGTGGATTAGAAAGGCAGCTCATAAAAAAAAAAGATTGTTTCCTCTCACTGAAACTAAAGAAGGAAAAACAAACTGTCCTCAACAGAAAGAAGAGAGGAAAAGAATTAACGTATCTATTGATAGACTTTAAATTAACAGCAGTATCCAGTGGCCACTAAATACGATTGCCAGATATTGTGAAGGTGAGAATGGCTAGGGAAGTCAGGCTATGGACTGGGTGGGTCCTGGGCTGCAGTGAGAGGTGGAGGACAGGAGCTAGTGTGAAGGAGACTGGCAGCTACAGTGGGTGGGTGCAGATGAAGGAGCCAGGTTGGAGTTGGTGGGAGGCAGGGGCTGGATTCAGTGATATAATAAACACACTTTCATTGAAATATGATAAAAATGTGGCACCTTTGGGGATATTTGCAGATGAGGGGAAAGAGCTCATCTGTGGTGCTATGCTTTTACATCCCAAATTTTGGGTCAAAATTATTCTACTTCATCTGTACTTAATACTAATTTAGGAAGTCATTATGCTATTTAAACACAATTACCATAAACGTATAGCCTTCCAGTAGCTGTGATGTGGTGAAAGTTGAACATGTAATAATGCATTGCACTTTGTCTTTCTGTCCTTGACATCTTTGCTGCTACCAAAGTTGACCTTACATGGATATTTTGGCCTCGAGACAATTATCAGTGTTCCCATAGATGCCCTTATTAAAATCAGATCAATACAGGATGGCCACTGTTGTCATTTTCCATTGAACTCTCTCCCCAGTTAATCCCCACTGAATTCCTCATTTGCTCTTTCCCACCATAAGGTGTTTGATTAAGGACTTAGTTTTGGCATGTCCTATTATGGAGAGAGGATGGCACAGGAAGTTTCTTCCCCACCTCCACTTAGTATAGCCATGTAGAGGCCAGGATGAATAGTGCTAGCAGTGCTGGGGAGCCTGGTTTATGCCCCAAGAAAAGAGTATGGAGAATGCCTGCTGGCATGAAACAGCATACCCTGAGGGAGAAGGAACTACTGCTTAATGAACCACAACAAGGACTGCTTTTGGCCCTTTGTCCTGCTCCCTCTGGGGTATGGAACAATGGAGACAGCACTGGTCAGCCTTCCTGCTCCACACTTTGCAACCACACTACAGCTACTTCCTGCCTGTGTACCTGTGGGGCAAGGGGAAGGGACAACCTGGGTCAAATTTAACCCAACATTTTCAAATGTATATAATTAACAAATGTTCCTCAAATTATTTGCCTTCACTGCCAATTGAGGGATCAAGAGCCAGAAGTTTCAGATTCTTGTTGCCTTACAGCAGCTCCCCAATGCTAAATATTGTCACAGAAATTCTTTTTTCTGGATACTGTGTATGACTGGAATGTTTTTATAATGTCCTGTTAGAGTTAAAGCTCAGCTCTGCTCATAAAATGATGAGATACTCGTAGTAAGTAAGGTCTAAATGAAATTGGAGTTAACTTATAAATATCCTTTCCACATTCGGATGACATGAGTCAGTGAAGACGTGCTATTCTCTAGTTACAAAGTTGACAGCGAAACATTCTTTCTGTACCGCATTACATGGCTCTCTGCTGAGTAGTTACAAAATACCATCTGAAACCCCTGTGTGAATGTGATGCACAGCTGTATGCATGCCACTGCTGATCCATATGCTGCATGAGAAACATGCCAGTTGTTTGATGAATTAGTAGACAGATCTAGGTCAAGAGAAAAAGTCTGCAGCACTAGGTGAAAAGCTGAATTTTCTCACTGTTTTTCCTTTTATCTCCTGTCTGTCTCCTGTTTCTGTGGGTCTTATTATTCCTTCGAGCTGCCAGATTGCCAAACAAATACTTGCCACACTTCTACTGGGTATCAGCAGGTCTGTGCTCTACAAGGGGTCATGCAAGTTAGATTATTTGATTAGTAGGGAGTTTCTTTGTAGTGCCTGCAGGCCCCTTGCCATGGGTGGGGATTCAAGTTTGCATATTCCATATAGCTATGACAAGACACACAGTTTCCGAAAGGGCTTCTGTTTAAGGTTAATGTAATGAATCTAAATTTACTTATTGTTCCATAATTTGGGATGCTGTGTGATTTTGTGGCCAGGGCTCTGAATTGGGGTTCAGGAGACCCCAGTGCTATTCCTGGCTCTGCTGCTGAGCTGCTAAATGACTTTGGCAAGTCACTGTACCTCTCCGTACCTCAGTTTCCCCATCCCCCCCTTTGTCTATTTAGATTGTAAACTCTTTGGGGCAGGGACTGTTCTTTACTACATGTTTGTACAGTGCCTAGCACAAAGGGCTCCCATCTCACTGGCATTTAGATGCTGCTGGAATATAAACATTAAACAATACTTATTTCAGAAACCTTTTTCTTTATGAATGGTGGTAACTATCTCTGCATTAGCGATTCACATAGCTAGTCCACCCCAAGATTAAAAGGATAGTGATCCACAGCTGATGTTGAATTCAGGATGGAGAGAACACAAACCAGACGGATTTGGAAACCACAGCAGGATTTTATTAGACCCATGATTCACCCCTCAGTCCCCAAGCGTGTTATAGTAATTGTGGGTTGGACTAGATGATCTCCTGAGGTCCCTTCCAACCTTAATATTCTATGATTAATCACCCCAAGTTTGAACCCACTTTCAAAAAAGGAATTGACATTTATCCCCTCCTGAGGTCATCCCCTTGTTGAGAAGTGTCATATCCCTATAATCTGCATAAGTGTTTCTGTTGGTTTTCAAATGCTAGTCACAGACTACAATGAACAAACCCTAGAGTGACAATGCCTCATTGCTTCTGTTATGTAACTGTAACAAGTGGCTTGGGTGGTTGGGTATATAATGCCTTTGGATGTCTTCAGCCCGCCAGAATTAGTCATGAGGCTTCACTAAGGGTCTTGGCGAACCAGCACAAAAATAAAACAGCAAACGTACCCTACACAAAAAAGGAAACAAAAGATAGGTTGTAGTTATAAATGTAATGAGAGCTTCCCAGCAACATCCTTGCCATAGTCTTCAATGTCCTTCAAAACAGAAACCAGCATCTTGTGTACAACAACTCTAAATGTACCTTAACATACAGTCTCTACTTTATGGTCCATTGTTACTACTCTATGAATCATAGGCATAGTGTATGCCTAAACCTAAAGGACAGAGACAACGCACAAGAATTGTATCACTTTATCTTTTCATGGGGTGGACAGACAGGGCAGAAGTGAATTAAATGTTTCCACTTCCACTTGGCCACCACCTGCTGCTCCACAAAAATCTTAGTGTGGAAAAAATGCCAGATGGGGCAGAGATGGGCAGCATTAGCTCTTTTTGCCTGTTTTGTGAACCCCGTCAGAAGGATCACAGCTGTATAGCAGGAGTCAATGGCAGCATGGTCACTGAATTGAGGGGTACCTGCCCCCTCATCCTCAGTGATCCTCTGAGGCCTCCATGCTGCCACCAATTCTGCAGAGTGGAGGAGTGGATGTAACCCAAGAGCCACATTTTAAAATATGTGTGGATGGGGCTCATCAGTTTGTTCCCCTCTGCTGGTTTTGATGTAGGAGAGAAACAGAGAAGCCTGAAAAGTTATGCAAAAAATAATGTTAAAAGTCTGGTGTAAATCTAGAAATTCATAATTAAGGCTCCAGCTCGGGGCACTTGCCTATGAAGGTGCAAACTGTGAAAAATGTACTGTGATTGCTGGGATGTATGTTTGTGCAGTTGCTAGTGGAACTCTATTAAGACTGTAATTCCTACTTACATTGTAAGGGCATAGACTGTGTCCTTTATGTGTGCGTAAAACGCCATGCATACTTATGCTGTCATATGAAAAATAATGAATCAGCCTTTGGCTTATGACTTTGCTGAACTTAGGTATTCCAGCTGAAATTGGATCCTCTCCCAGGGGGCATAACTACAGTGGGTGATAATATATGTGCACTGAAAAACAGAGTGAAATAAGGACAGCATTTGAGCATTCACCTGGTATTTCCTATCTTTGGCTGGTTGACATTAGGCATTTACAAAATAGTTTAAATGCTTTTTGGGGGGAGAGGAGAGAAAACGGGGATTTTATTTCTTATGCTTTTCCTAAATGCTCTTTAAAAAAAAAAAGAGTAAACCATCCTTCTAATAAGGATTTCTAAAATGATCCAATGCTTCATTGAGCTGATTGCCTGAGGATTAGCGCAACTGTCCCTCCCAGATCTGCATGCAGATGGGATATTGGCCTGCTGTAGCAGATTCCCTGAGATCTGTCAGTTTTGGGGACAGGCCCCACAGCTTATTGCACAGGTCTGGGACAAGAGCACCCACACCCTGAACCAAAGGCAGGTAACAGAACTCTGTGAGGAAATCTGTGCAGAGATTCACTCTGGTGGAGAGGGCAATGGGGCTCACCATTAAAAAATGGGTTATCTCAAGACGCACCCAAAGCCTGATATAGAAATATTTCACAGGCATTGCATGTTGAGTGACTAGCATATGTATCGAATAACAAACTGTATGCATCCTAGAAACTGAATCACTTTCAAAGATCAGTGGTAGTCATGAGCATGATGATTGAAAGCCACCCCTTTATATGCACCTATTCTTTATATGCCCTCTTAAATATTCAGAGCTAGATTCTGCTTGGCTCTTACACAAGTATACTGGGGAAGTTTAGTGATATCATCCTCTTTGCTTCTTCCCAAATTTATCTGAAACTTTTGGGCCCAGATGTTGCAACCCTTGACTTCAATGTAATACCTTGTAGTGTAAGATGCTGCTACTCACTATGACTAGGAGTGGCAGAATCTGGCCTTTTCAGGCCCCAAACCAACAAATCATTTAAGCATGTGCTTAAATCCATCCCTATTCAGCAAAGCACTTAAGCACGGGCTCAACTTTAAGCATATGCTTAAATAGCATGAAATATGACAACTTTAAGTTTAAAGCCTTGTTGTACAGGAACGTATTGGTGAATTGGGGTCAAAAAGTAATTTTGACCCTTTCTTAAAATCAGCTCTTTGGTGCAGTATGTATTTAGCTGAACCCTGCCAGATGCTAGTGTTACAGCTGATTTTTGATTCTTTGATGATGTAGCCAATGCATTCATCTGTCCATACAGGGAGAAAAAGAAATTAGTAAGAATTTACTATTAAGCCAGGTATGTAAGACATTCATGAGTAAGACTTGAATTATGTTGCATTAACTGTACTTGCCTGACATCTCTGATTAAGACACACGGCAAAGAAATCACTTCTGACTATTTTCAGATAAACTGAAATGCAGGACATTTTGGAAATGTGCTAAACTGTAGCAAAGCAAGACTTCTGAATTTTAAAAGGGAATAATCAAGGCTAAAGAACAGGACTGCAGGGCAAAAAAGTATGGTTGTCATGTATAATGGAGATTTAGTACCTTTGTAATAAATCCAACACTACACTAAAGTGCCAAAGTGATGTGCAAGGAATTTCCCCAAGGTTCCCAGCAAAGACTTTTTTCAAGCCTTATTCATTTTACCTTGTGTATTTGAGCACTAGTAGTTTGAGTTCTGAAAGCACAGATTAAGGTTACCATGCAAATCACCTCCACCTTTTTTTCCCTAAAATCCCCTGCTCCAGATGCATGCTGTGTGCATGTCTGTTAATGCTAACTCTTCACTTCAGGGACACAAAAGCAAGAAAATAAGTGGAACTGGCCCACACTTAGGTACACTCAGCTACTTTATTTTTTGGTATCTTTAGAAAGAAAACTATTCAGAATTTAGGTCCTCAGATTAGTCAGGCTATGGCAATAGTAACTCCAAGGTTCTTAGCACAACTTTCTTCAATGTATAAAACTAATTCCTGCTAACATTTTTTTCTGAGCTTCAGTTGAGAAATAATACACATCCAGTTAGTCCTTTATTTGCACTACTAGTGTCGGAGTATTAATTCATGAATAAAGTGTACTATTCGTTACCTCAGGCCATGTTTATATGCACAGCACTGCAGCAATGCAGCTGTATCAGTACAGATGCTCTATGCTTGCGGTTCACAAACTGTGGGTTGCGGCCCAGCATATCCCTCGCCTGTGCCGCTTCCTGCCTCCCCCATTGGCCTGGGATGACGAACCGCGGCCAGTCGGAGCCGTGATCAGCCGAACCTGCTGACGCGGCAGATAAACAAACTGGCCCGGCCTGCCAGGGTGCTTACCCTGGCAAGCTGCGTGCCAGAGGTTGCTGACCCGTGGTATACATAGTATTAGAAGACAAGGTGGGTGAAGTAATATCTTTTATTGCACCTAATTCTGTTGGTGAGAGACAAGCTTTCAAGCTACACAGGGCTCTTCCTCAGGTCTGGGAAAGGTACAGAGTGTCATAGCTAAATACAAGATCGAACAGATAGTTTAGCATAAGAAATTAGCACATATTCTAAGGGACCATTCTCGATGAAGTGGCCCATTAGCACCCCCATTTTCATAAGACAAAAAGGGGGGTTAATGGGTTACAGATTGTTGTAATAAACCATAAATCCAGTGTCTTTATTGAGACAGGCAAAAAGTTCTGTGGCACCTTATAGACTAACAAACGTATTGGAGCATGAGCTTTTGTGGGTGAATACCCACTTCATCAGACGCATGTAGTCATGCATCCGATGAAGTGGGTATTCATCCATGAAAGCTCATGTTCCAATATTTTTGTTAGTTTATAAGGTGCCGCAGAACTCTTTGTCACTTTTACAGATCCAGACTAACACGGCTACCCCTCTGATATTTATTGTGACCCTGATTTTTAGTATCTAGCAAAGTTATGCTTTGACCTCAACAGAGCTGTGTCAATTTAAATCAGCATACATTGGCCCAATATCTCTTAGCAGATCTCTTTGGAAGTTCTATGGAGGAAAATGGTCTGAGAGTATGGCTATACTTACAGCTGTACAGCGCTGGGAGTTACAGCTGTCTTCGTACAGCTGTGTAGGGAAAGTGCTGCAGTGTGGCCACACTGGCAGCTACCAGCGCTGCAGTGTGGCTACATTTGCAGCATTTGCAGCGCTGTTGGGAGTGGTGCATTGTGGGCAGCTATCCCACAGAGCGCCTCGTCCCATTTTGGCGCCGTGGGTTGTGGGAAGGGGACGGAAGGGTGCGGGTCATTCCGCTTCCTGTCCCAACGCCCCGTGGTGCATCGCTTCACATTCCAGCAGTCACTGTTTTTCCGTCCACATTTGGCGCCATTGTGAGTCTCCCAACGGTTTCTGTGCAGCGCGATGTCTGTGGGAAATGGAGCCCGAGCTGCTGAGGACTTTGCTGATGAGTGTCGCCAGCACATCACGTTTGGCAGTTGAGCTATTCCTTCAGCTCCAAAGTGACAGTGAGGAGTCCGACGATGATATCGAGTTGCCTGATGCGTATGACACTAAATTGCTTGTGGCAGTCACGGAAATGCTCAGCACCGTGGAATGCCGCTTTTGTGCTCGGGAAACAAGCACTGAGTGGTGGGATCACATCATCATGGAAGTCTGAGATGACGAGCAGTGGCTGCAGAACTTTCGGATGAGAAAAGCCACTTTCATGGGACTGTGTGAGGAGCTCGCCCCCACACTGCGGCGCAAGGACACGAGACTGAGAGCTGCCCTGCCGGTGGAGAAGCGGGTGGCTATTGCAATCTGGAAGCTGGCAACTCCAGACAGCTACCGATCAGTCGCGAACCATTTTGGAGTGGGAAAGTCGACCTTTGGAATCGTGTTGATGCAAGTTTGCAGGGCCATTAATCGCATCCTGCTAAGAAGAACCGTGACTCTGGGGAACGTGCAGGACATTGTGGATGGCTTTGCACAAATGGGTTTCCCTAACTGTGGAGGGGCGATAGATGGGACGCATATTCCTATTCTGGCACCACCCCACCTAGCATCGGAGTACATTAATCAGAAGGGGTATTTCTCTATGGTTCTCCAGGCGCTTTGGATCACCGTGGGCATTTCATTGACATTAACATAGGCTGGCCTGGAAAGGTGCATGATGCACGCATCTTTCGGAACAGTGGCCTGTTCAGGAAGCTGAGGGCCGGGACTTTTTTCCCAGACTGCAAGATCACAGTAGGGAACGGCAAAATGCCCATTGTGATCCTTGGAGACCCCGCTTACCCGTTAATGCCTTGGCTCATGAAACCATATACAGGGAAGCTTGACAGGAGCAAGGACCGGTTCAACTACAGGCTGAGCCAGTGCAGAATGACTGTGGAGTGCGCTTTTGGCCATTTAAAAGGGAGCTGGCGATCTCTCTATGGGAAGCTAGACTTGGGGGAAAGCAGCATCCCTGCAGTTATATCCACATGCTGTAGCCTCCATAATATTTGTGAAGGGAAGGGAGAAACATTCAGTTAGGAATGGACCTCCGAGGTTCAACACCTGGAGGCTGAATTTGCACAGCCAGAGAGCAGGGCTACTAGAGAGGCCCAGCACAGGGCTACAAGGATTAGGGATGCCTTGAGGGAGGAATTTGAGGCTGAAAACCAACAGTAATGTTTGGTACCTTGCACGGGAGTGAAGTGCAGTGGTTACAATGTTAGTAGGAATCTGTTTTTCCTAAAATGGTTTGCCGTGCCTGTTTCTTTCCTGGGCTATGGTATCGTTCACTTTCTGCAATAATAAAGACTGTTTTCAAAGCCAAGAATTCATTTATTGAAAAGAAAATAACTTTCTTGACAGACACACAACATTTTGGGAACCTAAAAGGGCAAGGAGGTGGGGTGGTGAACTGTACAGTCACAGGTTTGAATATGTTGTGTCTGGAGTGCTGTGCAATGACTGCTGCACTTCAGGATGAAAATACTGCATGGTGATGGGGGTTGAGTGCAGAGGGTTAGGGTAGTAGTTCTCAGGGCTGGTTGGTGAATGTACAGGTGTTGGGGGCAGCTGGTGGTGGTAAGAACCTGGATGCTGGGGAAGGGGGTTTGGAGCTGACATTGGGGCACAAGGGAAAGAGCTTTGGGATGGGTGGGGGCTGGCACGGTAGTGCTCTGCTTGCATGGCTATGAGTGACTGGATAGAGTCCACTTGGTGCGCCAGGATGCTTATCAGCTGCTTTGTGCTTTTCTTCTTAGCTGCTGCATTTCTCTGCCAGAGCCTGCTTTCCCTTTCCCTCCAGTCCTGCAGTTTTTTCCTCCAGTCCTGCAGTTTTGTACTCTCTCTGGCAAAGTGATCCATAACTGCTTTCAGCATGTTTTCTTTGCTTTTTCGCAGCTTCTTCCTGAGGTTTTGTAACCTCTGAGCAGTGGATGATATAGGCAGTCAAGTAGTCAAGGACACTTTTTGAAAGGCAAAAATGACAACAGTTAACATAGGCTGCATTGTTTATAATCTCACCCAGCTATTCCCGCACAGTGAAGGAGTTTACAGTCTTCACTTTAGCATACATTTCCCATACCAAACAGAGCGCACCTAACCCACAGGAGCCAGGAAATGATGAGTAAGGGGGACTGATCGCTTCAGCGATGTGCAGGGGTTTCTGTGTGTTGGGGAAAGCAAACTACTGCAGGGGGCACCTACACTGAACACTTTCCCAACATTTTCCACAGGAGTTCATCCTGGAAGATATCTCGCTGCTGCGGGTCACCTGGGAAGGGGGAATGATCGCTTCAGGGATGTGCAGAGGTTTCTGTGCATTGAGGAAAGCAAACTACTGCAGGGGGCATCTACACTGAACACTCTCCCAACATTTTCCACAAGAGTTAATCCTGGAAGATATCTCGCTGCTGTGGGTCACCTGGGAAGAGCGGGAGGGTCTTCTACAGCAATGCGGATTCCGCCCTGGCCCCTATGCAGCTTGCCTGTGTGCAGCAATGGTCCCTTCACCCTTCGCGGCACAGTGGTGCATTAGCCTGACTGGGACAAGGACCACAGTGGCTCTCCCTATAAACTTGCGCAAGTGCATTGCCCACGCTCTGGCTGAAACTTTTGCAGAGATTACCGAGGCCAATTACCGCGATGTGATAGACCACATCAATGGGCTATTCCACATCTAGGCATGCATGTATGCAGCCCTAACCCTCCCTCCTCTCCCGAAACATTTCCATCCTGAAAATAAAAGCCGCTTACCAGGAACCCGCTCCTCTGCTTGTCCTTCACCAAGTACCGGCTCCTGCGACTGGCTACCTTCCTCCTGGCTTGAGAAGAGCTCCTGGCTGCATGCCTCCTGGGACTCCGGGGTGTCCCCCTCCACCCCAGTACTCTCAGTCTCGGTTTCCTCGCCCTCTCCCTCTCCCTCTCCTCCACCTTCCCCCCCACACTCTGAAGTGTCCATCGTGGTCATCGGATTGGCAGTGGGGTCACCCCCAAGTATTGCGTCCAGCTCCTTGTAAAAACGGCAGGTCGTGGGTGCAGCACCTGACCAGCGGTTTCCCTCGCGGGCTTTGCAATAGGCACTCCGCAGCTCCTTTACTTTAACCCTGCACTGCAACGCATCCCGGTCATGGCCCCTTTCCAGCATGGCCCTTGAGATCTGCCCATAGGTATCGTAATTCCTACAGCTGGAGCACAGCTGTGGCTGCACAGCTTCCTCACCCCAAACACTGATGAGGTCCAGCAACTCGCCATTGCTCCATGCCGGGGCTCGTTTGGCGCATGGAGGCACGGTCACCTGGAAAGATTCTGATTGCACTCCACACCTGGCTGAGCAAACAGGAAGGGGATTTTTAAAATTCCCGGGGCATTTAAAGGGCGGGTCACCTGAGGCCAGGGAAGTAGAGTGTGAACTGATGAGCAGAGTGGCTGAACAGGCATTCTGGGATACCTCCGAATACTCTGGAGGCCAATTACAGTGCTTTTGGTGGCCACACTGGTGGAGCAGCCCTGCATCACCAGCGCTGCAATCGTTATACCCCAGGCAGAGCAGGAGTACAGCCACCGCTGCAGCCAGGGAGATGCAGCGCTGTATGTGCCTTGCAAGTGTGGACGGTGAGTAAGTTGCAGCACTGTAAACTCACCACCAGCGCTGCAAATCTCCAGTGTAGCCAAGGCCTGAATAACTTCAGTGTGTTCTTTGCATAAACTATGCACATGTACTGCAGGTCACCAGGGTAGCCTGTGACATTTGTCTTTTCCAGAAGGTAATCAGGTGGATCATGCATCTGAAGAAGTGAGGTTTTTTACCCACGAAAGCTTATGCCCAAATAAATCTGTTAGTCTCTAAGGTGCCACTGGACTCCTTATTGTTTAGGTGGATCTCTGATAGTTCTAGGTTGTGTTCTGGTGCTGATTTGCTGAACAATCTTGTGGCTTGCTGTATACAGATTTGGGCTTGGCTTGTATTCACTGTGGTATAGAATCATGGAGAAAAGGATTAGAATCAGGGTTTGCTGCTGGAAGATGTTTTAGAACCCGACAGAGGTTTTTCCATGAGAGGAAAACCAAAAAACGAAAATCACCTCATGATCATCCTATCTTTTCTCTTATAATGCTGAAACAAAGTTCAAGAATCCTAGAGGTATATTTGTTGATGTGAAACATAGTAAAAATATGGAGGTCAAATTCTGCTCTCAATTAAGCCAGTGTAAATCCGGAATAACTCTGTTGACTGACTTTCATGGAATTACTCCACATTTACACTGGGCTAACTGACAGCAGAATTTGGCCTGAAGTTAGAATTTCTGGTGCCTGTCAAAAAAAAATCCAAAGTTTTGTATCCAAAGTAGCAGATGACTTCTTGAATTTTCAAGAAAACCCAGAGAAAGAAGTGCTTTTAATTCATGAGTCAACTTGAGTGGGGAGGGCAAGAGATTGTTATGTGTACACTTCATTTTCAGAGGTGTTCAGATACAATACTGATGGGGCCATATAAAAACTTATCAGGACATGTTTACACGTACAGTGCTGCAATAGCATCAATACCGTAGCACTGCTGTAGCGCATCTGGTGAAGACGCTGTAGGCTGACTGGAGAGAGCTCTGATAAAACCACCTCCATGAGCACCAGAAGATATGTCAGTGGGAGAAGCTATCCTGCCAACATAGTGCTGTCCACACCAGCACTTATGTCAGTGTAACTTATGGCACTCAGGGGGATGGTTTATTCACACCCCTGAGCCACATAAGTTCTGCTGACATAAGTTGTAGGATAGACATAGCCTTAGATGGCTAGATAAAAGGCTGGATCCTTAGCTGTGCTAATTTATGTGAAGGACCAGCCTCCAGGTCTTAGTTTAGGCCCTGAGTCATCAAAACTCTTAGGCACGTGCTTAATTTAAACACATGGGTTACCTTTTCCATATCCAGCAAAGCAGTTAAACATATGCTTAACTTTCAGCATGTGCTAAAGTTCTAATGGTGACTGTGAAGACTTCAGACAAGATTTTCACAGCACTGCATAGATCAGGGGTAGGCAACCTATGGCACATGAGCTGATTTTCAGTGGCACTCACACTGCCCTGGTCCTGGCCACCGGTCCGGGGGGCTCTGCATTTTAATTTAATTTTAAATGAAGCTTCTTAAACATTTTAAAAATCTTATTTACTTTACATACAACAATAGTTTAGTTATATATTATAGACTTATAGAAAGAGACCTTCTAAAAACGTTAAAATGTATTACTGGCACGTGAAATCTTACATTACAGTGAATAAATGAAGACTCGGCACACCACTTCTGAAAGGTTGCCGACCCCTGGCATAGATCCTGTTATATAGATTAGAGGGGAAAAGTGAGGAGGATTTCTGTGTGGTATTTGTTGTTCCTGCAAATGAAACTCATTTAGCATTTCTATTAACCTGTAGTCAGAGCCTCATCTTACTGTGACTTCATTCAGTTGATACCACTTTCCTCCTACAGATCTCTGTTGCATGGCCATGTGGTCATATCTGCAGTGCAGAAGTGTCATGGAGGTAAGGAGCTGCAAATAGCAGCAGCAAAAATGAACTGAGCAAGTCAATATAGGGCATGCCATCCAGTCACGTGAGAACACCTTTGTAGTAACCAGCAGTAGATATAGTGAGAAATGCCCACCAAAGAAAGCCAAAACATATGTGGATGGATCTTCTCAGTCCAGCTGGAAAGGAGAAGTGCTGTCTCCGTGCACCCTTCTTCTGCTGCATAACACCACAGATACAACCTGTTGAGACTCCATGCAGAATGGGTTCTGCAGCATTCTGAGAGTGGGACGAAGAGCAGAGCTGGAATCTGGGAGTTCTATGTTCCCTGCAGAGCTTACAGTGTAGCAAACCTTGGCCACATAGGCATACAGACATCGGGGTCACTGGCAGGAATCAAACCCGGCGCCTGCAGTGCCTAAGCCACAGACTTCTGCAGCTTCAGCTAAAGGTAACATCCTTCAGCTCCAAGGAAGTAGCAGGTGGGGCTTTTGGTCTGGAAAGTCTTGGGCTCGATCCTTGCTGATGACCCTGCGGTCTGTCTGCCTATGCAGCCGTGGTTCTTTACACTAATAGAAGTCAAGTCTCTTTGATGGCTTCCACTGAACAGCTGCAGAAGTATGCAGCCAAAAGTAGCACAGCTCCTGGTGCACGCTATCAATGGGAGTGGAGGAGCAGTAAAGCACCATGGAGGCCAGAGCGGTCCAGGAATCTGGGGAGCCAGCAGATCCTCATTCTATGATAAACAGTGGTGGTGCTGGCCCATTGGGGGCCCTAAGCAGGAGTATTTCCCTCTCCACACACAACTCAAAGTGAACAGGGATCCCCTAGAGTTACTTAGGGCCCTAAGCAATTGCTTAATCTGTTTATGCCTAGCCTCGGCTCATAGGTAAGGATAACTAAAGGCTCAGTCCTCAGCTGTGTCAAATTCATGCTCCTCTAAACTCTGCAGGCCTCAAGCTCCTCCTCCTTGAGGAGATAATTTATAGACAACTTCCATGAGAAGAACATGACCTTCCTGCCGCCCTGGCTCCTTCCTGCTGGTCACCTGGTCCTTGGTTAGGTCAGACACATCGTTTACTTACACATATGACAAGGTGTACTTGGGACATGTATGCTGCAAGCTTTTATGAGACCTTTGAGGTCTGACAGGAAGCTCACACACCCCACTGCTTGCAAATGGTCTCTGTATGCTTAGAAATGCACTGAAAGAAGCATATTATGCCCCACTGAGCTGCAAAGTTTTGCCTCTACTAAGTTATTGCAGCCCAGGGCACCGATAACTTACACTGACCAGTTTGCACTGTTTTCCTCACCCAGTGAGTATGTGATAGTTTTGCTTTTCTCTAACTCCTCTGACATTTTCACAGGCCGCAATCCAATTTATTTTTGTGGATCTTGTGTGGACCATTTTTAGGCTGAAAGCTGGTATGGTGTCACACTGATCAGGAAGCTTTGGTTTGTGCTTAGGATTTAGAATCAGCCTTTATCGTATGTTGCTGTGCTTTTCAGTGTGCTAAACCTAATAGCATATGATTGTACCAAACAGTGCCACTCCATGCACAACTACAGAAAATGGCAAGATCGTGGCTGAAATATGGTGGTTGTGCTAATGTCAAGGCTTAACTAGCACTGCTGTGCTAGATCATTATGCCAGAACATCACAGGCCTGATCCAAAGCCCAGTGACAACCAAGGGAATCTTTTTAGTGACTTCAGTGGGCTTTCAATCAGGCCATTAAGAAAGCTGCTTGTGAAATGCATCTGTGTAGATTAATGGGCAGTATGTACCTTTGGAAAAAACTGAAAATCTTCAAGAGATCTCCCACATTATCTTACCTAGTGGTACAGCCAGACAATAAACAGAATTCTAGGGAAACATTGGAGTCAGCTTAGAGAATGGCATCTTTTTCTCCTACATTGTACAGCTACCAGGCAACATTAAAAAACCCTGCTCAGTCCATGTTTTGATACCAGGCTTAAAATAACTTAAAATTCCAAAATTCTACATATCACTTTTTTAAAAGTTCTCTATCAGAAAATAGTGCAAAGGGCATCCACATAGAACCGCCTGTTTGTTCAAGAAGATTTCCTTCCTGACCTCAAGTACAATTCCACAGAAACACAGTTTCAAGCCTGTAAATGAATTTTACAAAGCAGAACTTAATGAAGTGAAATGTTGTCTCAGGAACTGAAAGACAGATTCATTGAAACCTCTCAGCGGAGATTTATTTAATTACAGACCTACCCTGAAGACCCTGGAGCAGGTAATTTTTTGGTTTCTATCCTATTTTTTCTGGCTGGCTTCTGGATCTGGCCTCAAAGCCATGTGTGAGTGAACACATGCTTTCTGGTGCTGTTTTGCTTTCAGTTATAATCAGGGAATATTTGAATGCAAGGCTCGTAAGTAAAAGAGATGATTTCCACAACAATCTCCCCCTCATGCTTTAGTGAACCTGTTTGGTTTTAATGTGCATTTTCTGAGTGAGAATTTAAAAAAAAACAAAAAAAAACCATTGGTATGACTATAGGGAATGCAGCAGAAGTGGAACCTATACAGTAAATCAGAATGATGAGGGAAAGCAGCATATGTGAATTGAAAAGGCAAGGATGGAGCTACTTTGAAACATCATAAATTAGAATAATGTGATATCTCTCTCTCTCTCTCTCTCTCTCACACACACACACACACACACACACACACACACACACACACACACACACACAAAAGGAAACTTGTTAATGAACCAAATTGTTATTGCCAAAAAATGTGCACTTTTAGAGTTGCAGGGAGTAGATTTTAGAGCCTGTTACTTGAAAATAATAATAATTGTATTCATTATTTATCATTATTAATAATAATGATGAAAAATTAATAATGTGGGCATTTTATGCAAAACCAAACCATGTGCTCCTGCCCTGCAATGCAGGGAAACAAGGACAGCATTGGATTTCACAGATAACACCACAGACAGCTATTAAAGCCTAATCCAGTGTCACATTTCTGCCTAGTGGTGGCTAACTACCAGCCCAATTTGCAGGCTTTTCTCTCACTGTGTTTCTTCATTGTTTCAATCCATGCAGAGACTTATCTTAAAAATGGGTCAAGCCTCAGCCAAATGTGTTCAATTGAAGGCCACCATGGGAGAATGGCAGGATATTGTCTTTCCAACAGCAAGTGAATTTCAGGCAGCTTAAGGTGGTATCCATTTCACTCTAATGCCGGTTTATGTTACAGCCCTTTTCAAACTTCTAATTGCCCTGTATTGCTGACATTTATAGACATACCCTATTTTAAATGAAAACACAACACTGAGGTCAGGAGGAGGTTCTGGGACAGCAGAGATCCCAGGTGAGGCCAAAGGAGGAAATTACTTTAAAACTTCTAAATGCCAAACACGTTTTAAGGGAGGGAAAAGAGAAGAAAAACATAATATAGAGGTAAAGGAGGCATTATCATGGCCCCAAAGGCATAAATGAAAAATAATGATTTTTAATTTTCTTTTCCAAACATTCTATGCCTATAATGTAGATTTAAAAAAACAAGCATAGATATTTTATATATATTTATTCATCCGGTATTGTGTGAGTCTGGTTAGTCTTTAAGGACAGATCTTCATCTAGTGTAAATTGGCATTGTCTATTGAAGTCAATAGAGCATGTCAATTAATACCAGCTGAGCATCTGGCCCACTACTAGTATGTGAAGGTGCTTTGACTATTATAAAAATAAATCTCCTACATTTTCTTTCGTATATCATGCTTCATTCTATAGTGGAGCTTTATTTGACAGCTGCTGGTGGTAGGGATATTATTTCCTAGACTGACACTCACTGTCAGACATATCACGCCACCTGTCAAGGCCTGTAGGATGAAGATCCAAAATGAGGAACCCAAAAATGTATTCATGCAGGAATCTATAAATGCTGTGGGATTCATTCCTTTAGTGTAAATAGTTCCCTATAGGCCCTGATCCTTTATTTTTAATGTAAACAACAGAAGTGAAGGGACACCAAATGTATCTGGAATGTAGGTGAGTTTGGGCAAGTCTACACTACAGCGCTACATTGGCATAATTACTCCACCTCTGTGAGAGGCAGAAGCTATGTTGACATAGCGCCAGCGTGGACAGCACTTAGGTCACTGTAACTTGCGTCACTCAGAGAGTGTCTTTTTCACACCCCTGAGTGATGTAAGTGACATTGACTTAAGTGGTAGGGTTTGGCTACACTTGAAGCTGTACAGCACTGGGAGTTAAACCTGTCTTCGTACAGCTGTGTAGGGAAAGCGCTGCAGTGTGGCCACACTGACAGCTACCAGCGCTGCAGTGTGGCCACATTTGCAGCATTTACAGCGGTGTTGGGAGTGGTGCATTATGGGCAGCTATCCCAGCGTTCAAGTGGCTGCAACGTGCTTTTCAAAAGAGGGGGATGGGGTGGAGTGTGACAGGGAGCGTGGGGGAGGGAGAGAGTGGATTTTTGGAGCTGACCCTGTGTGTCAGCTCCCTGCCTTGCAAGTTCCAACCCCTTCCCCCACCCCTCTCTCATTCACTAAATGCAAATAGCCTTTTGTTTTTTTCCTCACAGACCAGATAAGCAGCCGCTCTGAAACGGACTCCCTACCCGCCCCTGCAAGCCGTGCTGCTTCTCTCCTCAAGCAAACACTAGCTGTGGACATTCATCCCCCTGCCCGCCTCTGCTTGAGTAAACAGTAGCTGTGTTTGTTTTTTAGATAAGCAGCTCCGGAACCCGGAGTTCACAACAAAACAAAAAGAGCCATCACAACAAAACAAAGAGTATTATCTTTACTTAAAAGCATTATGAGAAAATTCTGGAGGTCAGTTACAGCATAGTAAGATTAATCACTGTTTACACTGGCACTCCAGCGCTGCAGCACCAGCGCTGTTCTCTTTATTCCCCTTGTTGAGGTGGAGTACAACCAGCGCTGTAGCCAGGGAGAACAGCGCTATATGTGCCTTGCCAATGTGAACAGGGAGTAAGTTACAGCGCTGTAAAGCTACCACCAGCGCTGTAACTCTCCAGTGTAGCCAAGCCAGTAGTGTAGACCAGGTCTTTGAGACTGAAATGAGGGACATTTTAGAGGTAGATTACTTGATGAAGAAGCTTACTTTGGCCTTTTTTTGCTACACTGATGTCAAGTAAAACTATATCAGCTGTATTTTTGTAGGAGTCCCTGCATTTACCAGTTTCTAACAAATGTCTTTGAGATAATTCCTTCAGGTACAAATCCAGCCCCATCCCCTATGGCTTTTGAGGGCCCCTTTGCAGCAGAATTGGTTTGGCTGAGCTGTGTAGGGGACGGGCGTGGAAGTGGAAGGTCCACACAGGGGTTTATACCCCTTGTGCAGCAGCATGCTAGGGTCAGACATGGAAAGGGAATTTGCTTCTTCGTGGATTCTCATGCTCCCTCCCTGTAGGGAGATGGGGCATGTAAATCCCTTACTGCACTCAGCTATGTCTCCCTAGCCTGGGGCTCATTGCCTGAGCTATTGATTATACCAATTTCTTAGAATTCCAAATTAACACTCTGAAATTTGGTAGGTTCTGGTCCCAAGATTAAGCCTAGTGTTATAGAATTACTGTTCAGCTGGGAGCCCTGATGTGCTTGGCAACAATCCTCACTCTCAGGAGAGTTTTCTGAATTTGTAAAAGTTTTATTATTACAATGATTAGTCCTATGAGTAAAACAATCCAAACAAGTATGGTGAAATACAGGAATGTAATTATGTCCAGCACCACTACATATGTATACTCACCCTATGCTTGGGGAGGACTCGGAAGGCTGAGACAGATCCTAGTCTGACTCCAGCATGCCAAAGGAGAACTCCAATGGCCTAACCCATGACTAGATATTTTATAGGTCTTAATGCCCGTTACGCAAATGCATGAGAGGCTCCTCCCTCCTTATAATATCTTATCCTCCTCACCCTCATAATGTCGGGGTATTCTTATCCTTTAGGTTAGTGTATTAATTACTTTAGGCCCATTAGCATATATGTCAAGTAGTTACCAGGACTATCTACAGCTAGGCATCTGGTGATGTTTTCCCTTGACAACACCCTAAACTGGTATCAACTGACTCCCTGCAGTTACATATCACCAATTTTATGCTTAGTTTCAGCCAGGGGCCCTGGAATGGGAGTGGGAGAGGCAGAGGGCTATAGTCCCATCATTTTTTACTAGGGTTGCCAGATGTCTGTTTTTTGATCGGAACACCCTGTTGAAAAGGACCCTGGTAGCTCAGGTCAGCCCCGCTGACTGGGCCATTAAAAGTCCCGTTGGAAGTGCAGCGGGGCTAAGGCAGGCTCCTTGCCTGCCATGGCTCTGCACAACTCCCAGAAGTAGCAGCATGTCCCCTCTTCAGCTCCAATGTACAGGCAGCCAGAGGGCTCTGCACGCTGCCCCCAGCCCAAGCGCCAGTTCCACAGCTCCCATTGGCTGGAAACCACGGCCAATAGAAGCTGCAGGAGCAGTGCCTGTGGACGGGGCAGTGTGCAGATCCGTGTAGGAGCCAGAGGGGGAACATGCTTCTGATTCTGGGAGCTGCTTGAGGAAAGTGCCACCCGGAGCCAGCACTCTTCACTGCTTCCCACACCCCAATGCCCTGCCCCAGCCCTGGTCCCTCCAAACTCCTCAATCCCAGCCCAGAGCACCGTCCTGCACCCCAAACCCCTCATCTCCAGCCCATCTCAGAGCCTGCACCCCCATCCTCAGCCCCACTCCTGTCTGTACCCCTAGCCAGAGCCCTCACATGTAGCAAGTTGGGAGGTGGGACTGCGAACTCCAAAACTGCAATAAAGGAGAAATTACATTGGACTAGAAACCTGGACTAGTAAACCAGAATAGCATCACAGAATGCTGGATAGGATTAAAATGATCTAATCAGTTTGGAACATAAGAACGGCCATATTAGGTCAGTCCAATGGTCCATCTAGCCCAGTATCCTGTCTTCTGACTGTGGCCAATGCCAGATGCTTCAGAGGGAATGAATAGATCAAGCAATCTTCAAGTGATCCATCTCTTGTTATCCACTCCAAGATTCTGGCAAACAGAGGCTAGGGACTCTCAGAGTATTGTGGTGCATCCCTGCCCATCCAAGCTAATAGCCATCAATGGACCTACCCTCCAGGAACTTATCTAGTTCTTTATTTAACCCTGTTATAGTTTTAGCCTTCACAACATCCCCAGGCAAAGAGTTCCATAGATTGACTGTGGAAATGAATTGCATACCAGTTTAATAAAAAAAATGATAAATTTCAAGATATATGGATCTGCCTTCTAGAAATATGATTAAGAGTAGAGAAAAAGGAAGGACAGACAGATAAAATATATTACTGCAAGTATGTTTAAAATATTTTATACATGGCACACTTTTAACAAAAATCATGTGAACATGCTTCTATATACATATAGTATATTTCAGAGATTATGAAATGGATTTAACTGATGAACATTTGTTATATTTTTATGTATAACACAACAAAGGAAAACCTTCTAGACTTTAGTAAATTGTGCACTATTTTTTCTAAACTATTTTTGATTCTTCCCTCAGATTTTGCCCATAGCTACACATCTCAGAATGTCTTGTAAAATCAGGATTTGCAATAGCTAATTTACAAAATATGGACCAGTACAGAGATGACAAGACTGAGCACCAAAAGTCAGATTTTTAAAGGTAATTAGGTGCATAAAAATGCAGATTGGTGCCAAAGTTGACATTTTTCAAAAGTGCCTAGGAGAGTAAGGTGCCTAATTTATATACATGCTTTTAAAAATCTCATCCTAGTGGCATCAATGGTGTGTTCAAGCACTTTTAAAAATGCCGTGGGGTACATATCTGCACTCTAAATACTTTTGAAAATCTGGCCCTGAGTCTATAAAAAGTTTGCAGTTTAAAAACTCACCTATTTTTGAGTTATCTGAATAAAAGTAAAAGCGCATCTTTAATTGTTAAAAGACAGATATATTTTTCATGCTCCGTTCACGCAAAAACAGCTCAATTAATTTTGTTTAAACTTTGCTAAAACTAAGCAGGAGAAAACAAAGACCAAAAGGAAAATGTTTGCGCATGCTATGAAGGAGTAAAAAGAGTTTGATGGCTAGCTCCTCAGCTGGTGTAAAAGAGCTGAGAGCCATTGACTCCAGTGAACCTATGCCCATTTACATCAGATAAGGATCTTAGCTGTTACAAGGATTTTCTGCCTATGTTTATGGTATCTATGTCAGTTGCTCTGTCCAGAGGAACCAAGAAATTGACAGCAACCTAGATTCCTTTGATCCAGTTGTCTCAAATTTTAAAGTGCAATTCTAGTTAGAGATTCAAACAGCTATATACTGGCATATGCTTTCCTCTCTGTGGGTCTTACACGCAAATTTTAGAACTCAATCCAGCTTCCAGTGAAGGCCAATTCAAATGTTTCTGCTAATATACTTACAGGAAAAAAGAACAAGGAGTACTTGTGGCACCTTAGAGACTAACAAATTGATTTGACCCAAATAAATTTGTTAGTCTCTAATGTGCTACCAGTACTCATCCTTTTTGCTGATACAGACTAACACGGCTACCACTCTGAAACCTATACTTACACGGTTATTTTTAACAGGCATCTTAGCACAAATTCCCATGCTCTCCTTTCCCTTGTCTGGCATCTTCTCTACAAAACACAGACTGTACTAATATTTGTCTTTTAATCTAGAAAACCCAAACCCCAAGCAAATGATGCTGTGAATTCTTTTGTTGGGGGGTTGGGGGGGGAACTAGAGGAACTGTTTGGTAGTAGTGCACACATGAGTATCCTCCTCCTCCCCCTTCTCCCACTCACTCCTGGAACTGCATGCAGGTGTTTTGGCAGTCTTTTTTCAGTTGTCCACTTTTTCTTGCCAAGTGAAGGATTAGAGGCATGTTCCTCTATTCTATCTTGTAGTTGTTAAAGTCATGGAGTCTAAGGCCAAAAGGGACCACTATATCATGTAGTCTGACCTCCTGTTCATTACAGGCCACCACCCAGCCTCTGAACACCAAGCCCAACAACTGAAATGAGACCAAAGTGTTACAACAACCAACATGAGATAGACTGTTATGTGCCACGGGCAAAGAATGAGAGGGACGGGAGTGCACCAGATTAAGGTGAACAGCAATGGTTAGGCTAGACGAATCTTTCAGAAGACTTTCAGCTTTTTTCTAGAAGGGATGATGTTATCGTAAACCCATCCACATCTTTTCCCCTCACATGTGTGGTCCACTCTGTCCCCATTCCTGGAGAAGGATCTTCACAGAGCAGGAAATAAGGGACTGAGGAGAAGACAGCGTGCTGCAGATGAAGCTGGGAATACACTGGATTTTCATTTTTGGAGATTATTCCATGGGGCAGAGTGCAAACCCTTCTTTCCCCTGATGACATAGTCTGGTACTTAGCAAAGGAAACCACACAGAATTTCCTGTCACCTGTGTAGGTTTTTGTACATAGGGGTGATAATTTGAGTCTATCAGCAACAAGAGCAACAGAATATAGATGCTTCCACCGTTTTTTTTCCTGCTACAGCTACTACTGGCTTACAAATCTTATAAATTAAATGTCCTATTCCCTATCTGTATCCCCAATTTCCACCAAGTGACAATGCTGTCTCAGAAAGAATAAATGTGATCCACCTAATGATATGTGTCTGTTCCCCTAAGACACTATAGGCTTTTCTTTGATGCTTTTATTCCAGTCTATCTTTAAAAGTTTGTGACAAAAATATGTCCTTTCCAAAAAAATGTTTAACACAAAGATACTTATTAATGGGAAACTCATATTTCTAATCCAGTACTTTGTTCTTCCACTGTCATTTCTGAGAAAAAACTCTGACCTATGTTTCCACTTTTTTCAGAATTCAGTTTGTTAAAGGGAGGACTTGGTATGCAGTGCAGAGTTTCTGCCAACATTTCATTACTTTTTAGGATCCAATTACTCATGAAGTTTTTTTTTTTCAACTTGGTGTAAGTTTCCCTTTTCTGAGGAGGTTATACTTTAATTCCCTCCAGCCTGAAATGCCCTACAATTATTTAGTGTTAAATTAAAAAAATTATGGCAAAGTTACAAAATAAATAAATACAACTTTTTTAAATAAAACTGGAAAGCAACCAAATTCAGGTGAAATATGCCTCTTGGAGTTTCTAGTGAAAGCAACAGTAGAGGAGATTTAATTAGACCTTTGCTAACACCACCATCCTTTTTAATGGGACATGGATGTATCTAAAGGCTTATGATCTGCTGAGTTAGGAAGTTAGCAAGATGGAGGGTTTACCACCAATTCTGAGACCCAATCAGCTACACCACATATTATACACACCATGGAAATTACAACCTACCAGATAGCTTTTGTGTAATTAATTTGGAATGACTAGATTTGCTCTCAAAACAAGACTTCCAGGATGCAAGAACCACACATCTGAATGAAACCACAATTCCCTGTATGCAAACTATCACATTTTATACAGTACTGTGAATTTAAAGAATAATAGGCAAGAGAGAGAAATTCTGAAATGCAAGCAGTCCAGTCATGTTCACTGCCTATAACCGCAGGAGTGATTCCAGAAAATATAATACTGGACGGCCTATACCCCCTGTGACCTTTTTAAAAGAACATTTAATGGGTAGGATTGGGATCACCAACTATATTCCTCTGTGTTCTATAAGCCCGGACACACAGCCTCTCCAAACTCTAATATGGCATCCTTTGTGCCTGGTATTGCTTAGCTCTCAAATTCCAGCAAGATGTTTAAATGATAAACTTCCTTACTTTATGAAAAGCTGATATGTGCTCATGCATTTTAAGTGACATCTGCTCTTAAGAGGTAGCAACTATTTTGCTGTGAACTGATGTAATTATTTGCTTGTACTGTGGATTGGTATTCTTTTTCTACTGCAGCTATTTGCCTTTTATGAGGCACTGACTATGTGTGCATTTGTTAGCCATGGCACAAGCCAGATAAATCAATATAACAAACAAGTAAGCATGGCTAATTTTTGGCAGCTAGTTAAAGTCATATGCTGGAGATGTTCTGGAGCAATGCTTCCCCAGTGGGAGCGCCAGCAGGCATCACACTCTGTAAAGTCCCTCTATACTTTGCCACATTTAAGTAATCTCTCACCATATGTTGTGAACTTAATGAAGCACAGCGAAGAAACTATGGGGAAAGCTCAGCCCAGGTGCTATTCTGATGACTTCAGTGCAGCTACACAAACTTACACCCAGGCTGAATTTGAATATATTTTTCCAGATGACCTGTTTAATATCCTGGACTAAGTAATCCTCCCGTTGCTGAGGTGTTTCGTTTTTAAAGCTGAACCCAGTTGTTTTTTATGAAAAAGTTGTTTTCATGTCTAACTTAGACATAATATTTTATTAGTTCTCTAGTTGTAGCTTCCATTGGAACCGAGGTTCAGATCCTCAGCCGGTGTAAATTGTCAGAACTCTCTTGACAAGGGGAAGGATTGGAGGCCAGAAGGATGGGGCACAGCTCTGGGCCAAGCACCTGGACTCATTCCATATAAAGGCCCTCACCATTAAATTTGTTTGGCTTTTTTCCCCTCCTCTGAGAGGAACAATGGTCCAGGGGTCAGCATGCTAAACTGGGTTCAGGCGACCGGGGTTCAAGTCTGCCACAGACTTCCCAGGTGATCTTGGGCAAATCCCTTAGCTTCCCTGTGTCTCAGGGAAATGTAAAATGGGGAGAATAGCACCTCCCTACCTCTCAAGGATCACATTAAAGATTGTGAGGTGCTCAGATATTATGGTAATGGGGACAACCATAGATTGACTTCAACAGCATTCCACTTATTTACACCAGCTGAGGATATGTGACCTGTAATGTTTTAGGCTCTGATTCTCAAATATATTAATTCATGCCACTTGACACAACTTTTATAGTATTTACATCCACTTTTCTTCACTGCCAGATCAGTGTAAAGTGATTTAGAGAAAATGAAACTCAGGCCTTTGTACCAATGCTTATAACAGTAGTTGAATATACTTAAGATCCAAGCTCCAGTTTCTTTGGCTCAGAGAGCCAGAAAGCAGGTAACACTGGAGCCTGTGCAAGGGAATGTTGTGTATTTGAGTAACCCAAGTCTTTTGGGATCATAGCAGGATGACTGAAAACCTTTTGAGGTTTTAAATTGGTCATCCTAAAGTTGTTTGAAAAAGGTCTGCAGTGGGGAATGAGGCATAAAGATGCAAGAGGCAGAGCCAAGATCTCCAGTGAGCAAAGTACTTAAGTATATGTTTAATGTTAAGCACATTCTTTATTGGTTTGCTGAACTGAGGCCTTAATTCTTAACAAATTGACTTAAGTTGCTACAAGTTAAGTTAGACAATGTGGTCCTGATTCTCTAGGTGTCTTACGCCTTGTTTAGTCTTCTACACCTGTGTAAAACTCTACTAGATAAGTATAGGAGCATTTTACACTCAGCTTCCATACTGAAAATGACTAGACAAAGTGCAAGGCAGTGGAGAATCAAGCCCGATAAATGGGCATTATATAACTACTCTCAATGTTTTTACTTTAGTGTCTACCTTATTGCATCACATACAGTAGACCCTCTCTATAACGCCCTTCCCAGTTAGGAACCCTGGGGCTATAATGAACATGGTCCATGGATTCCCCCTCCGGCCCTGGGGCCAATGGTGGGGAGATGAGAGCTTCTCTGGCATTGGGGCCACCACTGGCACAGAGCAGTGAACTTGTGGCAACATGGACTTCAGCATGTACTAGCCACTCAACAAATACCCAGGATTTTGGGGGTGGGGGTGTGGGGGGAGATGTGGAGCCTAGTACAGCCCATGCTCAAGTTCATGTTGCTGTGGCTTCACTGCTCTTGGATCTGAGCTAGCTCGATTAAAACTAGTTTGAGTGTGTCTACAAAACTTGCAGTTACGCTCTCTGATTGTAGTGTAGACACACCAAAGAGAATGTGATACTTTGCAAAGAATGGGTAGCAGCAGAGTGTTTCCATGTGGTTTTATCAAATTACTTTAAGGTAGCGTAACCCATATGACTTACTTTTTCAGGTTTGTTCAGATGCTTTGTTATTCTTTGTAGGATTTTTGTATTGTTTTATGGTATTAATAAAATTGTAATATAATTTAATTACAGAAAATCCCCAGCAACCACATTTGGTGAGTGAGCCAAACTGAACAACCTTTTAAAGTTCACCCGTCATTGTTTGCTTCTTTTTTTTTTTTATACCCTGTCTTTTAACAGCAACTAGTACAACACTTTACTATTGATTAAAACCTCATGTGAGTCAAACTTTGGCAGTCACATATGTGGAAAGATGTGGAGGCCACATGTGCAAGCCACCAGCCTCCCCCTGCCTTGGGACAGTGTATCACTTCTGCAGTGCATCTGCACTTCTAGCTAGAACCTCATCTAGGAGCCACTTCCAAACATTTAAATGGTTATGGCCCTTCCTGGGCCCATGGATCGCAACATGCTTAGTTGTTAATGATACCCAAAGTTGCAAGTGAGCCCAACAGATGCTACTGTTGGGCACTTAGCTGGTGTGTACCTCAACTGTGAATCCTAATCCCTTCTGTTTGCTTACATACCGACACAGTGGCTAATTATAAGAGCAAACTGAAAGCTTATCTGTTTGCCCTTGCACATTGTCAAACAGAATTTGATTTGACATGTTACGATAATGTCAAGATGCTTGCACAAAGGGTACTATGTAAATTAGATGATAAAGGTTTTTAAAAAGTTATAAATAATTTTTCACTGTACTTAGTAAAAGAGAGTGGAAAAAATAGCATTAGCTATTACAGTTTAAGTCATTTTAATGCTAGTATGTAATATTAGAGCTCTGGCTGAAGTTTATTTTCAGATTAATAAATAAAACAAAACTTTTGTCCACTTCTTAGGGTATAGAAAAAAAATTATATTCAAGGGTAGGTCTCTGGTCCCAAAAGTTCTAGTTAACTAGTTATTGTAAAAGATAGGGTTTGAAGAAGAGGGGGAAGACAAGAAATACATTTAAATATATACATGAAAGTTTTCAAGTAAAGCTTTGGCTCTGAGATCTCAAAATTGCTTAGGTTCTTTCTGTCTGGCTCTGCCAACGCTTTTGGACATACTTAACTTTTTCCTTTGACTTGAGTGGGTCTTCTGATGTGTAAAATTAAGCATGTGCATTTGTGTTTGCAGATCATGGCCTACATTTGTCACTCCAAACTGTGTCTGGAACATATGACCACTACCCCGAACATAGCACAGATCATCCATGTCATTGTCTTACAGCTTTTTAACTCTTGCTACCCTGATCAGCAGGTACATTAAGTGAGAAAGTGAGCAAAAATTAAGTATGATATATATTACACACACACATATATAAATATAATGTTTTAACCATTCTGAAGAGTAGCTGAATCTGCTGGGCTGCTTTTCTAGTTGATCTATAGATTTTTAGATATATTTTTGAGCTGGTTTGATAGCCCAAGCTCACAAATTTTGAGATGTAGCAAATTAGAAGCATTGGAGAGGCATAAAGGTTGAGATGGGGTTCAGGATAACCACTCCAGCAGCCAACAGGGGCACTCATTTGCTCCTAGCATGCTCATTTTGTCCTTCCATGCTTATTGACTGAAAAATCTAGGAAGAGGTTGAAGCATCCAATCAATAACAATTTTTTAATTATGTTGGGTTGCTATTACCAAGTTCTCTGAGCACAAATATAGCTTTCATTGCTCAAGAATGAAAGTAAATTCCACCATCTTCTAGTTAAGTGAGCAAAGCATACAGAAACATGTGTTAAAGGTTGTGCAATGTCTAGGTTTATTTGTCTTTCACTGCAGCTTCCAATATGAAGTGACACATGTGCCTCAGGTCTTGTGTAGTGTTAACATCTCCTGTAAGCTGCTGAGTGCGCTCAACTTCCACTGACTTCTAACAGAAATGCCTCCTGGTTTGTTTTTTTTCCGAATAAAGAGAAGAAGGGATCTTTAAAAATACCTTTACTTTCTCCAGCTTCCATCCTCTCCTCCATTATAACAAATCACATCATCTCTCTGTCTCTCTCTCCTTCATCACCTCTCAGACCACAAATGAAGTCATGACCAGGAAATCTGGATTCTACTTCCTGTGAACAAAGAGGTGAAATCAACTATGGTCTTGATTGTTCTTCCACTGAGGGCAATGACAAAACTCCCACTGACTTCAGTGGGATCAGGATCAGGCCCAATGAGTTTATTTCCACAATGATCTATGTTATAATATAATATAAACCATGTCACTAACTTCACCTGACTAGTGCTGAAATCTTTAAGCAAGGATTGCAGGAAACCATGTCTTCTGCTTGAACTGTATTGCCTCTAGATAACAGTGAATAAGTTTGTCAAAGTGCTGAGCTTCACAGATTCCTAGTCACAAAGAGTAAGTGGGGTGGGTCATTTGCTTCAGTTGTTTTCATCTTTTACAAACACACGCTACTTATTATTGTACCCTGCTTGATTAGATTTATAGTTTATCTGAAAGCTCAATCCTTTATTGCATCCAGAAACAAAATATGTTCATCTCCAGCATGGTGCTGAATAACACAAACTGATTTTGAACTTTGTGTACAAAGGCATCAGCACTGGTTCAAAGGACAGTGCAGCCTAGTTCTGGATGGCAGATGCATTATAGTTCAACCATTATTCTTTGGGCATTGGTTGTATTCTGACAGTCTGCCAAATGGTCCATGTGCCTCTGTTTATTGCAACATTTCTTAAAGGCAGTCTTTTTAATTGGCAAAGAAAGTGTTCATGTATGATTTGCAATATGGTTTGTGACAACTGATTTTAAAAAATGTAAAATGTTGTGGCTATTTCTCTTCTACAAAATAACTCTGAGATTTTAAGGGGAAGGGGGAAAAAGCCAAATTGTGGTATTCTATTTAATCCCACATTAAACTAAAATATTCCGCAGAATATATACAGAACTTGGATCAGGTCTCAGGAGAACTGTTTGGAGAATACAAAACTACTAAACAATATAAAGAGTTGCAAAGACAAAAGGCAAGCTCAACAATCAAGGAACATGTTTCTTCCCCAGATACAAATCACCTTAGCATGCACTTTCCACCTCCAGACCTGCTACATATTGCATCTCCTTGCTGCATGGCACCGAATAAAATAAATGTCTAAGAATGAGCTTCCGCAAGATGGATGAATTCCGAGCACAGAAACTCAAATGGGACACGGCAAATTTCTAGTTTCTATCTCCCAGAACTTACATACCCCCCAACTCCTCCTGAAGATTATAAAATGGCTCCAATCCCAAAGTTCTTTGGACTTACATCTTAAGCATTGGGCCTTAGCTCTGTAGGAATAAAGCAGCAGAAATTTCCTTTGGCAGAACTAAAATATGTCCTGTTAAGTATGTCCATATGACACATGTTTCTCTTCATTTCTTCCCATTTATAATTATCAAAGACATATACTACTTTTTAAACAAAGGTGCTATCTGAGCTCACAACCTCTCTTCATATGCTTGATTCTTCAATGAAGGCTTTTTTTAACCATATTTTGCACTTACAGCACATGCAATGAATGAGGAGCTATTATGTAATAGGAATATAATAATTTTATGAACACTGTATGGAACCTGGTCAGTGAGCTGAAGTGTTTGTTTACTGGATTATAAGACTTTCCTGTAGGAATGCATTGATCTAACTTAATTTTGGGCTGTAGAAAGAACAAACTGGAAAGCAAAACACTAGCTCCTCAAGTAAGCACCCTCTGCCCAAACACATGGGGGGCAATTACAGGACAATGGCACACTTCCAGGCTCTGAAGAGACACAGCTATTTTGCCAGGTTGGGAACTAGAGATAAAAAGGGCAGCAAACAGTTAAAAAGCCTTTCGCAGAAGAAGCAGCAGGGGTCAATTGACAGAAGCTATAGAGGGAGACAGGCTGATGCAGGAAAGACTCTGCTGAGTGAGGGACTCGAGGGACTCAAGGAATTGGGCTTTCCCAGATTCAGGGAATGGTAAGCCTCGGGGGAAAGCAGGCATGCATACAGACTTGTTTATTGTTTTAAAATATGTTTTCTCTAAAATGCTTTTGTTCCAATAAATAATATTCTTCTTTAAAAGGCTGTCCGGCCACTCGCTACCATGGCTATTGCACCCGGAGGGAAGAGAATTGCAAGGTCCTGACATAATCTCCTGAGGTAATCATGGTTGATACACAGGGGGCTGCTGCCAATGCCCAGTAGGAGAGTGGGAGAACCACGTGATTCCACTCCGAGCCAGTGACAACTAGAGGCTTGAGATCTGAGAGGGGGTTTATCTGAGGAGACCAAAGGGGTCTGAGATACACCTCTACCCCGATATAACACTGTCCTCAGGAGCCAAAAAATCTTACCACGTTATAGGTGAAACTGCGTTATATCGAACTTGCTTTGGCCTCGAGCATCTCCATTATTAATAGTCAGCAAACAGCCCCATCCCTTATCTGACCCCCACCTACTTCCCACCCCCTGACTGATCCATCAGAACCCCTGACCCATCCAACCCTGCCCACCCCCAATCACCCCCAGGACTCCCATGCTGAGCCACACGCCACACTGGCACAGGCACTAGGACCTGGGGAGCCGGTGCATGGAAGCGCTCACACCTGCTCGACCACATCAGCTGGAGTGAGCTCCAAGGAACTGGCCTAGTGGCCGCTGTCTTGTCTGCAGAGTGCACCCAGCCCCATGCGGCAGCTGAGCCCACGAGGGGGAGCATGGCAAGCAGCCTTGTCCGAGGTGCCCACGTGTGCCTGGTCCCTGCCCCACGCCCACGCAGTTCCAGGGGAGGGTGAGCCATTGGCGGGCGGCTCCTGCTGTGTGTGCCTGTGTTCGGCCCTTCTCTCCTCCTCCGCAGAACCCTGCACAGCCCATCTCCGGTGAGGATGCTGTGCCCAACTGCCTGCCGGACCCAGAGAGCCAGCCCAGTGCTGCTGCGAGTGGGACACGGCCTGCTAGCTGGACCTGCTGTGTGCCGAGCCCTCCAGCGTCGGGACAGGGGCACCTGCACTGTGCCGTCTAGAACAGGCACCTCTCCCTGCCCTGGATCTGCAACTTCCCTGCGTGGACCAGTCTTCCCCAACTTCTCGGTGCCGGCTGGAGCCCATGTGACGTTCTCCTGCACTGCAGCTCCCCTCCTTGGGCTGTGGCTCCCCCCAGCTCTCTGTCCCCTCACCACCACCCCCATCCCCGAGACCCTCTGCCCCTTATCTAACCCCTCGGCCCTGGCCCGGCACCCTTAACACGCTGCTCAGAGAAGCATGTCAGAGCCAGACACGCTGATCTGCTGGAGTGTGCAGCCCTGCCCTCCAGAGCGCTGCTTTACATCCGAATTCATGTTATATTGAGTCGGTTATATCGGGGCAGAGGTGTACCAGGAAACTATGACAGTGCCTTCCATCTGAGCTTCTCATTGTGCCTTGCAAACATTAAAAATCTAATTCTCAAACTTGAGGACCTAAAGTCAGGCACCTAAATGCATACTTAGGTACCTATATACCAGCTTTTAGGCACTTCAGTTCTGACTTCTACATCTACAAAGGTATATGCAAACTAGACATTTAGGTTTAATTATATACACCCAAATTGGAAAATTAAACTGTAAGTAAGTCTTCCAACAACTCCATAAAACAGAATTAAAAAAATTAAGGGATATAAATTGTCATGCTCAGGATATGAACCAGCCACTACCTCTCTGAGGTAAGGAAGAAACTTGCATTAGGAGCACTTTATGCCACAATTTTTTAAGAGAGTTTCTTGAACTATCTGGTATTGGTCAGTATCAGAGGCAGGAAGAGAAGAAAGAATGAGCCTGCGTCTACACTTGGACCTTAGAGTGTGATTCTAGCTTGGAGTAGACATACTCCCACTAGTCCTTGTAAAGCTTGTGTGCCAATAACAGTAGCGTAGCCGTGGTAGCTTGGTCAGTGGTGAATAGTGGCATGGGCTAGCTGCCTTAAGCACAAACCCATCTGCACCACATGGGAATGCACTCAGGGCAACTAGCCTGTGCCACCGACGGCCGGTGCCCATGCTACTACCACTACACTACTGTTTGTTGTGTGCTAGCGCAATGAGCGTTAGTGTGACTATGTCTACTTGGGCTGGGAGTCACACCCCCAGCTTCAACTGTAGATGTAACCTGAGAGAGAAGTGGACAAGACTCAACAAGTTGCTTAGTGCATAAATAATTTCTTTTTACCCCCAACATTACTTCTCCTAAAATATCAGTTTGTCTCACAAATCCAATATGCTGCATGATTGATTTATTGTTCTTTTCCTAGTTCCACTCCCTAAAACTGTCACTAGTGAGCAGTCAATATGGTCTGGCAACAAACAAAGCTAGTGTGGGCTCTGGCCTGCCTACACAGAGGCATCTCAACGAGGGGTGCCCGGGGTTCTGCCGCACCCGCTGGCTTGAAGTGGTTCCCAGCATATCCAGGGTTTCCAGTTTGGTTCAATGGCTCTCAGCACCCCCACCATACAAATTGTTCCAGCACCCCTGCATCATGCCAGAAAGCCAGGAGATGTGGTTGTCCCCCATGAAACTGCTCTGATTACACCAGAACTGTAGTAACATATTCAAGCTTGGGCAGTTGAGTACCAGAAAAAACAGACAAATTGGGAAGGTTTGAAGAATGAGTGCTAAATATGAATGGGAGCAGAAGGGGCTGAGGAAAGGTTGGAAAAGCTAGTAAATCTGGACAGCCTGGCTAAGCATTGGCATGATAACCCTCTTGATATTTTTCAACGTTACAAATACCCAAAATGGAAAGAAATGTCCAGTGATGTACGAGAAGTAATGGTATGAAATAGAAATAGGAAAACGTATGGTAACTAGCAGGAAAAGTTTCCTGAGAGTACACTTCCAATGTAGTGCTGATATGCACAAAAAAGAAGCCACTCTTTAGCTGAGACCACCTTCTGTGGTAGCTTTGGGCCAAATTTTTAAAGGTATTTAGTATCCTTAAGAAGCAGATAGGCACCTAGTGAGATTTTCAAAAGCACCTATGCACCAAACTTCCATAGAAATTAATGTGAGCTCAGTGCCTAGGCATTTTTATAAATCTAGCACCTATCAGCACCCTGAGGTCCCTAAACTCCTTTGAAAATCTGGCCCTTCCTAGGTTTTCTTACTAAGAACCCAATCTTGCAAACACACACACTTACTCAATTCTACACACAAGAGTAGTCCCACTGAGCTCGATTAGATTACTCATCTCCATAAATTAACCAAGTATGGATGCAACATCAGGACCTAGCTCTTCTCAGAGAAGGGTTGCCCCTTTATAGGAACTATTTCCCAGCATGCTATTCTGAGGCTGGCCCTTTAAATTGGGCAGAGCAAAGCAGCTGTAGGCCTAAAGCAGATATTTTGCAGCTAGTTGCTGCTTGCTACACCTTTTCCTCTTCCAGCTGATAAGTACCTGTTATATTTTCCCCACAGCTTTTCTGCCCTTATTACTAATGAGATGGAATATTCTCAGAGATCTGTTAAACCACATAATAAATGGGACATTTAAAGCTGATAATACAAGTGGGGGATAATACACTGTAGGGCAGTGGTTCGCAAAGCTGGTCCGCTGCTTGTTCAGTGAAAGCCCCTGGCAGGCCACGCCGGTTTGTTTACCTGTCGCATCTGCAGGTTCAGCTGATCACAGCTCCCACTGGCCGCAGTTTGCCGCTCCAGGCCAACGGGGGCTGCGGGAAGAGAGCAGGGCTACGGGAAGCAGCTTAGGCCGAGGGATGTGCTGGCTGCCCTTCCCGCAGCCCTCTTGGCCTGGAGCGGCGAACCACAACCAGTGGGAGCTGCGATCGGCAGAATCTGCGGACGTGGCAAGTAAACAAACTGGCCCAGCCTGCCAGGGGCTTTCCCTGAACAAGCATCAGACTGGCTTTGAGAACCACTGCTGTAGGGAGCAATAGTGCACTGTCACAGGAATGGACTAGATGACTGAGTGCCTCTTTTTCCATCTCCAGTTTCTGTGATTCCATATTTATACGGTGAAATCCTAACTCTGTTAGAATCAATAGCAAAACTCCCATTGACTTTAATGGGCCAGGTTTTCACCCACAGAGCCTTAGTAAGGGGAGTATTTACTAATTGTAAATCTTCTAACTCCAATGTGAGGAATTATCTGCTGTTATAAAGTAGTTGTTGTCATTTTAGTACTATACTAAGTAATTACATATTGAACATTGGTCTATACAAATATAAATTCCCAGACAAAAACCTGTATTCACTTAAAGTTCAGATGGTTACACTAACATAGTTAGAGTAAGTAAATATCAAGAATATCACAGGTGGAAACAAATTTTTAAAAAGCAACCATTAAAAAGTATACCTGAGTAAATGCACTGGTTAACTCCAGCTGCTTTGCATCATTTTGATGCGTCACTACAGAGCAAAGTATTTGGAGTATACGAGGTTTTTAATTATGTTTTAACAAAATGTTAACCTATCCAATTATACAGTATAGTAGAGACAGAAAGAGACACATTTGTTCCTAGTTATGTTTCTGTCTAATTTAGAATTATGAGACTTAGCACATGTTAAAACATGATTAAAAAATCCTAATGTAGACAAGGCCAAAGACTGAAATACCATTATAGTTCATACATTTTCTGATGCAAATCTGTGCTGGAGCAGGAGATTGAAGGCAAGTATCTCACATCCCAAACAAGCATCCTTAACCACTGGACTATCCTTCCTCTGATTTACATCAGCTGAGGATTTGGCCCTCTCAGAGTTCTCAGGCTCAAAGTTTTCAATGCCAGATGGGTTGAGCTGAAAACTTCCAATGCTGTGAATGGGAATAGAAACGTGATGATGACTATGATTATGATTAATTTGTGGATTTTTTTAAAGGAAATTACTGTATGCATGAGTGTTTGTCTCCAGATATACATGTACAGCTGTTTTAAGAATATAAAGCTTCCCATTTTGTAAGTGGAGGGAGCCAAAAATACTCATGACAGTTTTTCCTTCAAATGAATAATGGAGTTAATCCCTGAGGCACAAGTCTTCCTGGGGCTCCCCCAGGTCAGTTCAGCTCCACACAACTCCCTACTCCGGATTTTGTCTAAGACTCGCTATCTAGTGCTACTTCTAAACACATCATTAACGTATGGCAAAGTCAATGCTGTTTAGTGTTCTCTCTCATAATTGCAGTATGGAAAAATCCTTGCAGCAGTGCCACAATTTAATTCGCATAAAATATTTGTGGCATTGTTGATGACGTTGTTTCTTTGCAAAGCACATTTCTGTATTGTTTTTTTTTTTAATTGGCTCTTCATTGACTGCTTGCAATTTGACATGTGGTTACAATTGCTTTTAACAAATCCACGCTTCTTAAAAATAATACACAAGTCAACATGCCAAAGTAGCTAACAATAATTAGAACTCAAACACATTTCTAGTGTTTAGAGTTTTCTTTCTTAATTGGCAAAATTGAAGAAAAACAATTGTCTCAAAGTCATGTTAAAAATTACATGATCCTGCCAGTGCTAATTTGTATGTGAAATGGCGAAAGTCAGATTTGATCATAACCATGTGCACAGCAATATGAGTGATCATTTAGATCTGCTGCATGAATGCCATCAATAATGTTCCTATCAAAGAGCCTGGAGCTTTTCATTTTATATGAATTACCACTATCATCTGCTTTCTTCAGAAGTCAAGATGACAAATCAAGGCCTTCTAAAGCACGAATGAAGTAAGGTCTGAACTTAGCAAACATAAAGCCTGTCCTATATCTGTTAACCTGTGATGGGAGGGATGTTATTGTGGAAGAAAATTTGTCTAGAATCCAGTCCAAACCACAAGACAAATATAACACTGATAATTACCAAATGCCCAAATTTATCCCTGGATTACTCTTTTCTAGGTATGCTGTATGAAGTATATAAATTAGTCGGAGTGTTACATGCACTGCAACCTTCCAAGTTATTGTGGGCCAACTGAGATATAGCAAGCTAGATTCTCATCTTGTGTAAACTGGTGTCAGTCCATTGACGTCAGTGAAGTTATGCCAATTTACATGATCTGAGAATCTAGCCCAACGAGCAAACCCTCTCATTATGGAAAAAAAAATTAGGTATCGATATTATCCATGTTCTGAGAATAAGCAATGATCTATCTGTATATACAAGACATCGGAGCAAAAATTTAACAGCAAACATATCTTTCCCCCTAGGTATTTATAAATGAGATACTCTGAAGGGGCGCCTCTGAGATGCATAAATATGAAATAACATGAGACAGATGAAAGAATATTCTAACTGGAGAAATCAGAGCGAAAAAGACCAAAATGATGGCCTGCTTGTATGTAATACAAGACAGAAGCACCAGGAGGTTAAGAAAGTTTCATACCATGTGGCAGGCTGATTTCCAGCTAGAGAGAACAGCAAAAGGAGTTGTATAAGTTATAGCATAAGTAATGACTCAATGAAAACTGCATTATAAACTGGGTATATCTAACCCCCATATTAGGGCCACGTACTGAAATACCAAAAAGTATTGGTACTGCAACAAAGAAATTGGATATATTTAAAGCATTATCATTGTCACCATATCCTGACTATATGAAAGATCATCAAAAATTATACACAAAACAAAAACAAAACCAGAGCATTCCGGTGCTCTGAAACTGTTTACTGAACATAATTAAAGGCATGCAAGTTTTAGTTCTGTTTAACGGTATGGGTAACCCGGTCACCTCAGAAGTTAGACAACAGAGGACATACTGGAAAGATACACATTATTTATCAGTGGTTCTCAAACTTTTGTATTAGTGACTCCTTTCATGCAGCAAGCATCTTGAGTGTGAGCCCCCTTATAAATTATATTTAACACTATTATAAATGCTGGAGGCAAAGCGGGGTTTTGGGGTGAAGGCTGACAGCTCATGACACGCAACAAGCTCGCATCAGCATAAGGCCTCACCGCCCCCAGTTTGAGAACCCTGGGCTAGACTGTGGCTTTCTGAATACTTTCAAACTGTAGAGTATCAGAGGGGTAGCCGTGTTAGTCTGGATCTGTAAAAGCAGCAAAAAGTCCTGTGGCACCTTATAGACTAACAGACGTATTGGAGCATGAGCTTTCATGGGTGAATATCCACTTCGTCAGATGCATGACATGCGTCCGATGAAGTGGGTATTCACCCATGAAAGCTCATGCTCCAATACGTCTGTTAGTCTATAAGGTGCCACAGGACTCTTTTCAAACTGTAGACATGAAAAGAAGCTTCAAGGAAATAAGATTTGTTGTATTTCCTAAATTCAGACAAAATATGGAAACATTTATGACAAACTCAGACTTCCCCCTTCCTAAAATGTGTGTTTAGACTCCTGGACCAATCAGAAGCCCAAGGAGTGTATAACTTACTAACTAATCTGCCATCTTCTTATGTAATGGATTATTCCAATGTACAATTTTTTCATGTGTATGTGTAAAATAATATTTTAAAATAACTAAGTTAATAGGAGAGAACCCAGTTCTCCCAGGTGTTATTCAACTTCCTTAACAATGTGACCATTCTTCCTCTTCCTGCAATCCCTGCCTTCTTCACTACACACCTTCCAACTTCTGTAACACACAAGGCAGGGGTCCTACAGACAACAACATCCTTCACTACACAACACTGATCCATTCCCAGAACAGGCTCAGCCTGTGCACTGATGAGGAAGGGGTCTTGTTGAAAAAATAATGTGTGTTCATCTAATTCAAGAAAGTGTCATAATGCATATGCACACAGATTTTTACAGATGCACAGGCAACTTTAATTCTGGCATTTCCTAAATGTTGAATGGTTTAGGTTTATTTAACATATTTTACTATAATTACCTAGTTAAAAAAAAAGCCTGGAAAAAACAGAATTTCTATCAGGTGGACCCATATTGACCCCCAAATTGGGTTGTCAGTAAGGTTTGAACCTTTAGCATAGCGTATAATCTACCTTTTCGGGTAAGGGAGTAACTGGTAGCAGTAGTAGTTTCGTATCCTCTATGTGGACCAACACTAGAGGAAGATGGCACACACACTTTGTGAGTGAGCTGCAGCTATTTGATGACAGCAGAAGAATGTGGAGAGTCAGGACCCCTGAGTTAAATTCCAGGTTCTGTAGGAGTGTGTGCTGCACAGTTATAGACCTTTCTGCACCGTGTCTCCATCCTGTTTATCTCTCACTATTCTTCTCTGCCACACCAGGGCTCCATTTTACCTCTTCCTCTGCACCTATCCACCCCCTCAGCCTACCAAGGCCATGTCTACACTACAGAGTTAAATCAATTTAAATTATGTCAACAATCATAAGTCACTTTCATAACATTGGTGGAGCACATCCACACAACGCTCCTTGTGTCAGCTGAGTGCATCCACAGTCATTGCTCTTGCATTGACAGAGAGTGTTGCATCATAGGTAGTTATCCCACAGTGCAACTCGCCATCCTCTGCCACTGGGAGCTCTGGGAATGGATTACGGTGCATCATGGGGATGTACTCGCTGTCCCATGATGCAATATTTCCATCCCATCATTCCATGGGCTTCCTCCTTTGTTTTGTGCCATTTTCCAACAGCCCTTGTAAACTGTGTGCCCATCATCTCTGCCTGACAGTATGGATCCTGAGATGCTCACCATTCTGGTGATGAGCATTATGAACACAACACGGATGGTCCTGCAGTATTTCATGAACTGCAAAACAGAGAGTGAACCAGTGATGCCTGCCCTGCTGTCATCCATGAAAACAAATAATTCAGGATTGCTGCTGGCATTCATTTAACAGCTTGCCATGGGGGACCATCAGTATGAGGCTTGGGAAACAAGAACTGAGTGGTGGGATTGCATTGTGATGCATGTATGGGATGATGACCTGTGGCTGCAGAACTTTCAGACTCCAGCAAAAAAGGGAAGAAAATAAAAGGAGAAGTGTTGGAAAAGGAAAAGAAACTCCTTCTGGGTTTCTCAATATGTTGTCTATCTTAAACTATTAGGTCCTGGAGGTAGGCACCACATCATCTTTTGTGTCTTGTACATCCTTGAACACACTTTTGGCACATTCATTATACCATGCTTCCAACTGTACAGGTCTCTGAGGGAGGGAAATTTTCAAGTATCTTAGAAATCTCTCAAATTATCTAAAGAAGACGTTCTCCATGTAAGGTCATGATTTTAAGTTCCATTTTCTTGGGGCCTTTCCAGGGTTGGAAACAAGTTCTGTATAAGCCATTGGAAAGCTGTGAATCTCCCCGGCTTGTGGCTCTGATTTCTTACTTTGATATGTAACTAGATATTGGACCTTAAACTTGTCACTGGTGCAAAACTAAATATTGGTTTGGTGGTCATGCCAGTGTAATTTTTGGAGGGATTTGTAGGTAAAAAATAAAAGAAACATGTATCTACTTTTTAAAAATGATGTTAAAGATCAAAGCTGTTTAGCACTGCTCAGAGGTTTGGGATGCTAGATTGAGTCCTGGGAAGGTAGATGAGAAGTGAGAGTAGAAGGCAGTCAGCAGTGTGTGATAAACTCAGTTTATCTCATGGTTCTGTAATTTATCACACAGATAAGAGCACCAATTTAGGATAGACAGGCAATTAGTTTATGCCTTTTTCCAAAAGTATGTTTTCAGATAAGGCTATACTTTATATTTCTTCCACTGGCTGAGAATTCTATTGGCTAGTATACTTTGTTTATCTCCTTTTTTTAAAAAAGGAACAGCATTGACTTGTTTTTACTAGAACTCATTCATCTGTTCTTTAATTGTTTGGAACAAGTTTGCACATTGTCACATTCTAAAGTAGAGCTTTTGTTAAAAAAAGTCAAATGTGGGTTTTACTTACTGCAATATGAGACAGTTTCTATAAGACCTCTAAATGTCATGTGTGTCACAGTAGTTGTTCATTTGACGCTATGGTAGTTGTAACTCATGTAAACATAGCAAATTCAATTGTCTAATATGTAGCAAATAGCTGCTTCATTGACTTCAGGGAGACTACTCAGATAAGTGAGAACTGCTTGCATTATAAAAGTTGCAAGATCAGACTCCAGATTCTGCCCTCAGCTACAATAGCACAAATCTGGAGCAGTTCCTGTAAAGTCATCCAAGCCAGGTCTACTTTACAAAGTTTTTTCAACATACCTACATCAATCAGTAGTATATGGAAAAAAACAAACAACCAAAAAAAACAACCAACAACCACAAAATACACCCTTAGCCAACATAGCTGTACAATCAAATCGCCAGTACAGACACAGCTATGCTTTGCCAACAAAAGAACGATTCTGTCAGCAGAGCTGATGTTGTTAGGGGATATGGTTTACTGTGCCAACAGAAAAACTCCTCCTGTTGGCATCTGCTGCATCTACACCAGGGAGGGTCTGCCAGTGTAGCTGTATTGGCAGAGTATATGTAGTGTAAACTAGCCGTTACTTTGTTTTTACATAGGAGTTACTCTAGAATGAAGGCAATGGAATTAGTCCAATTGACACTAGTGTAGGACAGCAAAATTTTGCCCATAATTTATAAATCTCTTACAGAAAAACTCAAGTGGTCATACTTGATCACTCTGGTTATCCTGCCTTTGGCAGTGACCAGTATCTGATGCTTCAGAGAAGGCCAATAATCTACCTAGCCAACTGTACAATGCTGTACACAAGAGGAAAATATCTTTCTGGTACTTGCATGTGATTAGTTTACCCCTGAAGTATGAGATGTCATGGCTTATATCACTGCCATACTTTGCATAGCTGCAAACGTTATTAATGGCCATAAAGTTCTCCAGTCCTTTTTAAAAATCCAGCCATGGTATTCGGCAGGACTACCACCTACAGGGGCGTATTTCACAAGTTGACTAAATTGAATAAAGAACTGTTTCCTTGTATTTGTTTTACTGGCCACTGATCTCTTCCTAGTGTCTCTCTAGTCTATGGAGTTATATGGGTGGGATTTTCAAAAGAACGCACTGTCCACCTAACTCAACTCCCATTGAAACCAATGGTGGTGGTAACTTTTATTTCAGTGGGAGAGGAGTTAGGCCAAAGTTGAGCGCATTTGAAAATTCTACCCTGCAGCTCTTAGAGCTGGGAAAGTATTTAAAGTGAAAATTCTGTTTGTCAGTGTAACGGGGTGATGACTCACCACTGCAGCGCCTCCTGCTGGTCGTCCAGGGAATTAGCTTGCCAGACTCCAGAGCACCTTCTGCAGGCCTGTGTCTTGCTTGCCACTGGCCCTCCCAGGCCCGGGTGCCCCTTCTCTCTGGGTTCTGTCCCTGCACTAATGCCTCCATCTCTGGGTCTCCCACATCCCCACCTCGCCTCAGTCTTTGGCTACTGCCAGTTACCATCTAGCCCCTGCTCACTGGGGCAGACCACAGTATAATTGCCACTTATCATTGGCAAGGAGGGTTTGGACCTGCTGCCTCTTCCTACCCTTGGGATGCCCCTCTGCAACCCCAGTACCCTTCTTGGCCTTTAACAAGGCCTGCAGCCTGGGGGGTTTTCCAAGTCAGAACTCCCCAGCTCCTCAGGCCTTTCCCCAGCCCTGCCCACTTTAGGTACCCCGTTCAGCTCCCAGCAGACAGGCCCATCCCTCTCCACAACTAGAGAGAGACTGTCTTTTGGCCCCAGCCTTCTTATAAGGGCCAGCTGGGACCTGATTAAGCTGGCCACAGCTGTGGTCAGCTACCCACTCAGCTTCCCCAGAGGTTCTTAATCTCTCTTACCCTGCTGCAGCCCTCTCCAGGGCTGCTTTTACCCTTCCAGGATCAGAGTGGGGTGATCACCCCGCTACAGTCAGATTTAGCCTTTTTGTTTGTGAATTGTCTTGAAACAGATCACAAGTGGCACACATTTGTTCATTGTTCAGATTTGTTCAGGAAATGTTTTATTTATTTATTTATTTCAGTCTTTGGGTTGCTTGCGAACTGTTCACATATGTATTGCTGTGTGCATTCAATTGTCATAATTTGAAGTTCAAGCAGTTTTTATTGGCTCCAAGGTTCACATTGGTGTGTCTCTGTTCTCTGATTAGATTAGCATAAATATTAAATTTGTGGGTCTGTTGTTAATGTTCCAGGGTATATCTTCAATCTAGAGATTTACACCTGGGTGTTAGCACCTGACTTAGTCTGGCCCAACTGTGAGCAGCCACTCTGCAAAGCCAAATCTGAGTTATGTGTCCACTCGTGTGAGGCACTAGGATTCCAATGAACACCACTTCCTTCTTTGGGTGACCAGTTTGTAGTCCCAGATGGGCCAGCCAGCCCAGATGTAAAGCAGCACTACTCTTGAGTGAGAGGTTTTTGTGTGTGGATAGAGGCCAGACTAGAGACAATACCCAAATTAAGAGCCCAGGCTAACTCTGCAGTGAAGATATACCCTCAATTACAAATCCGTAATTCACTTTAAAATTGGCTGTTTCAGTGAACAGTCCTGCCAGTAAACATATTTGATAGAATTGTAATGGAAAACAAACACACAAGGACACAAGCCTAGTCCAAGTATATTCATTTAAGGCAGGAATCGGCAACCTTTGGCCCACAGCCCACCAGGGTAAGCCCCCTGACGGGATGAGATGGTTTGTTTACCTGCCGCATCCGCAGGTTTGGCCGATCGCAGCTCTCACTGGCCGTGGTTCGCCGCTCCAGGCCAATGGGGCTGTGGGAAGCGGCAGCCAGCACATCCCTCGGCCTGCACTGCTTCCCGCAGCCCCCATTGGCCAGGGATGGCAAACCATGGCCAGTGGGAACTGCAATCGGCTGAACCTGCGGATGCGGCAGGTAAACAAATTGGCCCAGCCTGCCAGGGAACTTACCGTGGCAGGCTGTATGCCAAAGGTTGCCGAACCCCCATTTAAGGAATTGAGTAAAAGCTAGCATTAACTTTTTAAAGCAATCATCCAGTTCTAATCATACTGGCCTGATTCTGCTGTCTCACCTGTTTTGTGCTGACATTACTCTATTGACTTCACTGGAGTTACTCCTGATTGACATTGACGTAAATGAGATTAGAATTAGGCCCTATATATAAGGCTTGTTTACACAGTGGGATACGGTGCTCTACAGGGTGTGATTTCTAAATGGCACAAATATGTTTTGCATTAATTGGTCGGTGTAGATCTTGCTGGTGCGCTTTAGCCAAGTGCCTGTTAAGGCGCACAAGGGAACCTTTAATATGCACTAACGGGGTCTACAGGGGCCAATTAATATGCAACACATTGGTGCACTTTAAAAATCACATCTTCACAGAGTGCATTGTCCCACCAAGTAGACTAGCCCTAATATAACATATAATGAGCTCTGAAACTTGTCGCCCAGTTTGTTGTCACAATTCATTGTGCCAGGCAGAAACCATAATTGGGTTTGTTGCTGTTGAGGGGAATGGCAGGTGCAGAACTTTTGCAGTGCTTTACTGGGGCAACTCCAAACCCAAGAGAGTGTGGCCAGCTTCCCCAGAGGTTGTTCTTCAAACATTTTTGAAGACAGGCTTGGGTAAAGTTCAAATTATTCAAACAACTAATGAACGTCAGATTAGGATCAGGAGCAACTTCAAAATGTACCTTTCAGTTGAAAGTGACCATAGTATTAAGTAACATGTTCTGTCTGACACATGATCAGATGTGTAGCTTTTTATCAACTTTATTGTTGTGGCAGTTTAATCTCTCATTACTTTTACTACCAAAGTAAACTGCTATGTGAGGTTTGTGTGCAGTTAGGATGACTTGTTGTGTATGTCCAAAACGTTGTTTGCTTTAGGCTGGGTTTGCTGCTAGTAGATAGACTACATCTAAAGCACTAATGCTCTCATAAACTGGTTTGTGCTATCTGATCATTTCTTTTTAACACAGCTTCTACTCAGCATCAAAAACATTAGCACTTTTCAGAGAAACCAGATCCTTCAGCTTTGTCGCATGATTTAGCACCGTATAACACATGGTTTCAAAGTCACTGTTGCAATTTTAAACATGTGTGATGCTACTCTGACTGCACTGTCTCTTTCACAAATGGCGCTAGGGAGTTTAATGAACATCTTTTTCAATTAATTTTCCTGGCACTTTAAATATAGCTGTCTTGAACACCATGGAATATTTGAGGGCTAAATTCAGCTAAATAGCACTGCGTGGACAAAGCAGCTGCAACTCATAATGAACTGTATGGGCCAAATTCAGAAGTTTTGCAAACAGTGACTTGAGTTATTACATGTTGGATTTAAGATTGGTATAAAATGGGTGAGAGTGGTAGATAACTCTGGTTTGCCCCATTTTGGCAATCAGCAAGTGTCCAAAGCAAGTACAATATAAATGCCCATGAAGTCTGAAAAGCAATTAATAGTTGGTATAAGATAAAGCCCTTTAATTTCCACCTACAGTATACCCAACCTTTCCGGAGACAAAATCAGCCCTGCTATAAGCTGATAGAACTCCTTTTGACCTTAGTGTAGTTTTCATTTCCTTATACCAGGAACTTATACACACTCATTTTTCACATCCACTGAACATGAAATTGGTGCAAGATACTCCCAATTCCCAACATGTAACTTGTGCAACTGCTGAATTTGGCTCACAAATTCTTGATTTTCACTGACCTGAAGCAAACAGAATATTTCTGCACCACCTATACCAATAGGAATAAGCTTAGTGTTCAAAATTAGGATAGTTACTTTTTTAGCCAAGTACCTGCCTAGTGTATCTAATTCGGCTCCCATTGGCTGGGAACGGCGAACTGCAGCCACTGGGAGCTGCAGGAAGCCAAGCAAATGTAAACAAACTGTCTGGTGGCCTGCCAGCGCATTACCCTGACCAGTCACAGATTGCTCACCACTGTTTTAAGGGTTCTAAGAAGAGCTAAAAAAAAGAAAGAGAAACATACCTGTCAGACTTAGGGAGTCCAATCTATTTAATTCACCAGAGCGAAAGGTGAGAGGTGAGTTGATGATCTGTAAGTACCTACACAGGGAGAAGATATTAGACCTTAAGAGGCCCTTTAATTTAGCAGGCTCAGAGCTAAATTTAGATTGTCTCAGAGTGTGGAGCAGAGAGCCTGGGCAGCAGCCTGGAAGGGAGAGGGGAGTCAGGACTTGGGGGGCAGCATGACTCCAAGCGGGATGCAGGGAGTCTGAGGGGCAGCTGGACTCTAGCTTGATTCCTCACCCACCCCAGTGTGACAGCCTGGCTTTCTTACCAACTTCATAGCTCCGGCGCAGCACTGACAGCTGATGTAAGTAACCTGCAGAGTCTACACAGGTACTGCGTCGTCCTAACTACACCAGCATAATAAGCCCTATGCCTCTCATGGAGGTGGAGTTATTATGTGGGTGTAGTATGGCACTTATATTGGCAGGAGCAAGGCTGTAGTATGTACAGTTATATAATTAGGTCAACATAAGGCAGCTTACATTGACCTAACGCTGTAGTGTAGACTAGGCGTAAGGCTATGTTTACACTAGCACTTACTGCTGTCGCTCAGGGTATGAAAAATACCTAAGTTACGTAGCTACCACATAGTTAAACCGACAGGAGAGCTCTCTCCCATTGGTGGTCACATTAGAGACCTTACAGCAGCGCCACTGCATCGCTACATCTCCAGTGCCGTAAATGCGCTCATGTAGTTGTAGCCTAAGGCATAACAAGATCCTCTGGCTGGAAGCCAAAGCCACAAAAAAAAGTCAAATTGGAAATGAAATGTAAATTCTTAACAATGAGGGTAATTAACCATCAAAACAGATTAACAAGGGAAGTGGTAAATACATCATCACTTGAACTTTTTGTGCTGAGATGGAATGTCTTTCTAAAAGATATGTGCTACAGTTCAGCCACAGTTTATTTGGCTCAATGACATTCACTTATGTAACAGGGAAGAATAATTCCCCTCCCTCCAGGAATCACTGAGTGCAATTCTGTGACTTGTCCTACTGCACATGTATGAATTTAAATACTGCTTTCTTCATTTCACAGTATTCTCTGGAAAACTCCCCACAGTTCTGTTAAGGGAGAGAGGAGGTGGCAATATGTTGGTGCCAATTGAGATATGAGCCAAATTGCTGCTGGGCAAATCCTGGGGATGGGATTTAAAAATGTCATGTCACCATAATAGAGAGACAAGGTGGATGAGGTAATATCTTTGATTAAAACAACTTCTGGACATCACCTAGTTTGTCTCTGTAATATCCTGGGAGCAACATGGCTACAACTACACTGCATGGCACCATAGTACACCATCGCCTCCACAAATGACAAGCTTTGGGCTTGTCTACAGTGGCAACTTTCTCACTCGGGGTGTCAAAAAACACCCTCTCTCCCCCCAAGCACAGCAAGTTTCAGCACTGTAACGTGCCTGTGTAGACAGGGCACCAGCTCTGGGTGCTACGCCTCTCGTGGAGGTGGGTTTTTTAGAACACTGGGAGAGCTCTCTCCTAGCGCTGTGCTGCGACCACACAAGGCACGTTAAAGTAAAATTATAATAAAGTATAATAAAGTAAAATTATAACTATACATATCAAGCATCACCTTGTGCTTTACACCACCTAAATATCACCACAACATCAATGAGAATCCTCTGCTACAAAGCATTCCTGTTTAAATGGGGCAATCCTCAGGGAATATGTTCCACACAATACTCTTCAAGGACTCTAAACTATGATAAAATGGCACACCTAGTCTATTTCAATGGCACGATTGTTGTTATCTGCAAGCTGTTTATTGTACTTAACAGGCGTGAACAACTTTTTGTTCTCTGAAGCCCTTTGTTCACTTCACATTAGTCCTTGACCTCTTAAGACAGATAAAGGAGTTTAGAAGCAGGGTAATCACAGGGCAGAATTTAGCCCTAAATATTTTAATTTGTACAACTCTTATTTTTGATGCAATCTTGACATTCCAATGCCTACGGTATCTCCCAGCATAATAAATCCCTATGAGCCTCTGGCAATTAGGATGATCATTTAGCTGGCATGTTTCTTTTCAGCTAGAGTATGCCAAATAAGAGGACTGTGCTGTATCACCTTATCCAATTGTGAAGGTATCTGTTATCCTGGGGGCTAACTGTGGTCATCCAAGTTTTGCTGCAGATGTTAACACTAATTGGCTGTAAAAGAGAAAAAACATACCTGCCCTCCTGAAATGTAACTTACAGTAAGATGGGAAACTCATTAGGAGTTCAGGGTCTGTAGAAGTACAAAAAGTGCTTCAGAAACAAGGGCAATATGTGATTTGTATACATATATCCCCAAAGAACACATGGCAACACTACCCATAGCGATGAGAATGGATGGTTTTTGTTTCTAGTATGTCTGGGCTGCAGCTTAGCTCCTCCGTTGGAGTGAGAATTAATTATATGTTTCAATAATTATAGCTAGCTATCCTAGAAAAGATGGCCCTCACTCACTTTTATAGAGCCTGAAATGAGCTGGTAAAAACAAGGGCATGAGCTCCAGGCATACTCAGACAGTGAAACATCCACAGCATGCTTAGGCTGGCTGTAAACTTGAGGATTGTCTTTTTGTTCTGGGGTCCCAGTTCTAGTCACTCCAGTAATAGAAATAATAAATAATGATAAATTCTCAATATGCCAGACAAAGAGTTATTGTTTCAAACACAGGGCATCAAACCTCAAATACAGCATGAATCCAAATACACCATGAACACAATCCTAAACTGATTATATCTACTGTTAACAGGCACCCGAGGGACCTGCTTCTGTTACACTTTGGCAATACTTGTCTAGCTTGCCATGGTGGTAAAGTCTTATTGGACAAAATTGTATAGATAGGACAGGCTACAGCACTCCTGAAAATGGTTGTTCAGTCCTGATTAAAGTATCACTCATCTTGATGGGACATATCTCACTCATTCTTTTCTTAGCCTGTTCCTCTTTGTCTAATAATTTTTCAGTTGTCTATCTCCAGGGTCTATAAAATTTGACCTGGAATTTCCCGTTCTGCATGGGAGAGATGTTTCAATGGCAGAAGACAGCAGGAATAGAAGATAATGCAGGACTCATGAGATACACAGTCAAAACAGTGAAATCATCATCATCATGTCAAAGTAGGAGGTAAAACACATGTGCAATAAATTATAAGTTAGCAATAAAGAAGTCCACTGCTGTCATCACCATGACTCTCTCAGTCAACTGCATGGAAATGCAATATCCATCTGTTTGAGGCCCATCCTAAGTACCTGCAAACATGTATGCACAACTTCATCCTGCCTCAGCACAGAAGACTGGAATAAATGACCTCCTGGGATCCTTTCCAGTCCTGCATTTTTATGATTTTATCCACCTTATAGGGTATCATAAAGCAGAACTTTGCAAAGCTGAATATTATTAGAAGCACTGAGAAAGTACAACCACCCTGGTCCTCCATTTGTAATAAATGGGGAGACAAAAATAAAGCAGAGACCTTTGAAGTATTAGGACTAGATTCAACCCTGAGCGTGCAGCTAGCCTGGTGGAAGCATTCACCCACGGGGAAGAGAAGGTGTTGATTTTGATCAAAGCAGCTTTAAATTCGTAGGCGCATGCTACTGAAGACCCACCAGGAATTTCAGCTCATCTTGCCGCCAGTCTGGTTCCACCTACTAGGAAACCATTCCTCTGCTATCTGGGCTGGATTACAACTGATGATTATAAAGGCGTGATAATGTCTCTGCGTTAAGGCAGGGTTTGGTTTTACAGCAAACTCTTTGTACAATATGTTCTCCCCCCCACACACACACATATTTTACAACCCATAATCTGAGTAAAGAGTGGATTTTCCTCAAATGTACTTTTGAAGAAATTAAGCTGTAATTAAGCAAAGTTATTAATGATAGAAAAAAACAATTTCCTCCATTATATTCACAATTTTCCCTAACTCAAAATGACTGCCATTTTTCATCATTTGCAATGGGATTGCAGCTACTCAGACCCTCAACAAAGATATTAGGCACAGCCTCAGTAGTATTTGGGAAGGTGCAGCTAGTAAAGAAAGCAGCTGTTTCCTATTGTTTCCAGTGGGACTGAAGCCACAGGCTGTGCTCAGAGAAGATGGCTGCTTTTTCACTAAAGCCTTTGACACCATAACTCTCAACCTGCCAGTGCGAGACATGCCATTGAAATGTCTGACAACTGAGGGAAATGCAGAATGCTCACTTTTTGTTACACAATAATGTCATAGATTATGGTGTTAAGGGTTTTTTTTAAACTATAAAATCTGTTTTAAAAGATGTTTTCTCACTGCCTGGGAGCGGGAAGTAAAACCTACAAAAACAAAAACTTGAAAAATAGAAATGCTGTCATGGGCAACTGTAAGGGCCTGAATGTGTATTGTCATTCAATGAGATTTGAACTTGAGACATTCAGACCTCCTGCACAGCGCTTAACTTTACCACCTACTTGACTCTACCAATGAGTAACTCATGTGTAATCTATGGATTAGCTATTAGAGGGGAACATGACACACAGTTTTGGCAATGGGTTACCCACTTATTTCCTAGACAGCCATAGAATGCTGGGAATCAGAGTTTCTGTTTTTCAGTTCTGCGTGGGGCATATGGTTTAGGGGTTAGAGCAGTGGTTACAGAAACCATAGTTCAAAGCATGTAGCTTGTTCTGGTGTGAGAGTGAGAGGCAGAGTGACACTTCAAGTTCTGAGCCAGAGGCAGAGTGACTCAGTATATAAAATTGAGATTACTATATTAGAAACGTGTGATGTATTTCCATCTCTCCTAGAAGTGCCTTTGTAACATTAGTTCATTTACCTGTAAAGTTGTGTGGTTCATCACTGACTACCTTCTGATGATTAACATTTTGAGCTGTAGCTCAATAATAAGTGCACAAAAACATAAACAACAAGGAAGGCAAAAGATGAGATTTGAACTCATGGTCTGCTTTTAGCTCCAGGCTAGGTTACAGGGTATTTGATATGGATTGACTATGCCACTCTTCTTAAAGTGAGAGCCAGTGTGATTCAGCTGAACTGCAAAATGCTTACCAAGTGAGGGGCCTTCTTTTGGTTCCAGTGGGGCTGAAGCCACGAGCTGCCTTAGGGAAAGCTGCCCCCTATGCTATATGGTTAGAAAACTATGAAGAAGGCAGTTTATGACATTAACCCATGGCTAGGTCAGGGAACACAAACTGGGGTTCCTGGATTAGAAAAATGACCAGCTCCAGTGCGGGTGGCGGGGGGAGGGCTCTCAAACCTTTGTTGAAGCTGCTTTGCATGTCCTCTGTGAGGAGCTGTGGCCCTGTAGAGCAGATGGAGCACTCAAAAATCTCCTAGCCACCTCAGGGTTGGAATGCCAGCACTGTTGTGCTAGAATTAGGGAGGGTAGAGAGATGGATCCACCAGTTCCCACACCATATTCACAATTAAGCCTTATCTACGCTAAAAAGAGATGGCCAATATAGCTATACTGGCAAATTCTCCTAGCTGGCATGCAGCTTATACCATCAGAAGCATTATTTTGCTGATGTAGCTTACCAGTTTCCTGAATTCAATAATCTATACTAGCAAAAAGACTTTTTGTTGTTGGCATAACTGCATCTACAGTGGGGTTTTAGCCTGCACAGCTGTGTCGGTTGGGCTCTGGGAGGAGGTTGATTTTTTCACACTCCTGACTGACATAGCTATGCTGACAACACTTTTAAGTGTAGACCAGGCCATAGGTCAGGTAGGCAGTTTCCTTTGAAGAAGAGCTTTGAAGCCCCACCAACAAGCTGCCAGTGAGTAATAACAGAGCCTGGGGAGCCTGCCCTACCTCCCATGCTTTTTGGTTTTCACTTAATCTCATTTCATTACATCATGTGAGTCCTATTCCCGAAGAAAATGAAGCAGTTGTGTTACCAGTTTCCTCATGTCTCCCGTATGCTTGCTGAGAGAAAACGGAATGCTATTAAAGGTGACTATTGTTTGTTTTAAGTTCCTAGAACTTGTATGAATAAGGTTCTAGGTGGGGGCTCAAGCCCAATGCTTGTTTTGAAAGAGACTGCCAGTTGTAACCTAACCTAAGCATCGTGTTATCGTGAATCCAGCCCTTTTTTTGCTGTTATTCACACCTGAGTTACACTAGAGTAGATAGGCCTCTGGTGTTTCAAATACCATGTGATCTAAATATGCTCTGCTCACCATCATTAGCCGGTCTACACTGATGCTCCCAGCATTGCTACCACTGCTGGAGCAAAACCAGTGGGGAATTTTTAAGAAGAATCCTTGGGTAAATAAGGCCAGTCAGGCCAGCATATAGACCTTACGCTGATGTTTCAGGGCGGTTGAGTCTCTGTAAAATAAAGTCACAGGCTAGCCTTCCCTTGAGGGTTTTAAGTGTCTGGCTAACCACCGGTGATTGCAGGGACATTCTCTGGGGTAGCTGCAAAAGCATCTACAGTGCAGATAGGGATCAATTTGGTGTCTCAGAAATGGGTGTTTGAGGAATAGGAGGCTGTTAGTCAGACCACCACAGTAAGCAGTTCACTTCCCCACAGAACTCAAGCCAGTCCTTAGTCTCTGAGCAAGAAGTCCTTGCCTCTCACTGCCAGACCGAAAGTCTGTGGATTGGAGTGGTAGATCTCACTAAGAGGCAGAAAGCAGTTAGTGCTGTATGACCCTATGGAATCTTTTCCATCTCATCTCTCCCTCCTAGGAGAAAAAATAAGCACTCATTGGAGGGAATGCAGAGCCCTGTGTCTTTGTTTTAGCAGAGACCTGGGTTCTGTTTCTAGCTCTGCCGGGAGTGACCTGGTGTAAGTTCTCTGTGAAACTGGCAAATGATATCTTCCCTCATTCCCCCCAAGTTATGAGACTTTGGTTTATAAAAAGGGTAGTGAAGGGCACAGAAACAGAACAAGTGCTAATGTAAGAGCTGGACTAAAACTCACGATGGCTGCATTTGCAGTTTACTTCATGTGATCTGCTCAGGGCCTGCTCCAAGCAAAAAAAAGTTCCTGCACACCCCCCGGCCCCGCCCCAACTCTACCCCTTCCCTGCTCCATTCCAACTTCTTCCCCAAATCCCCGGCCCTCCTCCTCTCCTGGGCACGCCACATTTCCCCTCTTACTCCTCCCTCCCAGGCTTACCTGGGAGGGAGGGGGAGAAGCAGAGCAGCAGCGTGCCGGGGGAGGAGGTGGAGGTGAGCGGGGGGGGAGCGGTTCCTCTGCCCCCCCAGGCTTACTTCCTGCGGCCCTATCATAACCTAGTCCCAGATTTGGACCTTAGCGTCCAAAATATGGGGGTTAGCATGAAAACCTCCAAGCTTAGTTACCAGCTTGGACCTGGTAAAGCTGCCACCACCCAAAAAATTAGAGTGTTTTGGGGCACTCTGGTCCCCTCAAACCTTCCCTGGGGACCCCAAGACCCAAATCCCTTGAGTCTCACAACAAAGGGAAATAAACCTTTTCCCTTCCCCCCTCCAGGTGTTCCTGGAGAGACACACAGAAGCAAGCTCCGTGAATCTAAACAGAGGGATTCCACCCTCCCCGTTTCCAGCCTTGGAAAACAGAAGTACTAATCTCTCTTTTCCCCTCACCCAGAGGGAAAGCAAAGTCAGGCTAGTAAATCTAACACACACAGATTTCCCCCTGACTTCTTCCTCCCACCAATTCCCTGGTGAGCACAGACTCAATTCCCTGGAGTTCCCCACTAAAGAAAAACTCCAACAGGTCTTAAAAAGAAAGCTTTATGTAAAAAGAAAGAAAAATACATAAAAATGGTCTCTCTGTATCAAGGTGACAAATACAGGGTCAATTGCTTAAAAGAAATATGAATAAACAGCCTTATTAAAAAAGAATACAATTCAAAGCACTCCAGCAACTATAGACATGTAAATACAAAAAAACATATAAATCACTATCTGATCTTTGGTACTTACAACTGGGAAACAGAAGATTAGAAAGCAGGAAACAGAAATCACTTCTCATAGCCGAGAGAGTACAGGCAGAAGACCCCAGAACAAAGGACTCCCCCACAAAGTTCCCTCCACCCAGATTTGAAAAAGTCTTGTTTCCTGATTGGTCCTCTGGTCAGGTGTTTCAGATTACTTCTTTCCAGGTGAAAGAGACGTTAACCCTTAGCTATCTGTTTATGACAGGCCCTCCCCATGCCCCCCACTGCCACAGCTCACCTGCACTCCGCCTGCTCCCCTGAGCACACCTTCGCCATTCTGCTTCTCTTACCTCCCTCCCAGGCTTGCCACAAAACAGCTGATTTGCGCTGCAAACCTGGGAGGGAGTGGGGAGAAGTGGCAGCGCACTCAGGGGAGCAGGCAGCAGTGGAGCAGAGGTGAGCTGGGGCGAGAGCAGTTCCTCTGCCACCCCGGGTTACTTCCTGTGGCTCTCCCCGTGCCCCCCACCACTGCAGCTCACCTCTGCTCAGTGTCGGCTCCTGGCTTTTTGCACCCCAAGCACAAAAAAAAAAAAAAAGAGGAGCCAGAATGCCACCCCTTGGAAAGAGCCACCCCAAGCACATGCTTGGAGCACTGGTACCTAGAACTGGCCCTGGGTCTGCTAAGCTACAGGACATTGAGAGAGTCTCTTTCTTGCCTTTTCTTCCACAAAAATGTGTGATGGCCAGAGCTTTTCACATCTTTGCAAGACTGCCTGCAACAGCCGCCAAAACTGTGTTATTCATGAGAGTTGGCCACACTGATTGTTTAACGGGCCTCTGGAACCACCAGAGGGTTTGCTGAAAACCCATGCTAGGTCTGGTCTCCCTGGTAAGAAACAGCCCCCCTCCAGATTGCTGTGGTTTTAGCAGAAAACATCCACTTAAATAGCTCTAGGTCATGCTTCCCAGGGCACCCATTAGAAGCGTATAGATAGTCCCATGGGCCCAGTGGAATGTTCAGCACCATTATGTCAGGAAACTGGTCTTTTTAGGTGGTTTTGGCAGCTCTACAGGCTTGCAAGTAGAGGAAATGTACTTGTGACATTCCCTGAGAGCCTCTTCTGCTTGCTGCCTCTCTCTGGGAAACCCAGTGATCAAAGCACAAGCAAAGAAGAAAAAATAGTAACATTAATGTTGACTGTGTTCCTGGAGATTTCGTTCTCCTGTAGGTGGTGACATGATTCATGTATACTTGAACCTGGGGGCATGTGGGTATTTCTGTTGTGCAAAATCTAAGAAATTGAAATTGGGTAATAAAAGCAGCATTTAGTGGCATCAAATGGCCACTCAGCAAACTTGTCTCTTGAAGACTTTCCAATATTGCAAGTTAACCTCGTCCAGCATCTGTGCAGCCTGCCTTCTGTTAAAAAGGCAAAACTAGATTGCTGCACTTGATTTTAGGGGGATACTCTAGTTACATGGATGCAAAAACTCACTCTTTTCTTAAAATCCTAAGTGCTGGCAGAATGAACCTTGCTGCTATCATAGGCTGGCTACCTGTGTCTGCATGGAGGGCTAGTAACAGTTACAGCAACTAACATAGACCAATTATCCAGTATAGAGTTCGTTTCTTATATAAAACTCTCATAAAATCATATTTGGAATATTGTTCCAAGAGGGCTGCAAGGCTTCTCTGGTGCTTAGAAAGTCTGTTTTACAAGAATAAGCTGATTATGTTCAGCTTTGGAAAAGAGGGTTGGGGGAGGGACACTTGATTGCAGAGTGTGTTTAAAAGTGTTATTCCAGGACCTTGGGAAAGTCCTGTTCAAATTACAAAGGGTCAAGCTCAAAACAAGAGGTCAAGCTCTGAAGCTGATAAAGGACAAGTTTAAAACTAATATCAGACGAGTTTCTTCTCCAACAGTCTTCAGTGACTGTAGCAGGCAGTACAGTTGTGTTCAAAAATAGACAGACTTATACTTAGTGCAATTGTGTTACATATATTATGGAAGTGACTAAAGGCCTCAACCAAGATCAGAACCCCATTGTGCTAGTCACTATACATATACACACTACAAGACGTCTTTGCCCACTCCCCCCACCAAAATAATTGCCATCTAAAAAGCTGACAGACAAAGAATGGGAGGGGAAACATGATTAGCCCAAGGTCGCACAGCGAGTCAGTGACAGAGCTCAGATTAGAATCTAGGTATCCTGAGCCCTAATGTAGGATCTAGATACTGGGTCATGCTGCTATTCTACTAGGGGTTTCCTGATGTGAGAACACAGCCGGTGAACCAACTGTTCTCCCTGTCCTTAGATTTCTGTGTATATATACACTCTGGAGACAATCCTCAGGCCCAGATCAGGCCAGCCCCAATGGGCTAGTCCCTCAAGTGGACTTGCTCCCCTAGCAGCAGAGTTGTTTCCAAGCAGGCATACCAACCCATGGTGTCCTGCGTGATCTATGAAGTCAGAATGAACTGTATTAATACTTCTCTTGTATTACTCGGCTCACTCTGTTAGACTCCAGAGGTGTAAGCCCACAGACTGAGTGCCTCTCCATGAGAAAGGGAAAGGAGGGATGTTCTTGATTCTCCTCTAAAGAGAGGAAGAGCGGATCTTTGCTGCCCAGCTCCTTTTCCCTTTGTGGAGAAGGGAGGAAGAAGAATTGTACAGTACTACTCTTCCCAGGCAAGCAAGGAGTTCCTCACCTGCAGTTCCCTTCATCTTGCCTTTGGAGAGAGGAGAGAAATGCTGGTGCTGTACTGACTGCACTCATAGGCACCAACTTCTCCTGGCACCAATGAGTGCTCGTGCCCCCCCAGCCATGGCCCTGGCCCAACTCCACCCCTGCTCCTCCTCTTCCCTTCCCCATTCCAACCCCTTCCCCAAGGTATTCTGCCCCCTCCCTGCCCCTGTTGGACTCCTTCCCCAAATCCCTGCCCTAGTCCCACCTCTTCCCCACCTCCTTCCCTGAGCGTGCTGCATTCCCGCTTCTCCCTCCTCCCTCCCACAGCTTGTTACGCTGCGAAACAGCTGGGAGGAGAAGCGGGGAAGGCGCACTCAGGGGAGGAGGTGGAGGCAGAGGTGAGTTAGGGTGGGGGAGGCAGGGCAGGGAGCTGCTGGTGGATGCAGAGCACCCACCAATTTTTCCCCGTGGATGCTCCAGCCCCAGAGCACTCACAGAGTCGATGCCATGACTGCATTGGCCAAGGCACTTAGGATAAGATCTGTCTCAATATGCCAGCTACCTTCCACCAACAAGGCTCTATAAGAATAGGGTCACCAGATAGCCACTGTGAAAAAACGGGACGGGAGTGGGGGATAATAGGCACTCATATCAAAAAAAGTCCCCAAAACCGTGACTGCCCCTTTAAAAATGGGACATCTGGTCACCCTACATAAGAATCCCAGCTGCATGTTACAACTGACTTCCCTTGACAGACCCCCCCATGGGAGAAGGGAAACAGGGCAAATGCTGTCTGCCTCCCATGGGAGTGAATCTTCTGTTGAAATCAGCCCCTCCCTGATTCAGGGGCTGCAGTCTGCAACACCAACAGCGGGGAATTCAAGCCCTCTGCATTCTCAACAAAACACCTCATAAGCATTATTCTAATGAGACTAAAAATGTATGCAATGCTTTAATGTAATGGTGCCTGCCACAGTCTGAGTACTATAGCTGCCATTACCAAAAATAAAAAAGGAAAAATAAATTAATAAGAAAGCTGGAACAAGTCTGATGTTAGTAACTTTCATATATAAAATAGTCTACAAATATCAGGTTTTCAGTGTAGAAAAAAAAGAGTGCCGTACCTGCCATATTAAATTACTCTCGGTCATGTTTTTATTCCTCCTCTCCCCCCTGGGATTTTAAAAATCTTGAAGAAATATGTGTGCACTCTTCAAATATTTCCTGAAGTCAGTGGATTCCATATGTTCTTAAGAAACAAATTGTTCTTTCTGATGGTCATTCTTGATGACATTTAGTTTTTTTAACCAGTACACTTAGGCACTGTGCCGTTTGCTTTTTCTTGGACTCAATAATAGAGACTTTCTCCCTCTAAAATATATTGGACAGCAGTACAGTGTACATTTTAAGGGCAAGACAAAAGAAATACAGTATTTTTCTTAAATTAAGGGGGAGGGATAGCTCAGTGGTTTGAGCATTGGTCTGCCAAACCCAGGGTTGAGAGTTCAATCGTTGTGGGGGCTATTTAGAGAACTGGGGCAAAAATCTGTCTGGGGATTGGTCCTGCTTTAGGCAGGCGGTTGGACTAGATGACCTCCTAAGGTCCCTGGCATTCTATGAAATAGCTTGATATTACTTGTCCTAGCAATTACATACATGATTTCTAAATTTAAGAGTTAATCATTCTCAAGGTAAAAATCATTGTCTTACCTATGGTGGTATTTCTGCATTAGAGCACTAAAACAGAAAACATTTCTAAAATCTACTTTATGCTGTTAGTGGCTGTCCCCCTTTAGCCCACCCCCCGGTGCCCCACAAAGCCCTTCTGCAACCAGCTAAAAGAGCACTTCTTTAGCTTTCAGTGGCAGATGAATGTGTTTGTGGTGCTGAAGGACGAAAGTTGCAATCCTAGCTCCCCAAAACTGTGTGATTTATGTAGTGATTATGTCTGTTATAAATATATACAATGCCCAATCCTGTACTGAGAACTGTGAAAACACACCCTTTTACCCATGTAGAGCCCCATTTAAGTCAAGTCTCATGCAAGACCATTGCTGGATTACCAACTTTCTAACTGCACAAAACTGAACCCCTTTGCCTGCCCTTCTCTGACGCCCCACCCCCACTCACTCCGTCACCTCTCCCTTCATCGCTCGCTCTCCTCCATCCTCACTCACATTCACTGGGCTGGGGATGAGGGTGTGGGAGGGGGTGCAGGGTCCCTGCAGTGCAGAAGTGGGCTTAGGGCTGGGGTAAGGGGTTGGGATGTGGGAGTTGGTGCGGGCTGTGGAAGAGGGCTCAGGACTGGGGCGGTGGGATGGGGTGCGGGCTCTGAAAGAGAGTTAGGGTACGGGAGGGGGGTCAGGGCTGGGTGTGCGTGGTACGGGCTCTGGGAGGGAGTTAGGTTGTAGGAGGGGGTTCTGAGCTGGGGCCAGGGGTTGAGGTACTTGACGACGGGTTGGGTGCGGGCCCCAGCCAGGTGCTGCTTACATCAGATGGCTCCCAGTCAGTGATGCAGCATGACTGAGGCAAGCTCCCTGCCTGTCCTCGGCCCCCCCCCCAGCCTGGATCCCCCTCCTGCACTGCAAGTACCTCATCCCTGGCCCCACCCAGAGCCCACATAGCCAGCCGGAGATCTCACCCCCTCCCACACCTCAACCCCTGCCCCAGCCCAGTGAAACTGAGTGAGTGAGCAAGGATAAGGGAGAGCGAGCAATGGAGAGAGGGGGGCTGGAGGAAGGGACAGGGCCTGGGGAAGGGGCGGGGTCTTGGGGAAGGGGCTGAGCAGGGGGCAGGGCAAGGGTATTCAGTTTTCTGCAAACAGAAAGTTGGCAACCTTAGCATTCTGGGATATCTTTTTCCAAACCAGGAATTGTGAGAAGTTTTTAGAGGGGAAATGTGATTTTTTAAAAAAGCAGCCTAAACTTATTTAATAGAATCATAGAATATCAGGATTGGAAGGCACCTCAAGAGGTCATCTAGTCCAGCCCCCTGCTCAAAGCAGGACCAATTCCCAACTAAATCATCCCAGCCAGGGCTTTGTCAAGCCTGACCTTAAAAACCTCTAAGGAAGGAGATTATTCCACCTCCCTAGGTAACCCATTCCAGTACTTCACCACCCTCCTAGTGAAAAAGTTTTTTCCTAATATCCAACCTAACCCTCCCCACTGCAACTTGAGACCATTACTCGTTGTTCTGTCATCTGGTACCACTGAGAATAGTCTAGATCCATCCTCTTTGGAACCCTCTTTCAGATAGTTGAAAGCAACTATCAAATCCCCCCTCATTCTTCTCTTCTGCAGACTAAATAATCCCAGTTCTCTCAGCATCTCCTTGTAAATCATGTGCTCCAGCCCCCTAATAATTTTTGTTGGCTCTGCTGGACTCTTTCCAATTTTTCCACATTCTTCTTGTAGTGTGGGGCCCAAACTGGACACAGTACTACAGATGAGGCCTCACCAACACCAAATAAAGGGGAATGATCACGACCCTCAATCTGCTGGCGATGATCCTACTTATACAGCCCAAAATGCTGTTAGTCTTCTTGGCAACAAGGGCACACTGTTGACTCATATCCAGCTTGTCATCCACTGTAACCCCTAGATCCTTTTCTGGAGAACTGCTGCCTAGGCACTCAGTCCCTAGTCTGTAGCTGTGCATGGGATTCTTCCTTCCTAAGTGCAGGACTCTGCACCAGTCTTTGTTGAAACTCATCAGATTTCTTCTGGCCAAATCCTCTAATTTGTCTAGGTCCCTCTGTATCCTAACCCTACCCTCCAGCGTATCTACCACTCCTCCTAGTTTAGTGTCATCTGCAAACTTGCTGAGGGTGCCATCCACACCATCCTCCAGATCACTAATGAAGATATTGAACAAAACCAGCAGCAGGACCGACCCTTGGGGCACTCTGCTTGATACTGGCTACCAACTAGACATGGAGTCATTGATCACTACCCGTTGAGCCCGGTGATCTAGCCAGCTTTATCTCCACCTTATAGTCCATTCATCCAGCCATATTTCTTTAACATTCTGGCAAGAATACTGTGGGAGGCCATATCAAAAGCTTTGCTAAAGTCAAGAAAAAATATCTCCTCATACACAGAGCCAGTTATCTCATCTTTGAAGGGAATTAGGTTAGTCAGAAATGACTTGCCTTTGGTGAATCCATGCTGACTGTTCCTGATCACTTTCCTCTCCTCTAAGTGCTTCAAAATTGATTCCTTGAGGATCTGCTCCATGATTTTGCCAGGGACTGAGGTGAGGCTGACTGGCCTGTAGTTCCCCGGATCCTCCTTATTCCCTTTTTAAAAGATAGGCACTTCATTAGCCTTTTTCCAGTCATCCGGGACCTCCCACAATCACCATGAGTTTTCAAAGATAATGGCCAATGGCTCTGCAGTCACATCCGTCAACTCCTTTAGCACTCTTGGATGCAGCGCATCTGGCCCGTGGACTCGTGCTCGTCCAGTTTTTCTAAATAGTCCCGAACCACTTCTTTCTCCACAGAGTATTGGTCACCTTCTCCCCATACTGTGCTGCCCAGTGCAGCAGTCTGGGAGCTGACCTTGTCTGTGAAGACAGGTAAAAAAAGCATTGAGTACAGTAGCTTTTTCCACATCCTCTGTCACTAGGTTGCCTCTCCCATTCAGTAAGGGGCCCACACTTTCAGTTCCAAGTTTCTCCCACAGCCTAGTTAGCAGGGTTTTCAGCATATATTTTTGGGCTTAATGTAATTTTCAATTTAGCTTTGTAGTTCATCTTTACAGCTGTTGCATTTGAAACAGCATAGAAAAGCCACCTGATTTTAAGCTTGATCAACTATATTGCTCATTATCATCACAGCCTGCATCTACAGAAGATGTATTAATTTTTTTAAATGAGTAACACCTCTTCATATTGGACAGCTGGATGGAAATCTCCAAAACAATGGAGTTCACTGAACAAACACTTCCTATAACATTTTTGAGTAAAGCAGCTATTCAAAGGAAACTGTTAGGAATGAGAATAGAGCCATAAAAATGAAAAATTATTTTGCAACCTTGTCCATTTTGTTCAGTATTCTAAAAATTCCCCTGGTGAAAAACATTTCTTGCCATGTATGAAACACAAAGGGGCTAGATTAACAAAGGTGACTGTGTATAAATACTTAAATATCCATTGGGCTGGCAAGTGAACGGTAATGACTATGTAGCCTAGTGGTCAGGGCACCCATCAAGAAGAGCTGTGTTCAAATCCTTACTCCCTATCATACAGAGGAGAAATTGGGCCCTGGTCTCCCACATCATAGGTAAATACTGTCATGGCTCTGCTATTAGGTAAAAGGGGGATGGTATAGCCACCTCTATTTTATGTGAAGGGTTAGGCATGCTCTGAGCCTGTCACCTGGCTCATGCCCTGCAGATGAGATTGGGGGGGAGGGGGAATGCCTACTTTGTGAACCCCACTGGGGTTAGGTGTGAATGAGGGGCACAGCTACTCGGTAGTGTCATGACTCTGAGATAGCTGGGAATGTGCCCAGCCACTGAAATGGGGACATTATTGGTGGAAACTTTGGTGCCTATGGACTTTGGGCACCTCCAGGGCTAGGCAACAGCTGAGTGGGGGGTTTGTAAATGCCAGTGGTGCCTAATTGTTGGGCTTTGCCCCTTAAGTAGTAGTCAGACACCTACATCACCTTTGTGAACGTAGCCAAATCTGGGTTTGAAGATGTAGATTTGCTTTACTTAATATTGCCATTTCTGAAGCTCTTGTTGTTGTTATTTATCTGTATTGCAGTAACCCATAGAAGTCCCCTCCTCACTTCCCCGGGCCCAACTAGTCACTGTCCTGGGGGCTGTGCAAATACATAGCTAGAGCCAGTCCCTGCCACAAAGTGACTACAATCTAAATAGGAAAATCGAGTGGAGTGTAGGAGGGGAAATGGAGGCACAGACTGGGGAGGGGACGTACCCTAGTCACACAGCGGTCACACTGCTTTCCGTAAAAGCCCTGTTTGATAACTACCATCTTGTTGAAGAGCAATGATGTTGAGAGAAGGGGAGACAAATGCTAGTGAATGAAAACCAGTTTGCTATGTTTACACTGAATTTTCAATGTATAACAGAAATAAAGATAGGCCCACATTACAAAGTTCACAGCTAGATTCATAGCTCTGGGTTCAAGCTCTCCCACATTCAGAAGTATTTTCATTTGAGATTTTAGTGCTGGCTCATATCTAAACAAAGATTGGTATTAAGGAAAGTGACATAATGAGTTTTATTGCAATAAGTAAATGTATAAAAACTAGAATGATACTGAGGGCCTGATTGCAGCATATAATTACAACCTAGTGATTGAGGCAGAGCAAAAGTGCCCAACCCCTGTAGAAACACAAGGAAGCACTGTGCCTAAAGTAGGCACAATATCTCCTAGCTCTGTGGACAACAAAGAGAGAGCTTCGGTGGGAGACTTATATGCATAAGCAAGGACAGTATTTAGCTCTAAATGTCTGCATAAAGTGTGTTTTGTCAAGAGATTATATTTGGAAACAATGTGCACAGAGAGTTTCTGCAAGTTGTTTAAAGCAATTGTCACATTGTCTACACAAATCATCACCAATTACTTCAGCTAATCTTTGCAAACTATTTAAGCTTTCGATTCAAACACATCACACATGTTTATGTTCAGATCAGAAGCATTATTCAGAATTTTCAACAGGATATGAAAAAATGTCAATAAATCTGGAAGTTTGTGGGCTGACAATTCCTTCTACTCGAAGTGAAGACATGTCAGCTGAACAGAATATAATAACACAAAGAGCTGTTGAGATGCCTTCCAAAACAATAAGAAATAATGCCACCCTATAAAAGTAAACTGGGCTATTACTCAAAGGTATAACTGGGCTAGGATCAAACTGGTCTAATCCCAGGGCTGTCTCTCCTTATACAAAGCAGAGATGTTTGTTTTTAAACTTCATTGTAAAACAAAATGACTTTGGCCCAGATTTTACAGTTGTAACTCAAGTAAAATGCCCATTGACATTAATGAGAGTTTTGCTTACGTACAACAATTAAAGAATTTGGTATTTTAATATTTGTATTGCCTTTTCTTTGTCTTATTTCACCTTTTTCATTCCATGCCCTTGTGTATTTTTTTTCTTTTTTCACAAAAGAGGACCTTTCATACCAGAAGGCTCTCTCATAGGGTACGTCTTCACTACGGAATAATTCCAATTTTAAATAAACCGGTTTTATAAAACAGATTGTATAAAGTCGAGTGCATGCGGCCACACTAAGCACATTAATTCGGTGGTGTGTGTCCATAGTCCGAGGCTAGCGTCGATTTCTGGAGCGTTACACTGTGGGTAGCTATTCCGTAGCTATCCCATAGCTATCTCCCCCGCCCCTTAGAATTCTGGGTTGAGAGCCCAGTGGCTGATGGGGCAAAAATCATTGTCCCGGGTGGTTCTGGGTAAATGTCGTCAGTCATTCCTTCCTCTGGGAAAGCAATAGCAGACAATCATTTCGCACCCTTTTCCCCTGGATTGCCCTGGCAGACGCCATAGCACGGCAACCATGGAGCTCGTTCAGCTTTTTTTTTTTTACAGTCACCGTATGTGTACTGGATGCCGAGGACAGAGGTGCTACTCCAGCGCTACACAGCAGCATTCATTTGCTTTTGCATGATAGCAGAGATGGTTACCAGTTGTTCTGTACCGTCTGCTACCAGTGTAATTTGGCAATGAGATGATGATTATCTGTCCTTCTGTGCTGTCTGCTGCTACCATGGGTGCCCCTGGCTGAGATCGGCTGGGGGCGCAAAGATAAAACTGGGAATGACTCCCTGAGTCAATCCCTCTTTTATGGTTTCTAGAAATAGAGTCAGTCCTGCCTAGAATTTGGGGCAAGTGTACTAGAGAACCAGTATATCAGAGAGCGCAGCTGCTCTATGTCAGATCCTGCAGAAATGATGAGCTACATGCCATTCACGGGGGGTGCCCCTGCAACAACCCCATCCGTTGCTTCCCTCCTGCCCCAACCTTCCTGGGCTACCGTGGCAGTGTCCCCCCTATTTGTGTCATGAAGTTATAAAGAATGCAGGAATAACAAACAGTGACTTGTTAGTGAGATAAAATGAAGGGGAGGCAGCCTCCTGCCACTATGACAGTCCAGGCAGGACGTTAAGCGGTGCAGGGGAGAGGAGACCAGCATGCCGCTGCTATGACAGTCCAAGCAGAACAGAATCTTTTCTTTACACGGGAAAGGGAGAGGGCTGATGGAGCTCAGCCCCCAGTTGCTATGATGAAGACGGTTACCAGTCGTTCTGTACCATCTACTGGGAATGACCAGGAATCATTACTATTTTTACCCAGGCACCCCTGAGGCCAGCCAGGGGTATTCAGCAGTTATCAAGCATGGGCTGATGGTGACAACAGATAGCAATCATATTGTACCATCTGCCACCAGGAAGGGGAGAAGAGCAGATATTGCTCTTCACTGCTGCAACATCGCGTCTACCAGCAGCATTCAGTAGACATAGGGTGACATTGAAAAAAGTCAAGAAACGATTTCTTTCCCTTTTCTTTCACGTGGTGGGGGGAGGGAGTAAATTGACGAGCTATACCCTGAACCACGCTGGACAATGTGTTTGAACCTACAGGCATTGGGAGCTCAGCCAAGAATGCAAATACTTTTTAGAGACTGCTGGGGACTCTGGAATAGCTGGAGTCCTCAGTACCCACTCCCTCCCTCCATGAGTGTCCGTTTGAGTCTCTGGCTTCCCGTTATGCTTGTCACGCAGCACTGTGTAACCTGTAGATTTTTTTTTCAAACACTTTGGCATTTCGTCTTCTGTAACAGAGCTCTGATAGAACAGATTTGTTTCCCCATACAGTGATCAGATCCAGTATCTCCCATACAGTCCATGCTGGAGCTCTTTTTGGATTTGGGACTGCATTGCCACCTGTGCTGATCAGAGCTCCACACTGGGCAAACAGGAAATGAAAATCAAAATTTCGCAGGGCTTTTCCTGTTTACCTGGCCACTGCTTCTGAGTTGAGATTGCTGTCCAGAGCGGTCACAGTGGTGCACTGTGGGATACCGCCCAGAGGCCAATACCGTCAATTTGTGACCATACTATCCCTAATCCGATATGGTAATACTGATTTTAGCGCTACTCCCCTCATCGGGGAGGAGTACAGAAACCGATTTAAAGAGCCTTTTATATTGATATAAAGGGCCTCGTAGTGTGGACGGGTACAGCGTTAAATCAGTTTAACGCTGCTGTAATCAGTTTCAACACGTAGCGTAGACCAGGCCATAGTTACAGATGTTTCCAGGCCAAAACCAAGGATCTGAAGTTCTTCCTAATCTGAGCAAGTTTGAATATGGATGCAGATTCAAATCCATGCTGTTTCTTTCTACATTCTTGTTCTATTTATTTTATTATCCTTGAAATTTTACTTCTATGTCTTTTAGAACTTTCTTTCCATTTTTCCAAAAAAAACCCCACCTGCATTCAAAGATATGATGCACAGCAAATGTTTTCCTTACCTCACTTACTCTCAAATATAAAGGCCTTGGGATAGTCATTTTAAATATAAATTTCACACATAATGGTGTCCAAATGAAATATCTCGATTTCACCAGTTTCATTTATTACAAGTTTTTCTTCTTGTAAGATATCTTTTTATTTAAAAAAATCTGCAATAAATACAAGGTACCAGATCCTGCTCTGACACTGCTGTAAATCCAAAGTAACTCAGCTGATCTGAATGAAGTTACACTGGTATAAATCTGGAGTAAGTCAGATCAGACTCTGACCACACTCTCTGGGTAGAGGTGCCTGAATTTAATTTTGTCATGAGGATGACGGGTTCTCCTTTTGTTTGCTTTATACTTTTTTGCTGAGTGGAGTTGAATTTGGAGCTTTAGTTCAGACAATTAAAGACTGATAATATTAAGGCCATTTCCAAACAACTCTGTCAGTGCTCCTCATTTCTAGCCCACAACACCCTATCCTGAACTTCTCCTGAACAGATTCTGCCAATCATCATAAATTGTGCAAAATTTGTGATGGATTTGTGATGCAGAAAAAGAGTCCACGAGGGACTAATTTGGCACCATCAAACTCAATTTCCCTTTATTACCCTAAGGCAAGATTTAAACTAGTTTCCAGAGGTGAGAGGTCAGTACATTAACCCACAATGCTCGCCCCAGCAGGATTCTACTTATACAGTCTTGAGCACTTTTAAAGTGCGCTTCACTACACACTTCCTCTTGCTTTCTACATCCTTTTTTTAGTTTTATTGTAGGGTTACTGGTCTAGTCTTCTTTTTTTTTTTTAACCTACCCCCTCCTTTTATATTAGTACCTAACTTTCTTAGGGCACAATTCTGCAAACCATTTCTCATATAAGGCGGCCCACTGAGTTTGACTTATTTACTTTAGTGGCACTATTATTGATGTAAATGGTGCTCAACATGAGTTAGTGTGGCAGAATCAGGCCCACAATGATTTAGGACCTCCTCCCATTAAAGTCAATTGTAAAACTCTCAATAGCTTCAATCAGACTCGCTCTAGTAAGATAACTCTGGTTGAACACACACTCACTCCTCTTCTGAGTAGGCTTTGCAGTGGGCTAGTTTAGTTCATGGTCCTTGCGTTTCTATTTTGTTCATAAGGAATGACTATTTTTCGGCAACTATACACGTGAGATAGAGTTTGCTGCAATATAAGAATTGAAAGAGGAGATAACTAGAATAAACCACCTAGCAACGACAGGTGAGGTGTTACTTGTATGACATTTTGTAGTGGAAGTCTGAGTATTTCCAGTGACTAGTAAGACCGTGGCTCAATGCCATTTGGGGAGGTAATATTACTATGTTGCTAGAATGGGGGATTATCTCAGCGGGAGACAATTGTGAGTGTAGACACATGCATAAATAGGTTAAAGCCTTTAGTTTACAGAGTTTTGTCAACAAAAGGCAGCTTTTGTCAACAAAACAGTGAATGCATACACACTGTGATGTGACTTTTGGCACAAAAATTCCCTGTTTTGGCTACAAAATAAAACCAGCCCAATGAGAGACACAAGGCTTTTTGTACAAAGTTTTTGTCTACAAAGTGCCAGTGCAGACACCACCATGGGAGGTGTGTGAACCATCAGCTGGAGGAGGCTAGCCCCCAGCCCTGCCCATTCCATGCCCCAATTGGAGCCCAGAGCCTCCCCGCATCACAGCTGCCAGGCCCTGCCCCAGGCTAGATCCCCCAGCACTGGAGGACTGGGAAGGTGGGTGATGTGGTCCAAGCAGCCAGGGCCATCCCACAGGGAGATTGGAGCCATGTGGAGTGAGAAGCAGGAGGTGGGATCTAGGGGCAGAGCCATGCCTCCCTTAGCCTTTAATAGCCACCACTCATGGACACCACGCTTTATTTTATCTCTTTACTTGGCCTCCAGGAAGTGTCCCACAATACCCATCCTGACCACTCTGATCAGCAGTTTGAACTCCACTGCCCTGCAGCCAGTTAAACAACCATCCACCACTCCCATAGAATAATAAATGGAGATAGACCTATCTCATAGAACTGGAAGGGTCATTGAGTCTAGTCCCCTGCCTTCACTAGCAGGACCAAGTACTGATTTCGCCCCAGCTTCCTAAATAGGCCCCTCAAGGATCGAGCTCACAATCCTGGGTTTAGCAAGCCAGTGCTCAAACCACAGAACAATCCCTTCACCCAGAGAAGCCCATGCAATTTTTGAAATTCTATTTCCTGTTGGCTTGGCATGGCACAGTCTCATTTCATCTTTCAAGGTGACCATGGCAGGTTATTGCAGCAAACGCTCTCCTGCTTGGACCACTGCAGAGCTGCTGGAGCTGCTCAACATATGGGGAGAGGAGGCTGTGCAGTCCCAGCTGCACTTGAGGAGAAGAAATTTTGATATCTCTGGGCAGATTTCTTGAGGCTTGTGCGAAAAGGAGTCTGATCAGGACATGCTGCAGTGCAGAGCGAAGTTAAAGGAGCTGAGGCAGGCATGCCATAAGGTGAGGCAGGCAAACCATTGCTTCGGTGCTGCATCTAAGATCTGCTGGTTCTACAAGGAGCTGGATGCTATCCTCAGTGGTGACCCCGCATCCATCACCAAGAGCCCAGTGGATACTTTGGTGGGCCTGGAGGTGGAGAACGAAAAACCACAGACAAAGTCATTGATGAAGAGGTGGAGTTAGATGACAATGCAGAGCTCCCAAAAGGATCGCCCGGTGGGGCAGGCAGTCAGAAACCATTCACCACTCCAGAGGTGTCTAGCCAGTCTCAGCAGTTGCTCTCTGATGAGTAAGAAGCAGGAGAGGAGATGCCTGGTAAATGGCTGTGGTTTGTGTAGTGCGGAGTTGGGTTCTGGGTATAGAAATATAGAAGGCTGGCTGTGTTTCTGTGTGCTGGACATTCCCCTGTGCAGCTAATCAGTACTGCGGAACAGGGTCTTGATGCATGCTGAGATCTCATGAGAATCCTCCAGAGAGATCTTCAGGAAAGTTTCCTGGAGGTACTCGGCAATCTTCTGCCGAAGGTTCCTTGGCAGAGCAGCTTTGTTTCTTCTTCCATTGTAGGAAACTTTCCCATGCCATTTGGCAATCACTTGTGCAGGGACCAAAGCGGCAAACAGGCGAGTAGCATAGGGACCAAGGCGGAAGCTACAAGTGTGTAGTAGGTTTGCCCTTGCTTCTCTGCTTATTTTCAGCAGTGAGATATCTGCTAGAATGACCCCCACCTGTGGAAAAGTGTTGGAGAATTTTAATTTTTTTCCCCTAGTCGGTTGCAATGCAACCCTTGCGAGTGATCTTTTCCCCAAGTGGAACATCCCCCGCCACCCTCTGCAAACGCTCACCATGCTTTGGATGTTCACAGAGATGTGTGGTTGCTAAGGGTCAGTGAGAAAGTGATTAAGTTACCAGAGATGTATTTTACTGAAATGTTTCAGTGCTTCATGTGAATTTAACAATCATGCTTCTGTGCATTGTTCCTTGTTCTTCAGCAGATGTGGCCTTGAGGAACACCTCACATACACCAGCTGAGCGTCTCCACCAGATAAGAAAGTGCCCAAGATGGAGCAAGGAAGACATTGGAGGTACTGCACTCCAATGCAAAGAAAAGGGAAAGCAAGGAGTGGTAGGAAGCTGAAAGGCAGGACAGAAAAGAAAACAAAGAGTTTTTTAAGGACACTACCAAACAATGGTTAAAGTCATGAAGGAGCAAACGCTGCTGCTGAAGTCCTTAATAATGCTGCAGCCTGAGCAGATGCATGCCTGCCCTCCCCTGCAGCACATTCAGAACTTTTTTCCATGCTCCACCTCAAACTCCACCCACACAGTCCTTTCCGCTTTCCAGGACTTCTCCATTTCCCCTTCACGCCACTCCCTCGGACAACTTTCAAATGATAGATGGACCGACACACAGCTCTGAAAGTCTGCCCTTCCCTGGTACCTCCTTTCCCAACAAGCGTCTTCGTGTGTGTTGTTTCTCGTGTAATAAAAGCAACGTTTTTGAACGATAACTCAACTTTATTTGAGATAGCAGGAACTACCAATACATACACAGGCAGTTTATTCAGTTATTCATGGAATGTCAGGCCCCAGATTTCACCATTGCTTCTTAGGAAAACTACATGTAATGTAACATTGCAGCACCAATCACAGCGATATTCATTACTCGTTCTCATTTTCAAAGCGTTGCCTCAAAGCCTTCCTGATTTAACTTACCTCCTTCTGGGCCCCTCTGATAGCTCTGGTATCTGGATGCTCAAAATAAGCAGCCAAGAAGTCTGCCTCAGCACTCCACCCCATAGCAAATCTTTTACCCTTAGCTTCACAAAGATTGTGCAATGTACAACATGCAGCTATGACCATGGGAATATTATCTTTACTGAGGTCTAGCCTGCCATAAAGGCATCACCAGCGTGGCTTTAATCTGCCAAAGGCACATTCCACTGTCATCCAGCACCTACTCAGCCTGTTGTTGAATTGCTGTTTACCACTGTTCAGGTCTCCCATGTAAGGTTTCATCAGCCATGGCTGTAAGGGGTACACCAAGTCTCCCAGTATCACTATGGCGATTTCAACATCCCCCACTGTAATCTTCTGGTCTGGAAAGAAAATCCCTGCTTGTAAGGGCCAGTGTTGCTGAAGATGCATGTGTCATACACCTTCCCAGTCCACCCCACATTGATGTCAGTGAAACGCCCACGGTGATCCACAAGCTCCCGCAACACCATGGTGAAGTATCCCTTCCTATTGATGTACTCCGTCCCAAGGTAGTCTGGTGCCAAAACTGAAGCATTTGTGCCATCTATTGCCCTCCACAGTTAGGGAAACCCATTTCTGCAAAGCCATTCACTATTTCATGTACATTTCCCAGCGTCACGGTCCTTCATAGCAGAATGTGAGTAATTGCCTTGGACATTTGCATTAACACAGCCCCAACAGTCAACTTCCCAGCTCCAAATTGATTTGCGACCAACCTGTAACAGTGTGGAGTTCCCAGCTTCCACACAATGATTGCTAAGCTCTTCTTCACTGATAGGGCTGCTCTCATTCTAGTGTCCTCATGCCACAGTGCTGGGGTGAGCTCTGCACACAGTTCCAGGAAGGTGGTTTTCTGCATCCGAAAGTTCTGTAGCCACTGCTCATCAATCCAGCCCTGCATGCTGATACAATGCCACCAGTCTGTGCTTATTTCCCAAGCCCAAAAGTGATGGTCCACTGTCTGCAGCTGTTTCACGAATGCCAAAAGCAATCTAAAGTTGCTTCTATCCATATTACATAGCATGTCAGGTGACTGGGAGTCTTCTTCAGTTAGGAATTTCATGATTAACTGCACTGCCATCTGAGATGTCTTCATGACAGTTATCAGAGCATATGAGAGCAGTGCAGGATCCATCCCTTCACACAGAGATGGTGGGGTGAACAGCAAAAAAGGGCCATTGAAAAATGCCGTGAAAGAAAGCTGGAAGCCCATGGAATGCTGGGACAGAAATCAATGCATTCTGGGACATCGAGCCACATCCCAAGATGCACTGTGATCTGCTCTGCCTTCCCACAAGACCTAGCGGCAGAAGGTATCAAGCTGGACTGTGGCATAGGTACCCACACTGCATTGCTCATACTGCCGATGATAGTGCCCCACCTGTGGACATGCTCTGCCACCAGAGAGAGCGAGTGTGAACATGGAATACCAAGTTTTATTATAGCGCTTTTTGAGTGGCGACATCACTTTTGTCAATGACAAAGGACGAGACCTAAATAGAGATAATGTTTGTGTGGGATTCTGTGAGAAGTAATTAGTTAATGTTTGTAAAAGTTGTTCGAAGATTAAAAGTGCTAAGAGTTAAGACCTGAGGGTAGTTACATCTAGGGGAGCACTCAGCCATCTAAATCAAATAAAGTGCCTAGTCACAGTGTTCTAAAGATGCTGTTTCTTGGCTGTAGAAGAGGGCACATACAGTCCATAAATTACACATGATAACACACACAGACTTCAAAGCACTAGTTGTTCTTGGACTTTCAGAAACCTAATTTATCATTTTTAATAAAAAAGGTCTCTAAAAAAATACTTGCTGATCATATTTGCTGTTGGATTTAGGGACATGCTTCATATTAGCCCAATCCTGCTCTCCACCACTATCAGTGCTGATTATTTTGCAAGGCACATATATGGTCTTTCCAGCAGTCATAAGGCCTTACTTGTTCCTCAGTAAAACTCAGTATCGTGACTAGAAGGAGTTAAGAAGCCAAGTTCACTTAAGACTGTAACTAGTTCCCTAAAGGTATAAGAGGAGGGGGACAAGATCTGGTCGTCTTCCATTCCCACCACCCTCATCCAAATGCTAGACCAAACCTGATTACAATGGTCAGCATAAACAGGCTCTGTTTCCGGAATCACATTAGGATTAATTTCTCCAAGAGTGCAAACAGTTTGGTGACCTCCTTACCCAATATACGCCACTAGTAATAAAAATGTCCAGCCCATAATCACTGGGATATAAAGGTCTCATTTAATTATTTTAATAACTTTTATATTTTTTATACTTTAGTGCAACATTTCTCAAACTGAGGTCCTTCTCCAGGGGGTCTGCGGGCCTCACAGAACAACTCCTCTGCATCTTTCCCTCATCTACTCCCGCTCCCTTTCAGTGCCTCCTGCATGCCAGGAAACAGCTGTTCAGCAGCATGCAGGAAGTGAGGGGAGGGACAGGCAGGAGTGAGGATGGGGCGCACTCAGGGAAGGAGGAGGAAAGAAGTGGGGAAAAGTAGGGGTAGGGGTGGGGCCTCGGGGAAAGGGGTAGGGTCTGGGGCTGAGCATGAGGATTGGGGGTCTTCAAAAAAAATTAAATCAAAATGAGGGCCCTCGGGTTGCTAAAGTTTGAGAATCACTGTTTTAGTGCATCTAATTTAGATTACTAGTCTCTTCCCAATGGCACTTGTATGATTGTCCTGGTAAGATAATTTTTGAGGATTTTTTTTTTATATAACATTTCATACTCATCATATTTTGCTTTATAAAAGAAATAGGAAGATGCTAATGCAGTGACTGTGGGGCAAACTTGGGGACTGATCATATCCCTGAAATCCACGCAAGGAGAATCTCCCTCCTGTAGAGATACCTGTCACCTACACAGAATGAGAGCTTAGACACTTCTGTGGCCTCCCCCTCACCCGCCTTAGACCCAGAGTGTGTCAGAGGATCCATGTGTCTGGCAATGGGGCAGGCTGAAAAAGAGGCTGTGAGGGACATTCATTATTCCCCTGCAGCTCTAAAGAGATCAGAGAAAAAATGTAACACAGACTAGGGCTGTATTATTGTTCTCTGGCTCTCCCTCTGTGGAGAAGATCCTTTCTGGGAGGAGTCCACAGATATCCACCGGCTGCAGAAGCCCTGTGCTTGGAGCTCTGTTAGAACCATGGAGCTAAGGGAATCTATAGAGTTTCTGTGGGTTGATCATACAGCCTGTTCCACAGGCTGCCAAGCCCTATTTTCTCAGTGACTTGGGAGAAATCTCCATAAGGGGAACCTATGAGCATTGCCTGCCTTTAGTTCCCTGCTAATGAGCTTTTCTGCTGGATGAAAAATTGAGCCCGTAATTATTGTTAGAGACGGTTATTTCCTACAGTTGTTGAAGTGCAAGAGATCTTTAACTTCCACCTGCACAGCTACTAAACAGAAACGGAAAAGATTCCAGTCTAGTAACAGATGGTGTGGGTGTGCAAAGTGGGGAAAGCACAAGGAGCCATGGCTCTGCCCTCTCTAAGTCACATTCCCTCCTAAAGCTCCATCTAAGATGATGCAGTTCTTCATCAACTCCCGCATGGGCGTGGGTCTTAAAAACACAGTCAAGTGATCAATGTCTCAGGAACATCTAATGGTGCTGAGGCACTTTACTATGATCAGCATTAGTTACCAAGCCATGTTCTATTACAGGACTTGAATACATAGCTTCTGTTCAAGAGGTAAGTGTGTTTACTGACAAGATAATGTTGACAGTTTCTATCCAATGGTAAATTAGTATTACAAATGATTTGACATGTAATAGCTTGAGTAAATTGTAACATGGCCCTACATGGTTATGTGATCCCAGAGATTAATTTAGGCTTTGTCTACACTACCTCTTTTGTCAGTAAAACTTTTGTCAGTCAGGGGTGTGAACCCTTCTTCCCCAACCGACATAGATTTCACTGACAAAAGTGCTCATGTGGACATCGTTATGTCGGCAAAAGAGGCTCCCTTGCTAACATAGCTAGTGCTGCTCATTGGGGTTGGTTTCATTATTCCAGCAGAAGAGCTCTCTCCTGACAGCAAAGAGCAGCTACACTGGAGACCTTACTGCAGCACAGCTATAGTGGTACATCTGAGCTGCTGTAAGGTCCATAGTGTAATACAGGGATCAACAACCTCTGGCATGCGGCTCGCCAGGGTAAGCACCCTGGTGGGCTGGGCCAGTTTGTTTACCTGCTGTGTCTGCAGGTTGGGCCTATCGTGGCTCCCGCTGGCCACGGTTCACTGCTCCAGGCCAGTGGGGGCTGCAGGAAGTGACGCAGGCCGCAGGATGTGCTGGCCGCCGCTTCCCACAGCCCCCATTGGCCTGAAGCAGCGAACCGCAGCCAGTGGGAGCCGTGATCGGCTGAACCTGCAGATGTGCCAAGTAAACAAACCAGCCCATCCCACCAGGGTAAGCCGCATGCCAAGGGTTGCCAATCCCTGGTGTAAGACATAACCTGAGTGTCATCAGAGGACAATATAGTGACTGTTTCTACCTCGGGATTAGATGCACATGAATCAGTTTAGGGGGAAATATTTTTTTTAACTTTTATTATTTTTTAGGCTCTGTAAAACTTACCCAAAGTCTCCTCAAGAGCACCTGAAAAGTCTGTGGTTCAATGCTTCTCAGATACTAGAGGCATACAAAGCACTCAAAGAAATGATCTGACTCAGAAACAAGCTCTTTCTCAGTCTGTTTAGTTTATAAAACTTTAAATTTACTTTCGTTTCTTTTTTAGTCGCCAGAGTTCTGTTTAGTTAAAAGTTAAAACTGATACTTGCTGGTTTCAAAGAATATTTATTCTTAAGACAGTGACATATGTTAAATAATGCTTTCTAAGTGCCATTAGCACACATCTGATCTGAAAACGTACAAATATATACAAACAAAAGCTCTATATTAATAGGCATGCCTAAAATAGATAAACAGGAAGCAAATAGAATGTTTCCAAAGAAGAAACAATGATTGAAATGTATTAAACATAAATAAGCTTTCTTAGATTTGACTCCCTCTAGAGTATTTTTAAGGAAAAGACTTGATAACAGAGATTTCTTTTCTATTACAGAAACTCTCACACATTAGTCCACAACAGTGCAGTTCTTTCTAAATGCAATCTTTTTATGGTGAATAGATTCTCTTACACAGAGCGTTCCTCTCAGCACCATTCAGAGTCAGCCTCCCGCAGGAGGTCCTGCCATGAGGGCAGGGGACTGGACTCGATGACCTCTCGAGGTCCCTTCCAGTCCTAGAGTCTATGAGTCTATGAGGACTCAGAGCAAACAACAACACGGGAGCAAAATATGAAAAATAAAGCAATGTTCATTTTGAATAAAAATGTGAAATAACAGCAATGGTATATGTACCCATATTTACCAGCCAGGTAGGCCTAAGACTGCTTGTCTCAATTGTGTAAGTGGTCCTACTGAAGTCAGCGGGCTGCTTCCATGAGAAAAGGGAACAGCATTTGGCTGATAATGACTGCATTAGAATATAAAGGATGAGTTCTTATCAGTCCTTTATGTGCAAAACCCTCATTGACTTAAATGAGAGTGCCCTGGTAGAATGAGCTCCTGAAGCAACCTTTACCTAATCTTGGATAATAAAATGTTCCCAGTGGTTTCCATTCATGGTGCCTGACTTGTCAATTGTCAGGCAATGGTGCCCAACTTGTTAAACCACCAAAAAGGCCACTAGCTCTTCATGTAAATGCTAACAGGTAACCTCTCACTTTTCAAGGACCATCTGTTCAGGACATGTTTACATGACACAGTGATAAAAATGTCGTCTGCTAGTGGCACATCGTCTTTTTAATGCTGCTACTGTTGGTACCATTGGTGGAGCTGCCATGGATATGAGCAATGGTAACACATCTATCAGAAAAAGGCTAGTGTAGAAAAAGCCATTGATGCTGGGAAGTGGTGTTTAGCAAGTTGAGTTTTCTGTAGAATTCCTCTTTTTGTTTTTCTGGGTAGCAAAAAAAGACTCACGTAAACAAGGTGTAGGGTCTTTCAAGGCAGATTATATCTTAATTTATAATGTAAAAACAAGCAGAATAACACGTGACACTCTTGTCAAACTTCATACAGAAGCTAAAGAGGGCACAATTTATTCACACCACTACTCCTTTGCAGGTCACTTTGAAATGCGGTTAGGAAGGTACCCCAAGAAAAAATGCAAACATGCTATAGCTGTCTGGGTACTGAAATAAGAAATAGCATTTGAATGATGGAACGTAAGCACAATTGGTGCATGATTCACTGATTACTCCCCATCATAAGATGGATCCTTAGCTAGTACTTCCTTGAGATTGGTTAACACCCAGTCTTTGAGCACTAAAGCTCCTTTTAAGGAAACACTGGGAATCTCTAGACTGCCAGACAAATGATTACTTACAGGGATGTGTAGATAGATTAATTTCTGCTGCAACTGCATTGACTTCATGGTAGTCACTCCAGGAATAAATTTGGGCCATTATGCCTCAGTATCCAAAAGGTCAACATGACATATTGCATATCTCCCTACATTAAAAAAATATCCTTAATGAAGTATTTAAGTGCTCCTTTGTTCCCCTTTCATGTTATAGTTTCTTATGAAATATTTCAGTGAGTGATTTTGGTGGGTTTGCCATGTTCTGTGAAATCTATGTATGAATGTTTTGTTGAATAGAAGACAAGCTCTATGAGAGAAACCCTTTATAAACTGCATCTATTTTCATATAATACTTGAAATGAAACTGATTTTGTTTGTTTGTAAAAAACTTCACATCTTGGTGTATGCTGACACAGAACTGTTATGTTTTTTAAAATGTAAAACAAATTCAATAGAAATATAAACCAAGCATTTAAACCTAATCAATAAATAATAAATAAATAAATAATTGCTTACTTGTTTTATAATAGCATTAAAATACTATTATTTGATGAGCAGTCATGTGACTCTCAGATGTGCTTTAGGTGTTTAATTCATCTAGTCTATCTGTACCTCATGGGTAGCAGCCCTTCAGATCATTGTTATTTAATTATTAACCTGACTGAGTAGCATCCCACAGTACCACTGCAGAAATGCATGAAGATGATAATGGTGTATGAGATTATTTTTTTAAATCATGAATAAAACAAATGTTTCACATTTAAATGGCTAGATTATATCTTTTGCAGGTTTATTAAGAAAACACAACTCTTGTTTCCCACAAATTGCAAAATGTGACAGCTAATCTGAATGCTATTGCAGTGGATGGGTCCGTGTGATGTCTGCTAATGGACCCTTCCTATCCCACAAACTGGAGTTACTTGCCTTTTTGTTTATTTAAATGACACTGTTGTTTGAAAGGATGGGGGCTTCTTATCCTCTTGAGTCATGCATTCTTTGTCTGGGATCCTCTGTTTAGGCACTTTTAGCACCTCATTAATTACTAACTACAACAAAGTCATGCTGTTTTGCAACTCTAGTGCCCTTGTTAAGAAATCACAGTCCTGTGTTAAAATGTGAAAGGAGACTGTTAACTCCCATATACCCTGTGTGACTCCATATTCTAAAGTGGACCACTAATTCCTGTAAATGTGCATACATCTACACTATATAGTAATTTAGTATATTCTACTTGGGTTAAATAGCTTGCCAAGAGCATGAGGAGAAAACAAGATTCAATGCTTTGATTCCAGACATTATGAATAATGTTGTATCATAAGGATACAATTTCTTGATGACTATCCTGCAGTTCCATTATAAAACACACTCTGGTTGCCTTGTCATGAATCTGTGACCATCAAAACCCTCCAATTTAGTGAATTATTTACAGATTAAATAGCTGGAGACTTAATTTCAGTTTCAAAAGCAGTTTTAGAGGATAATATGACCTAAGAAACTGAGAGGCCCTTCACCTCTATGTCTCAGATAGTAGTAGTATTTTTGTATCTATTTTGTTTTGCTCCATGAGTATGTTAGGTTGGTAGTAACTAAACGTTGTAACTGTCTGACGACTGTGTTGTGGCATTTGTGAAATTAGTTTACTGATGCCAATGCAGCCCCAGTTGGTAGATATCCAACTCACAAAATGCTTCATCACCATTCAAGTATCAGAGGGTAGCCGTGTTAGTCTGGATCTGTAAAAGCAGCAAAGAATCCTGTGGCACCTTATAGACTAACAGACGTTTTGGAGCGTGAGCTTTCGTGGGTGAATACCCACTTCCTCACATGCATCTGAGGAAGTGGGTATTCACCCACGAAAGCTCATGCTCCAAAACGTCTGTTAGTCTATAAGGTGCCACAGGATTCTTTGCTGCTTGAGGAAGTGGGTATTCACCCACGAAAGCTCATGCTCCAAAACGTCTGTTAGTCTATAAGGTGCCACAGGATTCTTTGCTGCTTTTTCATCACCATTGGCAGGCTGAGAGGAAAGGCCAAGGACTGAATCAATGTGGAATATGAGTAACTCCTCTCCACATTAGAGGGGTTCCCTCCAAGTCATAAATTAAGGATCATGGGTAGGAAGTAGTGTCATAAAACTTCAGTAGGACATGCTGAGCCCTCGTCTACACTTAACATTTAGATTAACCTAACTATGTCCCTGAGGAGAGTGAAAAATTTACACCCCGGAGTACTGTTGTTAAGCCAACCTAACCCCTGTTGTAGATGCAGCCAAGTCAATGGAAGAATTCTTCTATTAACCTAGCTACTGCTGCTTGGGGAAGTGGATTAACTACATCGATGGAAAAAAACTCTTGTATTGATGTAAGAGGTATCTACACCACAGCGGCATAACAGCTACAGCACTGCAGCTGTGCCACGTAGCATCCATAGTGTAGACATGCAGTGAAATTTATAACATCTTTAAGGCACCGATTCAGGAAAGCATCCTTGCCTAGGAGACCACAAAGCACATACTTAAATCCCATTGACCTCAATGTGTTTAAGTGCTATCCAGCATAAGGATAGACTTAAGCAAGGAGTGCTTTCTTCAATAAGACCAAAGGGCTTTGTTGCATCAGAGCCACTCTTCAGATCTGCTATTCCAGAATCTTTCTTCAATTTACACCTTTAAAATAATGAAACGGGCCAGTTTAGTAAAATAAGTGTTAATTGATTATTAAAGGTATTCACTGAGGTATGCCATATGCATTGTATAATTACTAATGACTCTATGGGTAGTGATCAAAGACTCTATGTCTAGTTGGCAGTCAGTATCAACCAGAGTGCCCCAGGGGTCAGTCCTGGGTCAGGTTTTGTTCAACATTTTTATTAATGATCTGGATGATGGAATGAATGCACCCTCAGCAAGTTTGCAGATGACACTAAGCTGAGGGAAGAGGTAGATATTGTGGAGGGTAGGGATAGGGACTAGAGTGATCTAGACAAATTGGAGGATTGGGCCAAAAGAAATCTGATGAGGTTCAACAAGGACAAGTGCAGAGTCCTACATTTAGGAAGGAAGAATCCCATGCACTGCTACAGACTGGGGACCGACTGGCTAAGTAGCTGTTCTGCAGAAAAAGACCTGTGGATTATGATGGATGAGAAGCTGGATATGAGTCAGCAGTGTGCCATTGTTGCCAAGAAGGCCAATGGCATATTAGACTGTATTAATAGGAGCATTGCCAGCAGATTGAGGGAAGTGATTATTCCCCTCTATTTGGCACTGGTGAGGCCACACCTGGAGTACTGTGTCCAGTTTTGATCCCCCCACTACAAAAGGGATGTGGACAAATTGGAGAGAGACCAGCCAAGAGCAACGAAAATGATTAGGGGGCTGGGGCACATGACTTATGCGGAGAGGTTGAGGGAATTGGGGTTATTTAGTCTGCAGAAGAGAAGACTGAGTGGGGATTTGATAGCAACCTTCAACTACCTGAAGAGGGGTTCCAAAGAGGATGAAGCTTGGCTGTTCTTAGTGGTGGCAGATGACAGAACAAGGAGTAATGGTCTCAAGTTGCAGTGTGGGAGGTCTAGGTTGGATATTAGGAAACACTATTTCACTAGGAGAGTGGCGAAGTACTGGAATGGGTTACCTAGGGAGATGGTGGAATCTCCATCCTTAGAGCCTAGCTTAAAGACAAAGCCCTGGCTGGGATGATTTAGTTGGTGTTGGTCCTGCTTTGAGCAGGGGGTTGGACTAGATGACCTCCTGAGGTCTCTTCCAACCCTAATATTCTATGATTTATCTAAATTTAACAAAGCATCATCCCTAATGACATTTTAATAGTCATCTTCATTTAGCAATCAACACTATTTTACAAAATCCTAATTAAGGGCCAGATTGTGGCAGAGACCTTCCAATGTCTCTTTAAGTAGGGATCAGCCACTGTGTCTACAGAAAGGAGCCACTCTTACATTCTACTGTTGGCAGTAGAAAAGAATGGGGTGATGGTGGGATTATGGCATCAACACCCATGCATCAGTGAGCACAGTTTGCTGAGCAGAGGGTGGGAATGTGTGCTACACTTGTTTAAAGAGCAGTGGAGTTGCTTTTGCAGTATGTGCTTATAAGAAACCCAGCAGGAATTCTGGCTGAGTCAGCCAGAATTCTTGTTGAGGGCTCCCATTGCAGCACAGCTGCTCTAGCATGGGACATTGCTGAAAGGCCACAGTCCTGCCCTCTGTGTGCAGTTGAGTGCATTTAGGGACACAATTCCAAGTGTGTCCCATACACACACCAAAAAGCAGAGATGCCAACTTTCTGCTAAATGCTAAAGCATTTTGTCTACAAGCACTCAAATACTACAAGTGCTACAGAAAAGCAAATAAATAAGCAAACAGAGTCAGAGCCTGGGGTCCCCATGAAAACTTTTGCTCTATGTTAACCATATCCTGCAGTCTTACTCCTTCAAAACTCCCACTACCTTGGGGGCTTGCCAACATGGGAAAGTTATACCGGTATATAGCAAGGTGTGAATTTAATGCAGTCAAAGTATACTGGTGTGTCTCCCTGCATGGTCCCACTTATTCTGATATAAGAATGCCTTTTTTTGGTCTAGCTAATATAGCTTTGAAGGGATTTAAGAAAAGCCGCACACTCACAAAAAACCTGACTCTTGTTCTGGGATGTGTCCACGCAGGGAATTATAGTAGTATCATTACATCAGTTTATTTATTATTTATTATTTGTGTTATTGTAGCAACTGGGTGCCCCAGGCATGGACCAGACTGGGGCCCCCAGTTGCTACAATAACATAAATAATAAACATAGAAACAAACAAACAAACAAAGTCCCTGCCCCAAAAGAGTTTGCATCTAAGCATAAGAGGAGGCAGATGAGATACAGACAGATGGGGGAATACAAGGAAACAATGACTTAGCAATGGTTTAATCAGATATAACTAGTAAAACTTTCCCATGCAGACAAGCCCTCAGTTTTATTTAGGTACTGATAATGGGAGCTCACCTGCTTGCACTTTCTTAACTGGGCTGCTTACTAAGCATTCGCACTACAGAATCTGCCCACGTTTCCTACAAATACTCTTTTATTCTTACATACCATAAAATAGAAAGTCAGCTAATTTCCAAAGCATCTAGATGGCCTGACACCAAACCCACTGACACTGATGGAAAGACTTGCACTAACTTTAATGGGTTTTGGATCGGGTCCAAAGTGAGGGACACTCTGAGCTAACTTGCTAATTTAGGGCCCAGGGCTCCAGATTTTACACAGGCAAAACTGCCTTTGGCTTCAATGGGCTTTTATTACAATGACAGAATTGCGGACATTAGAGATGGGAAAAACCAATTAGGTCATCTAGTCTGTCTCCTGCCAATGTAGGATTGTTCCCTATTGTACATTTTTACTAATACCCTGTCATTACATCTGTTAAAATGTCTAAAGTATAAGTTGCTTCTCAAAGACTGCAGGACTGGAGTTTAAGGAACCAGTTAATTTAAAAAAGTGCAGCAAACAAACCATTGTAGCTCGAA